>NC_058081.1:594150998-594496139 GCF_014858855.1 Bufo gargarizans
ACCGGTATTATAGAAAGTACATGCTGGTCAAGTTACACCTCTGGCTGGAGGGAAGGGGTTAGGTCAAGAATTTGGCATGGGGGGTATCAATTTTTTCCTTAGGCAGCACGAAGTTTATGTGCTTCCCTGCTCCTGGCCAGAAAACACTGATGGAAGGGGGGCACAAGCTGAATTCTTGCACCAGGGCCCATGAGCCTTTAGCTATGCCCCTGATCAGAGGGATCTCATTGTTAAAAGGTATCAGTCAGGAGAAGGGTACAAAAGAATTTCCAAGGCATTAGATATACCATGGAACACAGTGAAGACAGTCATCATCAAGTGAAAAAAATATGGCACAACAGTGACATTACCAAGAAGTGGACGTCCCCCCAAAATTGATGAAAATACGAGAAGAAAACTGGTCTACGAGGCTACCAAAAGGCCTACAGCAACATTAAACCTTACGACTTTCCCTGGAGACGTGCACCCACCACTATACATACAGTGGATATAAAAAAAAAAGTCTACATACCCCTGTTAAAATGTCAGGTTTCTGTGATGTAAAAAAAATGAGACAAAGATAAATCATTTCAGAACTTTTTCCACCTTTAATGGGACCTATAAACTGTACCACTCAATTGAAAAACAAACTGAAATCTTTTAGGTAGAGGTAAGAAAAATATAAAAATAAAATAATATGGTTGCATAAGTGTGCACACCCTTAAACTAATACTTTGTTGAAGCACCTTTTGATTTTATTACAGCACTCAGTCTTTTTGGGTATGAGTCTATCAGCATGGCACATTTTCACATTTTGACTTGGCAAGATTTGCCCACTCTTCTTTGCAAAAGCACTCTAAATCTGTCAGATTGCGAGGGCATCTCCTGTGCACAGCCCTCTTCAGATCACCCCACAGATTTGCAATCGGATTCCGGTCTGGGCTCTGGATGGGCCATTCCAAAACTTTAATCTTCTTCTGGTGTAGCCATTCCTTTGTTGATTTGGATGTATGCTTTGGATCATTGTCATGCTGAAAGATGAAGTTCCTCTTCATGTTCAGCTTTCTAGCAGAAGCCTGAAGGTTTTGTGCCAATATTGACTGGTATTTGGAACTGTTCATTATTCCCTTTGGCTTAACTAAGACCCCATTTCCAGCTGAAGAAAAACAACCCCAAAGCATGATGCTGCCACCAACATGCTTCACTGTGGGTATGGTGTTCTTTTGGTGATGTGCAGTGTTGTTTTTGCACCAAACATATCTTTTGGAATTATGGCCAAAAAGTTCAACCTTGGTTTCATCAGACCATAACACCTTTTCTCACATGCTTTTGGGAGACTTCAGTGTTTTTGCAAAATGTAGCCTGGCTTGGATGTTTTTCTTCGTAAGAAAAGGCTTTCGTCTTGCCACTCTACCCCATAGCCCAGACATAGGAAGAATACGGGAGATTGTTGTCACATGTACCACACAGCCAGTACTTGCCAGATATTCCTGCAGGTCCTTTAATGTTGCTGTAGGCCTCTTGGTAGCCTCCCAGACCAGTTTTTTTTTCGTCTTTTCATCAATTTTGGAGGGATGTCCAGTTCTTGGTAATGTCACTGTTGTGCCATACTTTCTCCACTTGATGATGACTGTCTTCACTGTGTTCCATGGTATATCTAATTTATCTTTGTCTCATTTTTTTACAGCACAGAAACCTGACATTTTAACAGGGGTGTGTAGACTTTTTATATCCTCTGTACTTGGGCGTGCTGGCCTCTTTTTTCTATTTTGAGTTCTAAATGTAAAACTGCTTCCTTGCAGTCTTACTTAGACCATTTTCTACACCTAAAACAGGCATAGAAAATGATGAATGAGACAGCCTGCCCCCTTCCCCGCCCACAATTTTAGACCTGGCCTGAGCGGGAAAAAGTCACAGATGGTGTTGAAACTAAACGTTGCACCGCCATCTGCATCTGAAGTACACCTAATTTAAGCATATTTCAGATTAGTAAATGACCCCCCCACATCTATAATACCTCATACCTCACATATCAGTACACTGCTGGATATATTACATATCTGTACACACTGCATCTATAGTAGTGGGAAGTGGGAGGGGCTATGTATGGGGCATGGGGCCCAATTTAGATTCTTGCTATGGGGACCAAGGATTTCTATGTATGCCCTTGTGAATATCATCGGCTGGACAGGAAACAACACAAAAATACACTGCCATTAGTACTCAGCCACACATCTCCTGGCAGATTCCATACTATACTGTTGCCGATACTATTACCCCTACACAGCTGTACATCTTCTGCCTTTTCTGTCAGGTTCCATATTGTACCGCAGCTGGAGCTACTGCCCCTGCTGACACTAACACTATTCCTACACAGCTGCACAACTCCTGCCTTGTCTGTCAGGTTCCAAACTGTACTGCTGCAGGTTCTACTGCCTCTACAACTACTACTACCCCTACACAGATGCACATCTCCGAAAAGCAATGGAGCGGGGCGCAGCTGTAGCGAATTGCGGCTTTACTACGGTGGAAGGTTGTGGCACGTAGGGTTAATAGTTGGTCAGTCTGGTTGCAGGGGTGGAATTGTGGTGGGGGGTGGAGCGGGGATTCGCGCCAGGGATATATGGCCTTAGGGGAGAGATTTGTAGGGCAGTTGGATCCGTGAGGAAATGAGTCCCACCCCCCTGCCGGATGTATATTTATAAATATATATACACTCACCTAAAGAATTATTAGGAACACCTGTTCTATTTCTCATTAATGCGATTATCTAGTCAACCAATCACATGGCAGTTGCTTCAATGCATGTAGGGTTGTGGTCCTGGTCAAGACAATCTCCTGAACTCCAAACTGAATGTCAGAATGGGAAAGAAAGGTGATTTAAGCCATTTTGAGCATGGCATGGTTGTTGGTGCCAGAAGGGCCGGTCTGAGTATTTCACAATCTGCTCAGTTACTGGGATTTTCACGCACAACCATTTCTAGGGTTTACAAAGAATGGTGTGAAAAGGGAAAAACATCCAGTATGCGGCAGTCCTGTGGGCGAAAATGCCTTGTTGATGCTAGAGGTCAGAGGAGAATGGGCCGACTGATTCAAGCTGATAGAAGAGCAACGTTGACTGAAATAACCACTCGTTACAACCGAGGTATGCTGCAAAGCATTTGTGGAGCCACAACACGCACAACCTTGAGGCGGATGGGCTACAACAGCAGAGGCGGATGGGCTACAACACTCATCTCCACTACAAATAGGAAAAAGAGGCTACAATTTGCTCGAGCTCACCAAAATTGGACTGTTGAACACTGGAAAAATGTTGCCTGGTCTGATGAGTCTTGATTTCTGTTGAGACATTCAAATGGTAGAGTCTGAATTTGGCGTAAACAGAAAGAGAACATGTATCCATCATGCCTTGTTACCACTGTGCAGGCTGGTGGTGGTGGTGTAATGGTGTGGGGGATGTTTTCTGGGCACACTTTAGGCCCCTTAGTGCCAATTGGCCATCGTTTAAATGCCACGGGCTACCTGAGCATTGTTTCTGACCATGTCCATCCCTTCATGACCACCGTGTACCCATCCTCTGATGGCTACTTCCAGCAGGATAATGCACCATGTCACAAAGCTCGAATCATTTCAAATTGGTTTCTTGAACATGACAATGAGTTCACTGTACAAAAATGGCCCCATAGTCACCAGATCTCAACCCAATAGAGCATCTTTGGAATGTGGTGGAACGGGAGCTTCGTGCCCTGGATGTGCATCCCTCAAATCTCCATCAACTGCAAGATGCTATCCTATCAATATGGGCCAACATTTCTAAAGAATGCTATCAGCACTAGTGATGTCCCGAACTATTCGCCGGCGAATAGTTCCTGGCGAACATAGCTGGTTCGCATTCGCCGCTGCGGGCGAACATATGCGATGTTCGGTCCGCCCCCTATACATCATCATTGAGTGAACTTTGACCCTGTACCTCACAGTCAGCAGACACATTCCAGCCAATCAGCAGCAGACCCTCCCTCCCAGACCCTCCAACCTCCTGGACAGCATCTATTTTAGATTCATTCGGAAACTGCATTCACAGTGAGAGGAGGGAGAGTGTAGCTGCTGCTGATTCAACATGGAAAGAGTTAGCTAGGGCATTGTTCTGTGTCCACAGACTCATCTGCTGTAAGGACAGCGTCCTGACAGCACCCCAAAAAGCCCTTTTCAGGGCTGGTACATCAGTGTGCTTTTTTTTTTTTTTTTCCATATATATATATTGCAGTTGCCTGGCTGCACGTGTGTGAGAGGCTGCAGGCTCAGTCATAGACAGCACTGTGTGCACACCATTCATACAGGGTGTGACAGAGACTACCTCGCAGATAAAAAAAAATTATATTTCATATTTTTCTGTGACATAATCACATTTGCAAGCCCGTGTGTGTCAGGCCCACACATACTGTATACTGGCTAGTGGCTAGGCCTGCACTTATACCGTTACAGGGTGTCATTCACTCAAATACCTTGCAGGAAAAAAAAATTATATTTAAAATTTTTCTGCGATCTAATCACATTTGCAAGCCCGTGTGTGTCAGGCCCACACATACTGTATTGTGCCCACTGGCTAGTGGCTAGGCCTGCACTTATACCGTTACAGGGTGTCATTCACTCAAATACCTTGAAGGAAAAAAAAAATCTATTAAAATTTTTCCTGTGATCTAATCACATTTGCAAGCCCGTGTGCGTCAGGCCCACACATACTGTATTGTGCCCACTGGCTAGTGGCTAGGCCTGCACTCATACCGTTACAGGGTGTCATTCACCCAAATACCTTGCAGAAAAAAAAATTCTATTGAAAATATTTCTGTGATCTAATCACATTTGCAAGCCTGTGTGTGTCAGGCCCACACAGACTGTACTGTGCCCACTGCCCACCACTTATATAGGGTGGCACAGTACCTTGAACGCATAGTAACACTTATCTAATAAAAAACTTACAGGCAGAGGCAGGCCACGCCGCAGGGGCCGTCGTGTTCGTGGTGCTGTGATTTTCACTGGCCCTGGAATAATGCCCAGTCTTCAGAGGCCACGTACCCTGAACCCAAAAAATTCAGAGAAAATAGTTGACTGGCTTACACAGGACACCCAATCTTCAACAGCTTCCGCTAAGAACCTTGACGCACCATCCTCCTCCAGCTCAGCTTTGGTCACCTGATCTCAAGTTACCACTCTCCCCCCCGCCGCCCCCACCACCACAGCCGCTTCACTTGATCCCTGAGAGGAGTTATTTACACATCAGTTGGATGAAATTAGTGATGCGCAACCACACATGGACATACAGTGTGATGATGATGATGATGTTGTACCCGCTGCTGCTTCCTTTGCTGAGGTGTCAGATACAAGTGAAGTGGTTGATGATGACGATGTGTCCGTGGATGCCACGTGGGTGCCTGCTTGAAGAGAAGAAGAAGAGGGGGAAAGTTCAGAAGGGGAGACAGAGAGAAGGAGGAGACGAGTTGGAAGTAGGGGGAGGTCGTCGCAAGGAGCTAGTGGCACAGTCAGACAGCATGTATCGGCACCCGGGGTCAGCCAGACAGCACGCCAATCAACGCATGCTGTTGCCACCACCAGAATGCCGTTATTGCAACGCTCAGCAGTGTTTCATTTTTTTTGTGTGTCTGCCTCTGACAACAGCGATGCCATTTGCAACCTGTGCCAAAAGAAACGGAGTCGTTGGAAGTCCAACACCCACCTCGGTACAACTGCTTTGCGAAGGCACATGATCGCACATCACAAACGCCTATGGGATCATCACATGATGACGAGTAGAAGCAGCACACAAGCTCAAAGCCACCATCCTCCTCCTGGTCCAGCATCTTCAGCCACGTCAACCACTGCTGTCCTCCTTGCCCCCTCTCAACCACCCGCCACTCCGCCTCTCACCTTCAGCAGTTCCATCTCATCTGCCCACAGTCAGATGTCTGTAAAGGAAATGTTTGAGCGTAAGAAGCCAATGTCACAGAGTCACCCCCTTGCCCGGCGTCTGACAGCTGGCTTGACGGAACTCTTAGCCCGCCAGCTTTTACCATACCAGCTGGTGGAGTCTGAGGCCTTCAAAAAATTTGTCGTTATTGGGACACCATAGTGGAAGGTACCCGGACGAATTTTTTTTTCTAATAAGGCAATCCCAAACCTCTACTTAGTGATTGAAAAGGAAGTCATGGCATCTCTGGCATACAGTGTTGTGGCAAGGGTCCATCTGACCACTGATACCTGGTCTGCAAAGCACGGTCAGGGTAGGTATATCACCTACACTGCGCATTGAGTCAACCTGCTGACGGCTGCCAAGCATGGAATGCGTGGCTCTGCAGCGGAGTTGGTGACACCTGCCACGACTTGCAGGCAGGCCTACTGCCACCTCCTCTACTCCTCATACTCCATCCTCTTCCATAACCTCCTCGGCTGAGTCCTCTTCTGCTGCGGCATCTGGCTGCACATCAACTGAATCCCCCCAGCTCCCCAGGGGCTATTCCACATCCCGAATACAACAGTGTCACGCTGTCTTGGGGTTGACTTGCCTGAAAGCAGAGAGCCACACCGCCCCAGCACTCCTGTCCGCCCTCAACGCACAGGTGGATCAGTGGCTGACCCCGCACCAACTGGAGATCGGGAAAGTGGTATGTGACATTAGAAGCAATTTGTTGGCGGCATTGAATTTGGGCAAGTTGTCACATGTGTCGTGCATGGCACATGTGTTGAATCTCATCGTACAACGCTTTGTGTCTAAGTACCCAGGCTTACAGGACGTCCTCAAGCAGGCCAGGAAGGTGTGTGGCCATTTCAGGCATTCCTACACGGCCATGGCGCACTTTTCAGACATTCAGCGCCGAAACAACATGCCAGTGAGGCGTTTGATTTGCGACAGCCCGACACGTTGGAATTCAACACTCCTAATGTTCAACCGCCTGCTCCAACAAGAAAAAGCCGTCAACGAGTATTTGTATGAACGGGGTGCTATGACAGCCTCTGCGGAGCTGGGAATTTTTTTGCCATGTTACTGGACGCTCATGCGCAATGCCTGTAGGCTCATGCGTCCTTTTGGGGAGGTGACAAACCTAGTCAGTCGCACCGAAGGCACCATCAGCGACCTCATCCCATTTGTTTTCTTCCTGGAGCGTGCCCTGCGAAGAGTGCTGGATCAGGCTGTAGATGAGCGTGAAGTGGAAGAGTTGTGGTCACCATCACCACCAGCCTTGTCATCATCGCTTGCCGAACCTGCGGCAACGCTGCAAGAGGAGTATGAGGAAGAGGAGTCAGAGGAGGAATGTGGCTATGAGGAGGAGGAAGACCAACCACAGCAGGCATCCCAGGGTGCTCGTTGTTGTCACATATCTGGGACCCGTGGTGTTGTACGTGGCTGGGGGGAAGAACAGACCATCAATGACATCAGTGAGGAGGAGGAACGGGAAATGAGTAGCTCGGCATCCAACCTTGTGCAAATGGGGTCTTTCATGCTGTCATTTCTGTTGAGGGACCCTCGTATAAAAAGGATGAAGGAGAACGACCTGTACTGGGTGGCCACGCTACTAGACCCCCGGTATAAGCAGAAAGTGGCGGAAATGTTACTAAATTACCGGAAGTCAGAAAGGATGCAGCAGTTCAAAACCAAACAAAAAAAATATGCTTTACACAGCTTATAAGGGGGATGTCACAGCACAACGGGAATCTAACTGGGGAAGAGGTGAAAGTAATCCTCCTCCCATCACGACCACCGCGGCAAGGACATGCATGGAGGACATGCAGAGCTTTTTCAGTCCTACACATCGCTACAGTCCTTTGGGATCCAGCCTTAGAGAACGACTTGACCGACAGGTGGCAGACTACCTCGCCTTAACTGCAGATACCGACACTCTGAGGAGTGATGAACCCCTTGACTACTGGGTGTGCAGGCTTGACCTGTGGCCTGAGCTATCCCAGTTAGCGATAGAACTTCTGGCCTGCCCCGCTTCAAGTGTCCTGTCAGAAAGGACCTTCAGTGCAGCAGGAGGCATTGTCACTGACAAAAGAAGTCGCCTCGGTCAAAAAAGTGTTGATTACCTCACCTTCATTAAGATCAATGAGGCATGGATCCCGAAGGGACTGACAGTAGGGGATACGTTTTACTAACAAAAGGCCTGATGACATGCCTTGGCCTCAAAATGGTCCCCACCGGATGACTTTTGTGAATTCTCCGCCACCAACTAGGGTTCAAACCGTAATGTTTTAGTCACCTTTCTACCTTGAAAACATAAATTTTTCTGGCCGCTGCTACAACAGCGGCTGCAACAATAACATTGTTTTTCAGGCATGTGTACATGCCTAATTTTTCTGGCCTCTGGTGCTGCACCGTGGCTGCAAAAACAAAACAAAAAAAAGGCACATACAAGTGTCAATTCCCCTTTCGTGATCGTTACCTTGTTGTGGTGAAGGGGCTTGTGTATCACAATGAAGCGATCATCACCTCTATGAGTGTGTTGGCAATGTTGCCACACCCCAGATGATAAGGCCGTTGCTTCATTATGATCAGACCAAAAGCGATCGGGACGGCTGGATGTTTTTCATAGAAAAAACTTTATTTTTTTTTATTTATTTTTTTATTTATTAAGTTGTACGGGTGGGTTTTTAATACATAAAATAAAAAAATCATAATAAAGTCTTTTAATAGTTTATTAGAAATAATGCAGACAGTTTAAAAAATCCCCATCAATTCCAATACAAATCAAGTACAAAGCTCAGAACTAAATTATTCCAGGATGTCGTAATTGTTTGTTAATTCGACAATGGTTAATCAATTCGACACACATCCCCGGATAGAGGACGTAACAGGGATTAAACTGATAGGAATAGTACCAGTTAAGACACCACTCATATAGGGTGTCACAGCACATTGCTCCGTGCATGCGCAGTGCCCCAACTTGGGAGTAAGAGGACCGACCAAGCTGCTTTTTCCATCTCCCGGTTCCTAAAATCAATTCAGTTTGGTGTATCAGAGTTTGGTCTGTCACTGTGAAGGCAGTCGAAGGTACCCGGCCAAATTTTTTTTTCACAAAAGGCAATCGCACCCTGATATGGGACGTAACAGGGATTAAACTGATGAGAATAGTACTACAGAAAATAGCACTCATATCGGGTGTGACAGTAAATTGCACGGCGCAGACGCAGTGACCGTGGCGTGGATTCAAACTAAAGGGAGGGAGCCAGCGTTTTTTTAACCATCTCCCCGTTCGAAAAATCAATTTAATAAATGGACCCCAGATTGGGGATGTCACGTAACAGGGATTAAACTGATGAGAAGAGAGAACTACAGAAAATAGCACTCATATCGGGTGTGACAGTAAATTGCACGGCGCAGACGCAGTGACCGTGGCGTGGATTCAAACAAAGGGAGGGAGCCAGCAATTTTTTAACCATCTCCCCGTTCGAAAAATCTATTTAATAAATGGACCCCAGATTGGGGACATAACAGGGATTAAACTGATGAGAAGAGAGAACTACAGGAAATACCACTCATATCGGGTGTGACATTAAATTGCACGGCGCAGACGCAGTGAGCGTGGCGTGGATTCAAACAAAGGGAGGGAGCCAGCGTTTTTTTTAACCATCTCCCCGTTCGGAAAATCCATTTAATAAATGGACCCCAGATTGGGGACGTAACAGGGATTAAACTGATGAGAAGAGAGAACTATAGAAAATAGCACTTATATCGGGTGGGACAGTAAATTGCACGGCACAGACGCAGTGACCGTGGATTCAAACAGGGGAGGGAGCCAGCGTTTTTTAACCATCTCCCTTGTGCAAATGGGAAGTTTGCGGTAGGTTTGCGGTTGTTTGGGGTGCATTAACCACCTCCCGTCACACTAACGTCGAAAGGCGTCATTGCTGCGGCGCTGCCAGGTCACACTAACGCCGATTGGCGTCATCTCGCGTGAGCCGAGATTTCCTGTGAACGCGCGCACACAGGAGCGTGCGTTCACAGGATAGCGCAGTTCACAAGTTCAGCTGCAGCCTGCCGGCCGCGATCATTGGCTGGCAGGCTGTGGATTTTTGAAACGACCAATGAAAGAGGCATGTCAGACGCTATTTTGAAAATAGCGTCTGATATACCTGCTACCTGGTCCTCTGGTGGTCCCTTTTGCTTGGATCAACCACCAGAGGACACAGGCAGCTCTGTAAGTAGCACCAAATCACCACACTACACATTAGACATTACCCTGTCATTTATTAACCCCTTATTTAGCACCTGATCACCCATATTAGACTCCCTGATCACCCCCTTGTCCACCCCCCTGTCATTGATCACCCCCCCTGTAAGGGTCCCTCATCCCTGCCAGGTAGTTAGCTACTTGTTAGGTAGTTAGCGCCCAGCCCACCGCACCGCAGTCACTGATTAGTCGCTGATTAGCGTCATCGCTGTCGCTAATCAGCACTAGTACTATATAGTATCTGTAAGTGATCAAGACTGATCGCATTCAGATCTATATCAGTACATTAGGGTCACCTTAGGCTCTACAAAGCGCAGTGTTCACCTGATCAGGCCTGATCTTGTGCGCACACTTGCGTTCAGTCCGCCCCACCGCAGTGACAGAAATTATTTTTTTCTGATCACTGCAAAAACACCATAAAATCGCTGCGCCGCTATAAAGATCACTTTTGAGCTTTTTGGATCTTTATTACCGATCGCAGCTTTACTTCGCAAGCGCTCCTTTTTACTAGGTAGGTTTGCTCTTTTTCCCGGGTAGTCTCAGAGGAATGCCCCCTAAATTTAGTGAACCCAAAATGTCAAACAAGGGGTATTCCGCTGAAGAGGCCTACAGGATTCTGGCCGTGATGGATGAAAGCGATGGGGACGCCTCACCCGCTGAATCCAGTGGTTCAGAATATGAACCTGTAGACAGCAGTGGCACTCTAACCGCTAGCGAAGATGACGAGGTAGAGGTCCCTGCTATGGTCAGGCGTACCCGATCCCATGTCAGAGTTCTGCATACCCCGCATGATGATCCTCATTAGCAGCAGAGTGGTGCTAGCGCTGATCTTCTTTATGATGCGGCATACACCAGCAGCGCAGCACACCCTGGACCTTCTACCAGCACTTCCGTATTCCCTGGTGAAGTGGCGAGCACCAGAAGGGCAGTTCCAGCTGGTACGGTGGCACGTGCATTAACTCCCCCGTCGCAGCCACCACGTTCACAGGCCCATAGAACCCTAGGTGCTGGCAAATCCTAATTGGCAATCCCCTGCATCCGCTGCACCCGTATTGCCCCCATTCACCGCCCAGTCTGGAGTTCGCGTGGAGACGGCTCATTTAGGATCGGCCCTTCAGTTTTTTTAGCTGTTCTTCACCGCGGATCTCTATGACCTAGTTGTGTCAGAAACCAACCGCTACGCCACACAGTTTATTACCGCCAATCCGGAAAGCTTCTATGCCCAGCCTTTCCGGTGGAAACCAGTCACAGTTTCCGAGTTTAAATTTTTTTGGGGCCTTATCCTCAGCATGGGTCTAACTAAAAAAAATGTATTGCGGTCATATTGGTCTAAAGACCCAATACATTACATGCCCATGTTCTCTAATGCAATGTCCAGGGCACGTTTTGAGGTCATCATGTGCTTTATGCATTTCGCTGACAATAGCACCTGTCATCCAAGAGGCCACCCTGTTTATGACCGGCTCCACAAAATTCGGCCCCTCATAGACCATTTGTCATCCAGATTTGCAGATGCGTATACCCCTAATCAAAACATCTGCATAGACGAGTCCCTAGTACATTTTACCGGGCGCCTTGGCATAAAACAGTACATCCCCAGCAAGCGTGCCCGGTATGGGGTCAAACTGTATAAGCTCTGTGAAAGGGCCACAGGCTATACATATCGTTTTAGGGTCTATGAGGGAAAAGACTCAAAACTGGAGCCGGTCGGATGTCCTGACTACCTGGGGAGCAGTGGCAAGATTGTCTGGGACTTGGTGTCACCCTTACTCCACAAGGGGTACCACTTATACGTGGACAATTTTTACTCAAGCGTGGCCCTCTTTCGGCACTTACATCTAGTCGGAATTCAATGCTGTGGCACCGCGCGACCTAGTCGCCGGGGCTTCCCCCAATGGCTCGTTAGTACCCGACTTGCACGGGGGGGAGAGGGCTGCCTTGTGTGACCAAGAACTGCTTGCGGTGAAGTGGAGGGACAAGAGGGACGTTTACCTTCTGTCCACCATTCACGCAGACACGACTGTACAAATTGAAAGGGCAACTGGAGTCATTGTAAAACCCCTCTCTGTCCACGACTATAACCTTCACATGGGAGGGGTGGACTTCAATGACCAGATGTTGGCTCCCTATTTAGTTTCCCGACGCACCAGACGCTGGTATAAGAAGGTGTCTGTATATTTGATCCAATTAGCTCTGTATAATAGTTTTGTTCTCTACAGTAAGGCTGGGAGAACAGGATCCTTCCTAAAATTCCAGGAAGAGATTATTTCGGAAATCCTGTATCCAGGAGGGTCCGTGCCCCAAGGCCCTGATGTAGTGAGCCGGCTACATGGCAGACGCTTCCCGTCTGTCTATCCTGGTACCCCAACTCTTCCCCTGGTACCCCAACGTTCCCCAAGAAAAAGATGTCGTGTCTGTAGCAGGGGGGGGAATAAGGCGTGACACCACCTTTTTTTGTCCTGACTGTCCTGACCAGCCTTCCCTATGCATAGGGGAGTGTTTCCGCAAGTTGCACACTCAGGTACACTATTAGTGTAGGGATTGCATCAGACAGGACATGCACACAGGGGTCTTAGGGCCCTTTCACACAGAGCTGCCACAAACCTCTCCTTTCACCTGCGACAAAGTGCATAATGTACTTCGCCGCATCTCTGGGCGATTTGCGCTTTGCACATTGTCCCATGGGGAAGGAGAGGTTTGTCTTATAAAGGTAAAAAAAACAAAAAAAAATTAAAAATCACTGGTAAGAAAAAAAGTTATTGTTCAATTTCAAAAGTTTATAAAAGTTAATGTTCTCTAAAGTTAATGTTAAAAAATTTATTGCGTTGCGGCCTAATTATTATTATTTATTTTTTTTACCTTCTAGGTGGACCAAGCGATCAAGCAGCTGCAGCACTGATGTGCATTCTGACAGAAGCATTGCGCTGCTGTCAGATTACACAAAAGTTGGTGTATGCGGCGCTGCAAGACGAGATTTCTCCTCTGCAGTAAAAGATATGTTTGCCGAGGCATATGAGCCGAGGAGGCGGCGGTGTTCATATGCTTTGGCAAACACGTATGTATAAAAAAGAAAATATAAAAATCCCAGCAAGGATTTATTCATCCACATCGATTGATGTGAATGTGAATGGAGAAATCTGGTTTGCCAGGGCATACGAGCTAAGTGGGTATGGATGTTGGGCGGAGCTCCTATGTCCTGGCAGATGCCTTTCCCCTCCTTTTTTTTTGGCAGAGATTTTTTCATCCACATTGATCGATGCGAATGAATGATGCCATATGCCCCATTATTGAACTAATAAATAAAGAATCCTTACACATGTAGAATTAAACCAATAACTTTATTTAATAGTTGGCTATTTAAAGGCCGCAATGCTTATTACTTTACCAAATAAATATTTACTGGTTATAACTCGAACTTTTAACCACCAATTAATCATATAAATAATTTAACCAGTCTCCATAAATACAAAGTCCACTCAGCGAGTGACTTAACCCCCCGTCAATAAGCAAAGCGACAAAATAATTAAGGGAAGGGAGGGCGGGATCTTCAGATATACTTACGCGAATGCGCACAAATCGTTATTTTCTGTTCTTTTATAGGTTCAGGAAATCATCAGTTAAAGAATTCTCCAATCAAAACTTCTCAAGATCTCACGAGCACCCACAGCAACTGGGTTAACCCATTCCTAAAGCAGGTAAGTACATCCCATTTAATAAACTGTTAATTATGCCAACTTAGGTGCCATGACATCATGGCTCCCCACATTAAATTTACAATGTGGTTCGCTCCATGATGCCATATGCCCCATTATTGAACTAATAAATAAAGAATCCTTACACATGTAGAATTAAACCAATAACTTTATTTAATAGTTGGCTATTTAAAGGCCGCAATGCTTATTACTTTACCAAATAAATATTTACTGGTTATAACTCGAACTTTTAACCACCAATTAATCATATAAATAATTTAACCAGTCTCCATAAATACAAAGTCCACTCAGCGAGTGACTTAACCCCCACAACGCCACATACACAAAGTGGCCCAATAAACATTGCCAGCCTTAAATAATACCAAAATCAATCATGTTCTGCAAATCAGAAATAAATATATCACAACCAATATCAGATAATTGATCGAATTTTTCCTGATAGAGACCTCTCTCAAATCCTTCAAGTTCAACATGCCTGTAGGAACTATGACCCATTTCTTTCAAGAAAACTTCCATTTTTTTTATTAATTCTCTTTCTAATTGTATCCAAAAAAGATAATTCCTTTTTGGACCAAGAAAACCTGGGGATGATATCAGAAAAAATTAAGACAGTTTCATTGAGTAACTGACCAATTTTTTCCAACAAATCTTTTAATTCGTAGATTAACAAGTGAGTTTTTATTTTACCCAAGTCAGCATTACCAATATGTAAAATAAACAAATCAGGTTTAGAAATTTTTGAATACATTTCAATTTTCTCATAAACATTAGAAATCTTCAAACCTGGGAAAGAAAACCAAATAATAGAAAAGTCTTTGGGGAAACCTAAATTAACCGTAGCATGTCTAAAAGTAGATCTTCTCTCAGCCAATTGAATTAATTCGTCCCCAAAAATCCATATAACTTTCGAAGATCCTAAAATCAATGAATAACAAGGTTAGGCCTAATATAACGTTTATAACAGTTAGACCTCCATCTACCTATACTTCTAATAATAGATCTATCTAAACCTAAATGATCAGCAAATGTAGCTGCACCAATTCGAAAAGAATGTGCAGAAAATTTAAGATCTTTTAAACCCAAATCCATAAGACATTTTTTAAAAATAAAATTAAATTGAAATTTGGACAAATGAGAACCATCGAAATGGTTAAATAACGCATTAGAATTAGGTTTTCTTACCTGAAGCCAATTAGTCATATTTTTGACCGGACAAATAGCATAATTAGGGAAATTTTTCAAAAGAACCCAAATACCCTTGCTAAATTGGTCAGTTTTGGATTTTTTAATATGAAGTTTCAAAAATTTGGTACCAATTATTATGTCTGTAAGCAAAATTGGAGAGTTTGTATTTTTATTGTCAGCAGCAATCTCGCCAATCCTTAAAGCCGCGAAAAAGGCTAAAGAAAAAGCTGCTGAAAATAAAAACACTTCATACTCAGAAAAACAAACCGACACTAACCTATTCAAAATTTTTAATAAAATTTCGGTGGATAAAGGTCTAATTTTTTCCCTAGGAGTTGAATTTCGTTTAATTCCTTTAATAACTTGTTTAATAACAAAATTATTTAAAATAGAATTGTGACCATTAAGTCTGAAGAAAAAAGAAATGCCTGACAATTTTTTGGAAATAGAATCGGCCTGAGAACCATTTTCGTAAAGATATAGAATAAAATTGGTGAAATTGTTAGCATTAAATTCGAAAAAAGGGAATTTTTTAGACGAACAGAAAAGCTTCCATTCAAGCCATGCAGCAGAATAAGCTGCCCATGTATTCTTGGCTAAGGAATTAGCAATTAGTTCATCAATTATTCGTCTGTTATCTCCCAAAGCTGAGCAGGACATGGAATTCCCGTTCGGGAAGCTCTGGGTGCCATTGAGAAGAACTCCTTGAAGTGCTGTCGGGACAAACAATCAGCAAGATAATTAGCTTTTCCAGGAATAAATTTAGCTCTAATCCATATATTAATTTGTAAACAAATCAAAACTAACTTACGTAATAGAGCTGAAACCAAAGGAGATTTTGAAGATAGACAGTTTATAGCAAAAACTACTCCCATATTATCGGACCTTAACAGGATTCTCTTATTCTGGAATTCCCTAGACCAAATTGTCAAAGAAACTAGAACAGGGAATAATTCCAGAAAGACTAAATTTCTCGAATATTTGGAATTATTTATCCAAATATTAGGCCAACATTCAGCAGACCAATGGTTATTAAAATAAGCTCCGTAACCAATGGCACCAGATGCATCCGTATAAAGAGATAAATTGTCAGAACATACAAACTCGTCCTGCCAAATAGTTTGACCATTAAATTCGCATAGAAATTGCGACCAAACATAAATGTCGTCTTTTAATTGTTTCGTGATACGAATATGGGATTTAGGAGAGGACTTACCTGAAGTGGCTGCATAAAGTCTTTTAGAAAAAACTCTTCCCATGGGAATCACCCGAGAAATAAAATTTAATGAGCCAAGAAGTGACTGGAGTTGTTTGAGAGTGATTTTTTCTTTTTTGTAGACGTCAATTAATAGTTGAGTTGTTTGATGAATTTTATCCATAGGTATGCTAAATTCCATAGATACAGTGTTTATAAATATGCCCAAAAACTTCAGGCATGTAGTAGGATAAACAGTTTTATCTAAGGCTAATGGAATGTTGAAAAATTCAGCGATACCAATGAACCTATTCAAAAGTTTCAATCATCAGAGTCTTTACTGCCAATGAATAAAAAATCATCCAAATAGTGAAGTATGTATCCACTACCTGAATGAATATCAACGACCCAATGCAGAAAAGTAGAAAATGCCTCGAAATAGAAGCATGATAAAGTGAATCCCATGGGAAGGGCCATATCGTAAAAGAATTTATTAAGAAAATAAAAACCAAGAGAATTATAACCAATGGGATTTAACGGTAATAATCTAAAAGCTGATTTTATATCAGCTTTAGCGAGAAGAGAATTTTGACCCGCTTTATGTAAAATTGACAAAGCCTGGTCAAAAGAAGAATATTTCACGCTAGCTTTCTTTTTATCTATTTCATCATTCAATGAACTACATTTAGGATAAGATAAGTTGTGAATGAGACGAAAAGAATTTGGTTCTTTTTTAGGAACTAATGCTAAAGGAGATATACGAAAATTTTTGAAAGGGGGAAAATTAAAAGGACCGGCTATTCTACCTGCTATAATTTCGGATAAAATTTTTTCTTTAACAATATTAATATTTTGTTTTACAGATGACGCATTATCAACCAACGTACAACCTGGACCAACAAATTCAGGTATGTAAAAACCATTTGAAAAACTGTCAATTAATAGATTAGCCATCTGATTGTTTGGGTATTGACCTAGCCAATGAATTAATCTTGGCAAATTCAGCGGTGTCACTTTGTTTAAATGATTGA
The DNA here is from genome assembly GCF_014858855.1 of Bufo gargarizans. Classification (NCBI taxonomy): domain Eukaryota; kingdom Metazoa; phylum Chordata; class Amphibia; order Anura; family Bufonidae; genus Bufo; species Bufo gargarizans. Next base: position 594,168,322 of record NC_058081.1, read on the forward strand.
AATTCTTTGTTTGAGTTAGGAAAATGTATTCCCTGCTTCTTGAAACATTTTGTGGCTGAGTGCGAACCGGTACAGAAAGAACATTCATGCCGGTATTTACAATTATGTTGCCATTTGCATATTGATTCGTTGAACGCGAAACAAATGCCTTTTTTACCACTGTGGAAATTGGATTGACGAAAAGTATTCTTGTTAGGAAGCATGAGATTTAACCAAAGACCCACATCTTTGCTGCCCCAATTAAGATTCGGATAGACAGCAAGTTTCTGACGAAAAGATTCATCATATAAACACCATCCGGATCCGCCAAAATTTTTATAAGCCTCTAAAATGGAATCAATGTGGTAGAATAAACCAGTACATAAATTAGGGTGTTTTTCACTTAAAACTGCTGCATATATGTTAAATGCCTGCAGCCAGTTAAAAAAGGATTTTTGATGAGATTTTCTTTTTTCCTCCGAGTCAGATTTTTTGTCTTTCACAGATTCGCTTTTCAAATTATCCATTGAAGAAGGGAGTAAAGAGAATATGTCAATATATTCTTTTCTCCATATTTTCTCTTTCATGTTCAATGGTAAATGAAACCCTAAAGGGGAAATTTGACATGGGAGAACTTCCTTCACTGATGTCTCTTTTATTCCCGAACTAAATTCAAGCTCAGGAATAACTGACACATCGTTGGTAAAAGTAGATACTTTACATGTATTAATAGAAGATTGAGTGTTTGGAATAGCTTCAGTTATACTATCAATTGCATTAACTTGGCTGACATTATTTATATCAGACCAAATGTTATAGAAGGAGATTCCTCCTGTTTAGATAAGTATAATAAAAATTCATTAAACAAACGAATCTTCTGCTGAGAAGAATCATTGCTAAATGAATTAGTATCTTGAATATTAGTGCCCTGCGGATTGCAGTCACTTAAGTTTTTTAATAAGTTCCTCTCACCGGTAACGGTTCTTGTAGGAGGATCGGCAGTTGAAGCAGCAACAGGAGTTGAGTCTTGTGTGACCGTTGGTTGAAGATGACGACGCTTGAAATTTCTGCTCCCCCGATTAACCGCTGTGTTCATCTTCTTGGTCTTAGGAGGAGGCGCACATTGAGGAGGCGAATATGCCCTCTTATTCTTTCGCTGACGTTTTCTGGCCGGAGATAAGGAATTCACATTACTGCGCATGCGCGCGCCAGTAACAGCAGATGAATCCATCAGCTCGGGGCTCGCGCTGGGTCCTACGCAGCAGACCGGATCAAATGAAGAAGGAAGATCTTCTTGCTGGGTCGGAGCGATTTGTAAGCATTCTCTCAGCCAAGCTTCCCCTCCTTGACTCTCCGCTCTGTAGATAAGTTGTTTTAGAAGATCCTCCATAGCAATGCTGGTCTGTATCTTCAGATATACTTACGCGAATGCGCACAAATCGTTATTTTCTGTTCTTTTATAGGTTCAGGAAATCATCAGTTAAAGAATTCTCCAATCAAAACTTCTCAAGATCTCACGAGCACCCACAGCAACTGGGTTAACCCATTCCTAAAGCAGGTAAGTACATCCCATTTAATAAACTGTTAATTATGCCAACTTAGGTGCCATGACATCATGGCTCCCCACATTAAATTTACAATGTGGTTCGCTCCAGAAATCTGTGCCGTTCATTTTTTCTTTCAGCCCAGAGGCTGAACGGAAAAAAAATATCTCATTACCTGTATGCTCAATATAAGGAGAATAGCAGAAACTCCTATGGCTGGCCATACATGTAATGACTGCGGAGACCCTCAAATGCCAGGGCAGTACAAACACCCCACAAATGACCCCATTTTGGAAAGAAGACACCCCATGGCCTGTGACAAAAACTTGTGACAAAAAATAAAAAGTTCTATGAACTCACTATGCCCATCAGCGAATACCTTAGGGTGTATACTTTCCGAAATGGGGTCATTTGTGGGGTTTTTCTACTGTCTGGGCATTGTAGAACCTCAGGAAACATGACAGGTGCTCAGAAAGTCAGAGCTGCTTCAAAAAGTGGAAATTCTCATTTTTGTACCATAGTTTGTAAACGCTATAACTTTTACCCAAACCATTTTTTTTTCCCCAAAACATTTTTTTTTTATCAAAGACATGTAGAACAATAAATTTAGAGAAAAAATTATATATAGATGTCGTTTTTTAAAAAAAATGTAACAACTGAAAGTGAAAATTTTTATTTTTTTGCAAAAATTTCGTTAAATTTCGATTAATAACAAAAAATGAAAAAATGTCAGCAGCAATGAAATACCACCAAATGAAAGCTCTATTAGTGAGAAGAAAAGGAGGTAAAATTCATTTGGGTGGTAAGTTGCATGACCGAGCAATAAACAGCTAAAGTTGTGGAGTGCCGATTTGTAAAAAAGGGCCTGGTCACTAGGGGGGTATAAACCTGTGGTCCTTAAGTGGTTAAAAGGGGAGTTTGGTCTGTCAATGTCTGTGAAGCGGGCGTAACCCTTACACTACCTGATCGATACAACATCATACCTGATCGTATACACACACTGGATGTTTTAAACCACGTTGTTAAAAAAAATTGGATTGTTAGGTGATTTATGCCTTTTATGGATTAAAATCCAACTCTGCGTCAACTATGTAATTTTCCATGGGAGTTTTGCCATGGATCCCCCTCCGGCATGCCACAGTCCAGGTGTTAGTCCCCTTGAAACAACTTTTCCATCACTATTGTGGCCAGAAAGAGTCCCTGTGGGTTTTAAAATTCGCCTGCCTATAGAAGTCAATGGCGGTTCGCCCGGTTTGCACGTTCGCGAACATTTGTAGAAATTCGCGTTCGCTGCGTTCGTATTAGTATGGTGTTCCTAATAATTCTTCACGTGAGTGTATATATATATATATATATATATAAAAAATGTATGTGTATGTATATATATATATATAGCGATTACATTAATTTTTGATTGCAACGGATGGGAAATCTAATTTTGTCGTAGCGGGCAGGTTAAAGGAGGGATCCTGGGAGGCAAAACTTGGAATAGGTGCATGGCTATATCTGTTGCGGCGTGCATCTAGGACGTTGTGGTGAATGGCAAGCTGGGGGATCCTGTTTGGGCTAATAGCCTGACAGGGGTTTAGGCTAGGTCTACACGACGACATTTGTCGCGCGACATTTTGTTGCACCAATGTCGCGCGACAATTTTTATAATGTCAGTCTATGGTGTCGCACTGCAACATGCGACATGCTGCGACTGCGACGCGACAGTCGCAGAAAATCCATTCAAGATGGATTTTTCTGCGACTGTCGCGTCGCAGTCGCAACATGTCGCATGTTGCAGTGCGACACCATAGACTGCCATTATAAAAAATGTCGTCGTGTAGACCTAGCCTTAATTCCAAGAGTTGGTGCCCTTGGGTCGGAGAGTGCGGCCGAGGGTAAGGTTGGATTAAACCTGGATCATGTGAGGAGATTTGCGAGGGGCGAATCTGGTTATTTGGATTGCCTTCTAGGATCCCTTCATGTTCAAATGTTACATATTGTTGTTAATAATGTTTGGTGCAATTTATTGGACTATTTGTTATGCTACTAGGTATTTGGACAATATTTAGTAATTTATTGTGTTTAATAGATTAAGCTATGGCCTTTTTACCCAAGTCATGTGTTTGTGTCTTTCTTGGGTTATATGGGGTTAATAGGTTTAGAGCCAGGAAAATTTTCCATCCCACGAAGTCATGCCTTGTCTGTCAGGTTCCAGACTGTACTGTTGTTTTTGCTGCTTCCAAAAAAGAAGAATTTTTTCACAGCTTTTGTAAAAACTAAAGTCATTTCTTCTTGAATTTTCAGGAATGCAGGCACATTGTCAGCGGCAAAAAAAAAAAGTTTGGCACACTATGTAAAATGTAAATAAATGTAAATAAAAACAGAATGCAATGATTTGCAAATCTCAGACCCATATTTTATTCATAGTAGATCATAGAACACATATCAGATGTTGAATCTGGAATATTTTACCATCTAATGAAAAAATTAACTCAGTTAGATCTTGATGGAAGCAAGCAACATATCTCAAAAAAGTTAGGACAGGGGCAAGAAAATCCTGTAAAAGTAAGTGATACAAATAAAAAACAGTTGGAGGTTTTGCTACTAAGGGTACTTTTACACTGGCGTTTTTCTTTTCCGGTATTGAATTCCGTCCTAAGGGTTCAATACTGGAAAAAAACTGATCAGTTTTATCCTAATGCATTCTGAATGGAGAGCATTATGTTCAGTATGCATCAGGATGCATCCGCTGTTCAGTTCCTCTTACGTTTTTTAGCCGGAGAAAATATCGCAGCATGCTGCATTTTTCTCTCCAGCCAAAAATCCTGTACACTTGCTGGAATGCCGGATCAGGCATTAATTTCCATTGAAATGTATTAGTGCCAGATCCGGCATTGAAATTGCCGCAATGACGGACCCGTTCTTCTGATCCACTCATGCGTGGACCTTTAAATCTGTGAAAAAAATAAATACCGGATCCATTTTTCCGAATGACACCGAAGAGATGGATCCGGTATTTCAATGCATTTGTCAGACGGATCCGCATCCGGATCCGTCTGACAAATGCATCTGTTTGCATCCAGATTGCCGGATCTGCCGGAATCCTCTGACGCCAGTGTGAAAGTAGCCTAAGTCACATCACTCGGTATAAAAACAGCATGTTAGAGAGGCAGAATCTCTCAGAATAGCCAGAGGTTCACCAACCTGCGAAAAACTGCATCTAAAAATGGTGGAAATTTCAGAAAAATGCTCAACATAAAATTGTGAAGACTTTCAATATCCATTCACTTACAGTACATAATATCATCAAAAGATTTAGAGAATCTAGAAAAAATCTATGTGAGCAAGGGACAAGGTCAACGGTCAGTACTGGATGCTCATGATCTACGGTGGCACTGCATTAAAAACTAGCATGATTCTGTACTGGAAATGACCGCATGGTCTCAGGAACAATTCCAGAAATCCTTGTCTGTGAACACAATTCACTGTACAATCCACAAATGCAAGTTAAGCTGTATCGTGCAAAGAAGAAGCGTGTTTTATCTAAATGTGTGTTTGTATAAGTGACTTCAGATTCAGGGACTCCAGTGGGGGACTGCAGTAAATCCGTTTCTTATTACTGCGTTCTGTTGTATTTTTCGCTTTCATTGTGTAATCCCCATCTAGTATGTGTTCCATTATTGGCAGCGCAGTCCAGTGCACATCTTGCATTATGTATGCAGTCCTGGAACAACCGTTCGAGGGTGCATATCTTTGTTCAATACGTGAGCAAATTACCTGTTTGGAATCGCAAATTGAGTTTCAACACTGAGAGGCATTAATTTGGAAAAGAGTTTGCTGCTCACTGAGCAAGCACTCTATGGGGTAGTTGAGGGGGAGGGTGATAGCGAGGAGGCTGAGGAAAGTGAGGTAGCTAGCTGGGTAACAGAAAGTGGGGTAGAGGGAAGAGTGCCAGAGAGGCTAGCCCTGATCTGACACACCCCCAACAAGTTTGCACGGTTGGCAAATGAGGGGGATGTCAGTCCGGGGACGGCACTGCTTCAGCCGGACCCTTCCTCTGCCAGTCAGGGGAATGTCAGCTCCAGTAAGCAGGGAACCAGGAGAGCAGGGCAGGCCAGACAGGTGCTGGTAGTGGGAGACTCAATTATTAGGGGTACAGATAGGACGATCTGTCACAAAGACCGGGATCGTCGAATGGTGTGTTCTCTTCCTGGCGCTAGAGTTCGGCACATTGCGGATCGGGTTGACAGATTACTGGGAGGGACTAGAGAAGATCCGGCGGTCATGGTCCATATTGGAACCAATAACAAAGTGGAGAGTCCTTAAAAATGATTTTAGGGATTTAGGTCAAAAGCTTAGGACAAGGACCTCAAAGGTAGTGTTTTCTGAAATACTGCCTGTTCCACGAGCCACACAAGAAAGGCAGTGGAAGATTAGGGAAATTAACAAGTGGCTCAAGAACTGGTGTAGGAAGGAGGGGTTTGGGTTCCTGGAGAACTGGGCCGACTTCTCTGTCAACTACAAGCTCTATTGTAGGGACGGGCTGCACATCAAAGGGGAAGGGGCAGCTGTGTTGGGGGAAAGATGGCTAGAAGGTTGGAGGAGTGTTTAAACTAGGGACTGGGGGGGGGGATAATTACGTTATAGGATGGTGCAGATCGAGACCGGGGGCAAGGTAGTCGGACTGGGGGAGGAATGGAAGAACGGACTAGAACAGTTCAGAAGGAAATGTGTAGGGTAAGAAATATACATAAACTTCTTAATTGTATGTATACTAATGCCAGAAGCCTGACTAATAAAACTGGGGAGCTGGAATTACTGATGTGTGAGGAGGACTATGACATAGTGGGAATAACTGAGACATGGCTGGATGATAGCTATGACTGGGCAGTTAATGTACAGGGTTACAGTCTGTTTAGAAACCGGAGAGGGGGAGGGGTCTGCCTTTATGTAAAGTCCTGTCTCAAGCCCACAATCCAAGAAGATATAAGTAAGGGACATGAACATGTGGAGTCACTGTGGGTAGAAATACATGGAGGCAAAAATAATAATTAATTACTAATAGGAGTTTACTATAAACCACCTAATATACCAGAGTCCACAGAAAATCTACTACTAAATGAGATAGACGAGGCGGCAAATCATAATGAGGTGGTTATTATGGGGGACTTCAACTACCCAGATATAGACTGGGAAACTGAAACTTGTATATCTCATAAAGGAAACAGGTTCTTGGCAATAACCAAAGACAATTACCTCTCCCAACTGGTTCAGGACCCGACTAGAGGGACGGCCATACTGGACTTAGTATTAACCAATAGGCCGGACAGAACAACAGATGTGCAGGTTGGGGGACACCTGGGAAATAGTGGCCATAAAATAATAACTAGAGGTGGGACAAATCCAATTTTTTTCGAATCCGAAAAGGTTCTCGAATATATTGAATCTTTCGAATCTTGAATCCTACGAATCCTGTACATAAGAATTGTGTGAACGGTGTAAGAAACAAAGTGATCCAAACACTTATGGGGGGATCTGTGGATGACACTGCTATGGGGGGATCTGTGGATGGCACTGTTATGGGGGGATCTGTGGATGACACTGCTATGGGGGGATCTGTGGATGGCACTGTTATGGGGGGATCTGTGGATGGCACTGTTATGGGGGATCTGTGGATGACACTGCTATGGGGGATCTGTGGATGGCACTGTTATGGGGGATCTGTGGATTGCACTATTATGGGGAAATCTGTGGATGGCACTGTTATGGGGGGGTTCTGTGGATGGCACTGTTATGGGGGGGTTCTGTGGATGGCACTGTTATGGGGGATCTCTGGATGGCACTGTTATGGGGGATCTCTGGATGGCACTGTTATGGGGATCTCTGGATGGCATTGTTATGGGGATCTCTGGATGGCACTGTTATGGGGATCTCTGGATGGCACTGTTATGGGGGGGGGGGAATCTGTAGATGACACATATATGGCATCTTATGCTATGTGCCATCCACAGATCCCCTCCCCCCCCATAACAGTGTCCCTGCAGTGTGAATGACCCCCAATACAGGGGCTGGGGGCCGGCAGCTGGATTTTAGTAATAACCTTCCAATTATCATTCAAACAAGCGTTTCTACAGGGAGGAACAAAAATACCAAACTTCACAAAAAGCTAAATTTAGCCAACTAAGAGAGGCCATAGGCGTAACTAACTGGGACAAAGTCCTCAAAAATAAAAGCCACAAAATGGGATATTTTCAAAAGCATCCTAAAATCTAACTGTGAGAGGTACATACCTTATAGGAATAAAGGGTTAAGGAACAAAAATAAACCAATGTGGATAAATAGAAATGTAAAGAAAGCAATACTGTATTTTTTGCCCCATAAGACGCACTTTTCCCCTCCAAAAGTGGGGGGAAAATGCCCCAGCGTCTTAAGGGGCGAATGCTGCCATTTTACATCGCAGTCTGCGATGTTGCAGCATGGCAGACTGTGATGTATCAGCTGGAGGGGGGAGGGAGGAGGCAGTGGCGTACCACCCATAGAGGCAGACCACGCCATTGTTGCTATGGGGCCCACGGCACTGGGGGGTCCGGAGCGCAGAGAAGGCCCCGCCCACACTATTTAGCCCCGCCCACTCATGACATGCGGCTATGCGGCTGCTTTTCTTCTCAGCCAACTCTTCTTCCGCAATCTCCGCCGCCAGACGACCCGTTCGTCCTGAAGGCTTCCGTGTCACTGCCTGGCCCTGGCTGCCTGAGAGTGAGACAGAGAGAGCAGACTCTAGGTATCAGGGCCGGTGCTTCCATAGAGGAAATGGGGGCAATTGCCCCCGGGCCCCCAACTCCTTAGGGGCCCCCAGCGCCGGCCGCAACTAACCACTATTCTATAATTCTATGTCTTTCTGTGTGGGACAGGACAGTGTGGCGGTGCTGCAGTGTTAATAATAACCCCGCAGGAGTCCTAGGCGGGCGGTCCGGTCTGGAGTAATGTAATTAAACTGGAGAGGCCCCCCCGCCGGCGGCCGCTCTGCCTGTGCTGCCTGTCTCTTTAAGAGACTCGAGAGCAGTGGTTAAAGTCAGCAAGTGTCGTGGGGGGGGCCCCTTATTGTTTTTCGCCCCAGGGCCCCATTTCACCTAGAACCGGCCCTGCTAGGTATGATAATGTCAGATTGTCAGACACTGACAGGCCAGGCAGCAAGAGAGAGGAGGTGTGGGGAGGGGGACAGCCAGGACAGGGTGGGTAATGGGACTTTCTGAGGGCAGCAGCAAGCAGAGTTCCTGTGGGGGTGGGCGGTACTGTAGGCTCATAGAGGACTCAGGACAGTGCCCCCCCCTCGCCCACCCCATGAACTCTGCTTGCTGTTAAAGGGAACCTGTCACCTCAAAAACACTAATAAAACCGCCAGCATTAGTCGTCCCCCGTCTGTTCATAATTAGAGATGAGCAAATTTCATATTTTAAAATTCGTTCACGCTTTGTTTGGTGGTAAAAGGTGAATTGCATTATGGATTCCGTTACCACGGACCATAATGCAAATCCATAGGCAGCTTTATAGGCATTCCATTATTCATTCTGTCATAATAGAAGTCTAGGGCCTGCATAACGGATCCGTCCGGTTTGCGTTATGCTGGAGTCCTCAGTAGGTCATGTATACATTTCTTTATTGGCAAATGGGGGGGGTGGCAGGGGAGGAGCCAGGGCAGGAGGTCGGATTGGCCAAGGAAGTGGGTGGGGTTAGGGGGCCCAATTCAGATTCTTGCTATGGGGCCCAATGATTTCTATGTACGCCCCTGGGAGAAGGGGCCGGTGCCATGCAAATGCGGCGGGGCCGGTGCGGTCACTGTACTCCGGCCCCGCCGCTCACTCACTTCCTTAATGCCTAAACCTTTTATAATAATAACTTTAATTGAAGTTCCGATCCCCAGCCCCATCTGTACTACTTACTAAATGTCCTGTAGCAGGCAGAGCAGGGCAGGCGGCTGGCCGTAACTCACTGATGTCACGTGCCTGTGCCGCCTACTTTGCATGCCACCGGCCCCTCTCACAGGTTTAGCTCCGGTATATTAGGGCATCTGTGGAAGCCACTATTATGGGGTGGGGGATATGTGGATGGTACTGTTATGGGGTGGGGGATCTGTGGGTGACACATATATAGCAGCGCCATCCACAGATCCACCCCCCATAACAGTGCCATCCACAAATCCCCCCATAACAGTGCCATCCACAGATCCCCCATAACAGTGCCCCCCTCAGATCCCCCCATAACAGTGCCATCCACAGATCCCCCATAACAGTTCCATCCACAGATCCCCCATAACAGTGCCATCCACAGATCCCCCCATAGCAGTGCCATCCACAGATCCCCCATAACAGTGCCACCCACAGATCCCCCCATAACAGTGCCATGCACAGACCACTATTAGTTCATTAGTTCAAAACCCACCAAAAGCACACCTTTTTTTCTTATTTTCCTCCTCAAAAATCTAGGTGCGTCTTATGGGCTGGTACGTAGTATAGGGCGAAAAATATGGTAAATGACATAAAGAAAGCATTTAAATCACTAAGACAGGAGGGTAGCCAGGAAGCACTAAAAAAAACTATAGGGAAAAAATAGAATATGTAAAAAACAATTAAAAGCCGCCAAACTAGAGACCGAGAGATTAATTGCCAAAGAGAGCAACACTAAAATGTTCTTCAATTATATAAATGGTAAAAAGTATGAATCTGAAGGTGTCGGCACTCTACAGAGCAATGAGGGGGGAGTTGCAGAGAGCGATGAGGAGAAAGCAAAGCTATTAAATATTTTTTTCTCCACTGTAGTCACTGAGGAAAATAAACTGTCAGATGAAATGCAGAATGTAAAAGTAAATTCCCCATTAAAAGTGCCCTGTCTGACCCAGGAAGAAGTACAACAGCGACTTAAAAAGATTGAAATAGACAAATTGCCAGGACCAGATGGCATACACTCCTGTATCCTAAGAGAATTAGTAATGTCATTGCCAGACCCTTATTTCTGATATTTACAGACTCTATACTGACAGGGAGTGTTCCACGGGATGGGTGCATAGCAAATGTGGTGCCAAAATTCAAAATGGGTGCAAAAACAGAGCCTGGAAACTATAGGCCGGTAAGTTTAACATCTGTTGTAGGTAAACAGTTTGAAGGTTTTCTAAGAGATGCTAAGAGTATCTCAATGAAAATAAGCAAATAACACCATATCAGGGATTGGTCATGTCAAAATAATCTAATCAGTTTCTATGAGGAGGTAAGTTCTAGACTTGATAGTGGTGAATCAATGGATGTCGTATATCTGGACTTCTCCAAAACATTTGACACTGTACGACATAAAAGGACATAAAAGGTTAGTATATAAAATGAGAATGCTCGGACTGGGAGAAAATGTCTGTATGTGGATAAGTAACTGGCTCAGTGATAGAAAACAGAGGGTGGTTATTAATGGTACACACTCATATTGGGTCACTGTCACTAGTGGAGTACCTCAGGGGTTAGTATTGGGCCCTATTCTCTTCAATATATTTATTAATGATCTTGTAGAAGGCTTGCATAGTAAAGTATCAATTTTTGCAGATGACACTAAACTGTGTAAAGTAATTAACACTGAAGAGGACAATATACTGCTACAGATGGGTCTGGGTAGATTAGAGGCTTGGGCAGATAAGTGGCAGATTAGGTTTAACACTGACATATGTAAGGTTATGCACATGGGAAGGAATAATGCAAACCACCCATACATACTAAATGGTAAAACAGTCGTTAACACTGACATGGAAAAGGACCTAGGAATTTTAATAAACAGCAAACTAAGCAGTAAAAACCAGTGTCAGGCAGCTGCTGCCAAGGCCAATAAGATAATTTGTTGCATCAAAAGGGGCATAGATGCCAGTGATGAGAACATAGTCCTACCACTGTACAAATCACTAGTCAGATCACACATGGAGTACAGTTCTGAGCTCCTGTGAACAAGGCAGACATAGCAGAGCTGGAGAGGGTTCAGAGGAGGACAACTAAAGTAATAACTGGAATGGGGCAACTACAGTGCCATGAAAGATTATTAACATTACGGTTATTCACTTTAGAAAAAAGACGACCGAGGGGGGATCTAATTACTATGTATAAATATACCAGGGGACAGTACAGAGATCTCTCCCATCATATATTTATCCCCAGGACTGTGACTGTGACGAGGGGACATCCTCTGCGTCTGGAGGAAAGAAGGTTTGTACACAAACATAGAAGAGGATTCTTTACGGTAAGAGCAGTGACACTATGGAGCTCTCTGCCTGAGGAGGTGGTGATGGGGAGTACAATAAAGGAATTCAAGAGGGGCCTGGATGTATTTCTGGAGTGTAATAATATTACAGGCTATAGCTACTAGAGAGGGGTCGTTGATCCAGGAAGTTAGGCCTCATGCACACGGCCGTTGGGCGGCCGTTCCGTGCATTGGGGACCGCAATTGCGGGTCCCAATGCACGGGCAACATCTGTGCAGCGGGCCGGACCCATTCAACTTGAATGGGTCCGTGGTCTGTCCCACCGCAAAAAAAATATGACATGTCCGTTGTTCCGTTCTGTGACTCCATTCCGCATCTCTGGAATTGCGGACCCATTTAAGTGAATGGGTCCGCATCCGTGATGCGTGGTGCACACGGCCGGTGGCCGTGGATTGCCGACCCAGCCTTTGGGGGCAGCAATACGGCCACGGCCGCCCGCCCAACGGCCGTGTGCATGAGGCCTTATTCTGATTGCCTGATAGGAGTCGGGAAGGAATTTATCCCCCTTAAGTGGGGAAAATTGGCTTCTACCTCGCAGTTTTTTTTTTTTGCCTTCCTCTGGATCAACTTGCAGGATAACAGGCCGAACTGGATGGACAAGTGTCTTTTTTCGGCATTATATACTATGTTACTATGTATATGTTCACACCATCCTGAAATGGCATTGTCATAGGAGGACATTATATGCAGTTCTATGACACATACAAGGTAATACAGCACTACATACCTATTACATCGGTGATATGTCTCCTGATGTAGATGTTTTCTATCCTCATCTTCTCCATTCAGACCAGACCACCATTGCTATGCTGCTGCTACCCACCTGCTGTACGCCTTGTTATAAACTAGCTGATTCTTCTTCCAGAGCAAAGGGGAAACAGAGATGATCTTAAAAAGCCGATCTTCGTAAATTACTTCCATTGCTTTTTCCAATACTACTGTGTGTGTATAAACACCGACGGATAGCTTTCCCGACAGAGCAGTGTGTTATTAACCACTTATTAACCGGATATTCATAGTCTATGGGTGGTCGAGATTTATCTCTGAAAGGACGTTCTGAAATGTCCATTCAGAGATTGCAGCTGCGCACTTTTAAAAATTTGTATCATATTTGGTATCGCTGCATCTGTAACCACTGGCTCTATAAAAATATTGCATGATGTACCTCATCTGGTGAACGCTGTAAAAAACAAAACAAATAAAAATTATGCCAAAAGAGCAATTTTTACGCTGTATGTAGCCCAAAATGGTACCAATGAAAACGTCACATCATCCCGCACAAAACAAGACCTCACACAAGATCAAACCAGATTGTTTTTTAAATGATGGCTCTAGCAAACTGTCAACACAAAAACATGATTTTTTTTTTCTCGAAAAATTCACTTATTGTGTAAAACCTAAAAAATAAAAATAGACATATTTGGTATCACCACGTCCAAAATGACCGGCTCTAAAAAATATATTACATGATCTACCCCATAAAACACCTTTTTTTTGTCACATTGCCCTCAGACATCTATGTTGGCAACAAAATAGAAATGTTATGAATGTTAGTATATAGCGATGCAAAATTTTACAGATTTTTATTAAAAGGGGATTTTATTATGCAAAAGTAGAAAACATGAGAAAAACTACCGTATATAAATTTGATATCGCCATAATCTGTCACGAGGGTGTCAAGAGCTTCCTGCCTGGACTTCTATACTGACCCACTGGAGCTGTGAATCCTGGTTGTTGTTCCAGAGTGCTACCCTCCAGATCCCTGTTGGGCTTTTTGTTGTCTCCTGTTGTCGCCCACCTGGGATTATATGTTTAGTCTGTATTGTCTGTCCTCCCCTTGGTGTTTTCCTTTAGAGCTAGTGGTGCGGACTAGTGTTCCCACCGCCCTGTTCACTATCTAGGGATCATCTTAGGGAAAGCCAGGGTTTTAGGCACGTGATCGGCGTACGGGTGAGGAACCCGTCTAGGGACGTCAGGGCAGCCAGGTGCCAGCCGCAAGGTGAGTCAGGGGTCACCACCTTCCCTCTCACTTGGGCAGGGCCTTCCTCTTTCCCTCCCTCTTTGTCACGTATGTGATAGTCACGCCGATCGTGATATAATCACATCAATCTGCAGAATAAAGTTATCATATCATATATACCACATGGTAAACCTCATAAAAAATAAAAATGAATTTTAGTCTTTGCCCACCTCACCTTTCAAAAAATGAGATAAAAAAGAGATCAGAAAGCCACATGCACCCCAAAATGGTGCCAATAAAAACTACAGCTTGTCCTGCAAGAAATAAGCCCTTACACAGTAAAGTCAACAACAAAAAAATCAAAAAGTTATGGCTCTTAAAAAGCTTCCTTTCTGAGACCTGGCATATCCCCAAACAGCAGTTTACTATGCTGTGGTGTTACTATATTCAGGAGAAAATGGGTAGCAAATTGTGTGGTTATATTCTCCTGTTATCCTTTGTGAAAAGGAAAGTTTGGGCCTAAAGCACCATTTTCTTGTAAAAAAAAAAAAAAAAAAAATTTTTTCATTTTTACAGCCAAGGGTTATAAATTCTATGAAACGCTTGTTGGGTCAAAGTGCTCACTACATCCCTTAAAAATTCCTCGGAAGGTATAGTTTCCAAAATGTGGTCACTTTTTGGGGGGTTTCACTGTAGGGGTACCTCAGGGTCTCTTCAAATGCAAAATGTCGCCCAAAGACCATTTCAGCAAAATCTGCCCTCCAAAAACAATATGGCTCTCAATGCTTCTAAGCACTGCCATGCACATATGCAGCAGTTTACTACTATATGTGGGGTATTTATGTAAACTGCAGAATCAGGGTAATACATATTGAGGTTTGTTTTGTTGTTAACCCTTGATGTGTTATAGAAAAAAAATGATTAAAATGGAAAATCTTAAAAAAAGGGAAAATTTTGAAATTTCACCTCCATTTTGCTGTAATGGAGACAAAGACTGGCATCATTGTGACAGCACTATTTACCACTAGAAATGAAATACAAAATATTGTCCTTCTGTAGCAGTCAGCACAAAGATAAAATTCCTATATGGACAGTGAATCCATTGTCAGTTTACTGCTGCTGTGAAGGGAAGATGTATCTGCTAGTATAATAGTAGGTGTAGAGTTAGGAGAACAGTATGAAAACTCTATCATTCTCTTGATAGAGATAGATGTCCACAGAAGAGCACAGCACTTATGAGTGTAATGTGTGAGGCTCTAATTGAGTCACTCATCCTCCTTTCCTTCTGGTCGGAGTGAATGGTCTGACTGAGCAAGTCAAGCGAGGCTGTTTACTGAGCCAAGAGGCCAAACATAGATGAAATTAAAAGCCAGGGCAGGAAGTAGAATGCATGGAGTTACATTGAAAAATTTAATATAGAAAACCCTCAGTTTTTGTAAAAAAAAAGTAATAAGAAAAATTGAATATTTATGTATAGACTGTTAAAGGGAACCTGTCAGCGGCAAAACCCATCCCAAACAGACAGCAGTACCTTCCAGTAGCCGGCAGTGAGTTTCGAACGATGATTTTCTTACTGCAGAAGTATGAAAAACTATCTTTTATCCTCCGTCTGCGCTATTTTCCATTCAGGCTTGAAGTCAAGGGGGCAGCGGCCTCAAGTCAAGGTAACCACGCCCCCTTCGCTGCCCCTTCTTCTGTGACTGACAGCCGGCTGTTTTGCAAAGCCAGCCGGCCGTCGGGCATAAGCGCTGTCAGTCACAGTGAAGGGGCAGGGAAGGGGGCGTGTTACCTTGACTTGAGGCCGCTGCCCCCTTGACTTCAAGCCTGAATGGAAAATAGCGCAGACGGAGGATAAAAGATAGTTTTTCATACTTCTTCCTCATCAGAATGCAGTAAGAAAATTATCATTCGAAACTCACTGCCGGCTTGAAGGTACTGCTGTCGGTTTGGGATGGGTTTTGACGCTGAGAGGTTCCCTTTAATATGTGCTAAAAAAGACTTGATAGTGGTGTCCTTTTACGAAAGCTCATGCCTATACTGAGTTTGTTTTCTCTAAACCCTAAACAGATATTGTCTCTTGAATAAATATTACCTCAGTACACTGAGGTAAATATGTAATCATGGAACTAATATCAGACAGTAATCTCATTGGTAACTGTACAGAACTTGGTCTGGTACCCGTCAGTGTGTTTTGATGGATTGTATGCATCAGTGGTGCAGATAACTGGTCATGGTAATCACCGCAGTAGGCATACATTAAATTAGAGGAGGGGATAGTGAGCAGATGATGATTGTTTGACCAGATCGGGCGTCACTTATGCCATCAATAGTGACTTTCAGATAGGATTGCTACTCGTGATAGCTGGTGCTCTATGCTTTATGAGAAGAAGAGGACAAAACACTTAAAGGGTTTGTCTGCAGTTTTTATATTGAAGACCTATCCTCAGGGTAGGTCATCAATATCTGATCATGGGGGCCTAACTCCCGGCACCGCCATCGATCAGCTGTTTGAAGAGGAGGCGGTACTCATACGAGCATTACTTTCTCTTCAAACAGACTCCACAATCAGTTATTGATTATATACACTGAGGGTAGGTCTTGAATACAAAAAATGCTGACAACCCCTTTAACTCCAATAGATTTTAATGAACGGACAGAACCAGACGTTTGATATTGTATTATACACTCACCTAAAGAATTATTAGGAACACCTGTTCTATTTCTCATTAATGCGATTATCTAGTCAACCAATGACATGGCAGTTGCTTCAATGCATGTAGGGTTGTGGTCCTGGTCAAGACAATCTCCTGAACTCCAAACTGAATGTCAGAATGGGAAAGAAAGGTGATTTAAGCAATTTTGAGCGTGGCATGGTTGTTGGTGCCAGACGGGCCGGTCTGAGTATTGCACAATCTGCTCAGTTACTGGGATTTTCACGCACAACCATTTCTAGGGTTTACAAAGAATGGTGTGAAAAGGGAAAAACATCCAGTATGCGGCAGTACTGTGGGCGAAAATGCCTGGTTGATGCTAGAGGTCAGAGGAGAATGGTCCGACTGTTTCAAGCTGATAGAAGAGCAACGTTGACTGAAATAACCACTCGTTACAACAGAGGTAAGCAGCAAAGCATTTGTGAAGCCACAACACGCACAACCATGAGGCGGATGGGCTACAACAGCAGAAGACCCCACCGGGTACCACTTATCTCCACTACAAATAGGAAAAAGAGGCTACAATTTGCACGAGCTCACCAAAATTAGACTGTTGAAGACTGGAAAAATGTTGCCTGGTCTGATGACTCTCAAATTCTGTTGAGACATTCAAATGGTAGAGTCCGAATTTGGCATAAACAGAATGAGAACATGTATCCATCATGCCTTGTTAGCACTGTGTAGGGGATGTTTTCTGGGCACACTTTAGGCCCCTTAGTGCCAATTGGCCATTGTTTAAATGTCACGGGCTACCTGAGCATTGTTTCTGACCATGTCCATCCCTTCATGACCACCATGTACCCATCCTCTGATGGCTACTTCCAGCAGGATAATGCACCATGTCACAAAGCTCGAATCATTTCAAATTGGTTTCTTGAACATGACAATGAGTTCACTGTACTAAAATGGCCCCCACAGTCACCAGATCTAAACCCAATAGAGCATCTTTGGGATGTGGTGGAACGGGAGCTTCGTGCCCTGGATGTGCATCCCTCAAATCTCCATCAACTGCAAGATGCTATCCTATCAATATGGGCCAACATTTCTAAAGAATGCTATGAGCACCTTGTTCAATCAATGCCACGTAGAATTAGGGCAGTTCTGAAGGCAAAAAGGGGTCCAACACCGTATTAGTATGGTGTTCCTAATAATTCTTTAAGTGAGTGTATGTCCTTGTAAAAAGGCAGATCGGTGGTCACAAGACATATGGCACTACTTTTTTCAATGGAGAGGCAGACAGTAAAATCACTCACCTCCGATAAAAGAGAGGAACAAATATCTTTGGCAGGGGAATAAACAGCATATCTACCAAAATACTGCCAAAATACTGCCACTGCCACTGGCAAAAGCAGTGAGTCAGAGTGCATGCATGTAACGGTCACCAGAGGAAGCGACCGTAGAGCAGGACTCAAGTACAGTGCAGCAGACAAGGAGGCTGAAGTAGAAACCGGCTTTATTAAAGGAGAACTCTAACTGCCGGAGAAGCAGATTTACAATATGAACAGCTTGAGAATTCACAACAAAGATAATGGAAATTTGCATAAAGAAAACAAATGAATCACAAACACAAGTACAGACAATAGCAGGCTACTCTCTTCTAGGTAGTCCTATCTGTCCCCGCTACCCGGGGTGCACCTCTACGGTGCACTAAACTAAATCCTATTCCACTATGTCCTAGCTCCGGTTAGCATCAGTGCACTCACAGTTCGGTGTCCGCACATGCAGGCAGGTACAGTCTGGGTCCCGATCTGGTTGCTTGCTTGCTTCAGCGTGGCTCAGCTCTGGCCTCTCTTTGTAGTCTCTGTAACTCTGGTTAGAGATAATCAGCAGCTCTGGACGTGTAATCAGGCAGGGCCTGGAATTCACTCACAGTTCCTCTGGTAAGTGCCTCACACTACAGCAGTCTCTCTTCTGCACCAGAAACATCAGCTGAGTCAGGGAGCAAACACACTCTAATGTCCCAGATACTGTGTCACAGCAGGTTGGCAGGGAGAAATCACTCTAATCTTCCCTGTGGATCTCCCTCTCAGTGCACAGCGTCCTTCTTCCTGTGTACTCAGACACCTGCACCCCAGGCTCTCTGCTCAGCCCGGGAAAAACACTTAACTCCTTGTCCTCTGGAAACAACTCCTCACACTGTCCTACTCAGCCACAGTGGCCTCTGGTGGCTGGAGGGAAACATGACAGTCTGCTATATATATATGTGTTGGAAATGTTGCTGGATGATCAGGGCTGCCTCTTACATGCCTCCCCACTTAAAGGTGGCCGTCCTCGGCCTTGCTATATAGTCCATAGAAATAATGGTTAATGTAACTTTTTATACAGCAGTACAACATTGTCCGCAATACATACAGGTGGACCAAATGAACTCATCAGCAGCGTACCTGTTTGGTGGAACCCCTGCAGTAAGCCTACTGGATCTCCGGAGGTCCTGGCTATCTGTTACGACCTGACTCTCTCCACTAGGAACTGCCAGTCTGGATTCATCCACCACAATAGGAGGTTCGGGTGTGTCCGAGGGCCCCTCTCCATTACGGGCCGGCAATGGTTCTGTGACAGTGCCTTCATCACCTGTAACCTGGGAGGCTCCTTCAGTGTTGGGAGCAGTCCACCAGTCTTCACCATAATCTCCATCAGAGATAACAAGTTCTGAGTATGGGGCAGGAGGAGGTGTCCTCTGAACAGGTGCGGGATCTTTGGACCGGCATGGCCGTAACATATTCCTATGTAGAGTCCGTGAAGCAAATTCCTCATTCTCAACCTGCACTTCGTAGACCGGACCATTAGGGTACACTCTCTTGATCACTTTATACGGCTGTACTTCCCAACGCTCACTCAACTTGCCTCTGGGACGTTTCTCTCGTACCAGTACCCGATCCCCAGGCTGCAATGGAACCTCCTGAACTGGAGGACGGTCTGTATGAGCTCTCTCCTGTAACCGCTGACCTGCCAACCGGCGAATGGTCTGGAGACGCCGACGGTGTTCTTTCACCCATGAGGTGGTTGATCGCTCTATTAGGTCTTCTGGCTGTTCTAGGTTTAATTCCACGATCTCTCGACCAGCCCTACCGAACAGTAACATGTATGGGGTGTAACCGGTGGTGGTGTGGACACGATTATTGTAAGCCCAGACTAATTCTGGCAGGTAGTCAGGCCAGTGTGCCCTCTTGTCTTCCTCTAGTGTCCTCAGCATTTGCAGCAATGTGCGGTTAAAGCGCTCACAGGCTCCGTTTCCTTGGGGATGATAAGGAGTTGTCCTGGATTTTTCAATGCCGTACAGTCGATGTAGCTCTTCCATCACTTTTCCTTGAAAGCACGCCCCTTGATCTGAATGGATCCGCTTTGGACACCCATAGACCCGAATGAAGTCTTGACAAATGGCTCGTGCCGCGGACTCGGCCGTCTGGTCCCGAGTTGGGGTGACTACTGCAAACTTGGAGAAGTGGTCGATCATGACCAGGCAATACTGTGGACCTCTTGACGATTGTCCCTATCATCAACACTTCCAGCGGTTCTGTGGTCTGGATGGACTGTAGGGGTGCTCTCTGTTCTGTACTCTTCGTGAGTTCACACACTCGACACTGTCGGCAAACTTCTTCAACTGTGGCCTCCAGTCGCGGACAATACACATAACGCTGCAGCCACTGGTATGTCTTGACTGGCCCGAAGTGAGCTCCAAACTCATGAGCCTCTTTGGCTATCTCCCGTGCCATTCTTCTGGGTATCACTACCTGCCACCTCGCCTCTAGGTCGGCAGGCTGTTGCCACTTGCGGAACAAAACAGCTCCATGCACTTCCAGTCTGTCCCATTGATGTAGAACGGACTTCATCTCGGCATCCAGATCAGTCCTTTCTTCTTTGTTGGGTTTCCTGCACTGGGTTACCCAGCTTTTCATTTGCTGCAGTCCAATGTCTTCATCTTGCAATCTGCCCCATTCTTCATTAGTTCTCCCCAATGCTTTGGGTAGCTTACGGGCCTCCCCACTTGTCTGGGCCGCGACTGTTGGGGGAGCGAACTTGCGGAAGTCAGGAGTTTCATCTTCTTCCTTTTGTTCATCCATATCCCCTACTGGAGTTTCAAAAGTAACCCTTGAGAGACCATCAGCATTAGTGTTCTCTGTAGCGGAGCGGTAGCGAATTGAGAAGTCATACTTTGCGAGGCGAGCCGCCCAGCGTTGCTCCAGGGCTCCCAACTTGGCAGTACCCAGATGGGCCAGGGGATTGTTATCCGTCCGTACGAAGATCTTAGCTCCTGTCAGATATCCTGCAAATTTCTCCGTCATAGCCCACACCAGGGCAAGGAGTTCCAGCCGGAAGGAACTGTAGTTATGGGGGTTTCGCTCCGTATCTCGCAAGGATCTACTGGCATAAGCGATCACTCTCTCATGTCCATCTTGTACCTGCGACAGGACTGCCCCAAGTCCGTAGAGGCTGCCATCAGTAGCTAAGATGAATGGTTTATCAAAATCGGCATAAGCCAAGATGGGGGCCGATGTCAGGGCTTCTTTCAGGGCCTGGAAGGCCTCTTCCTGTTTCTGTCCCCAGGGAATACTTTGGCCCTTGGGTTGCCCAGCCGTTCCTCTCAACAACTCATTCAGAGGGCCCGCTATTTTTGCGTAGTCTTTGATGAACCGCCGGTAGTACCCAGTCAGTCCCAGGAAGGCCTTCAACTCACGCAGTGTTCTCGGCACTATCCATTGTCGTATTGCAGCCACTTTGTCTTGGGACGGTAGCACTCCGTCTTGGGACACCCTATGGCCCAGGTACTCGATCTCCCTCTTGAAGAGATGACACTTCTTTGGCTTTACCTTCAGGCCATGGGATCGCAGTCGCTCGAGTACCTGCCCTAGCCGATTCAAGTGTTCTTGAAAAGTAGCAGAGTATACGATGATATCGTCTAGGTATATCAGAGTGGCTTCAAAATTCAGGTCTCCCAGGCATCTCTCCATCAGCCGCTGGAAGGTTCCAGGGGCATTAGTCAGTCCGAATGGCATCCTGTTGAATTCAAATAACCCCATGGGGAGTATGAATGCTGTCTTTGCCTTGTCCTGCTCAGCCACTGGTACTTGCCAGTACCCACTTGCTAGATCCAGGGTGGAGAAGTATTTGGCTCGTCCTAGAGCCGTCAGAGACTCCTCGATGCGTGGCAGAGGATATGAGTCTCGCGCAGTGCAAGCATTCAACCGCCGGTAATCCACACAAAATCGAATAGTGCCGTCCTTCTTCTTGACAAGCACCACTGGGGCTGCCCAAGGGCTCTGGCTTCCCCGCACCACTCCGGAATCTATCATCTGTTTCAATAGCGTCTTCACTTCCTGGTACAACTTGGGCGGAATCTGTCGATATCTCTCCCGAATTGGTGGAGTGTCCCCCGTCGGTATATCATGTGTGATAGCATTCGTGCAGCCAAAGTCATCGGCGTGGCGGGCAAACGCAGCCTGATTCTCCCACAGCATGGTTTCAACTGCTCGCTGTTGGTCTAAACTGAGAGCCTTAACATCTATCTCCATTTGATCCAAGATGGTTACCCCATTCCATTCTGGGGTCGGCGCCTCTTCTGCACTGGCAGTAACTGCCAGGGTCCAACCAGCATCCCCTACCGGAGCTAGAGTCACTTCTCTCTGACTCAGGATTTCTCCCTGATGTAGGTACACACGAGCCAGTTCCACCCCTGGCGTCAAGGGAACTTCTAGATATCCCACATTCACAGCTCTTATGGGTACTCGTCCATTCTGGACCACTCCCAGTGTCCGGGCCACCAGGACGTCCTGACCCAGCTCTCCTAGGCCTGTTGGTTCAACGAACACCTCCATGCCTTCAAGATTACGGAAAGTTCCCACGGGTAACGTCAGCACGGTCTCCCGACCAGGGGGAAGGGTGAAGGTAGCCTTTCCTGGCGCTCGGATCGTTCCCACCGCCTGGTGTGCTGGTACACTTTTCTGTGTTCCACAAAAACGGATTAGTCGTTGAAATGCTTTCTGGGTAGGTTTGTGCGGGGTGGCTTGTTTCCAGTAACCCGGCCCCCGTTTGGTGAACATGATCTGATCCAATTCTCGCAGGATATTCATGCCCATTATCACCGGCACATCTTCTTTGAACGTTTCGGGGACCAACAAGATACCTTTCCGCCCCACTTCCTGTCCACATAGCCGTACATTCATCCACACGACCCCTGTGACAGGAATCTGTTGTTGGTTAGCCGCTGTAACCCGGACCAGTGTCTCTCGTTCTGGCTTGGCCAGCGCTTGAAAGTAACGGTAGAAGAATGACTCGGGCATAGTTGTCACTTGAGACCCAGTATCCACTAAGCAGTCGACAGGAACACCTTCGAACTCAGCTCGTATAGTGGGGCACCCTGCGACCAGGTGTTCGGAGCTTTGCTGGGTAACTTGGCTCTCCACCTCCCCTGCAGTACGCCCCACTACTGCAGGGGTCGGTAGTTTAACGGCGGCTCTTGGCGTCCAGCTGGATTATTCCGACACTCTCTGGCGAAATGTCCTAGATCTCCACACCGCCAACACTGTGCCCCTTGACGGCCCACTTTTTGCCTGCGAGTGGGAGGTGCCCTCAGAGCTTGGCTGGATGGCCCCACTGAAGGGTAATGAGGGGCTTGATGGTATGGTAAACTAGCATAAGGGCATTCGGGTGTAGGAACCCACGGAGTCGCCTGATAGGTTTGTTGTCGGGCTGGATAGGCAGCCTCAGTAGTATGGCGCGACTCTATCCGTTTCTCCAGGTGTGTCAACTTTTCGTGCATGGCACTCAGGGAGCTCTGCAAGTCTTGTACCACTCTGACCAGGGCTTCCTCATTTCTTGTAACCCCGGGGGGTGTAACGGTCTGGGTCCGTATTACTCCAGAAGCATAGCCGTCTTCTTTGTTTCGCGTCACGGCCTCTGCCAAAATTTGTCGAAAGGTTAGGGTAGGGTCTACTCTGACTCGTTCCCGCAGAGCCTGTTTCAGGGGATTGCTGTAGAGCCCCAGAATAAATTGTTCCCGCAGTATCCGGTCTATGGGTCCCATGCCAGTAACCCCATCTGCCTCTTTTTTTTGTACCTCGGCCAACACTTCCTGTAGGGCTGTAGCGTACTGAGAGACACCTTCGTCTTCCCGTTGAATCCGGTAAAAAAACTTCGCCCGGAGGTGCCCTGCACTGGCTGTTTCCCCATATATTTCTTCCAGGAATCTCACCATCTCTTGCAATGTATTGCGCGTGGCTTCTGGTTGTAGGAGAACATTTCTTCGGGCCTCACCCTCGAGAGCGGCCAAAGCAATTTCTACTTGTAGTTCTGGGCTGACATTGTAAATCCTAACAGCACTCTGTAACCTTGTCACCCAGTCTGACAATGTCATGTTCTGGCCATCAAATTTGGGTAGCAAGTTGAACAACGTGCCAATAGGAAGGGCCCTTGCAAGGGTTCCACCATTGCCTGAGGTACTCACATTAACATCATGCACATTGCCTTCAGCCGCCTCCATCTCTGTGACTGTACCCTGCTCGCAGCGCCACTTGTAACGGTCACCAGAGGAAGCGACCGTAGAGCAGGACTCAAGTACAGTGCAGCAGACAAGGAGGCTGAAGTAGAAACCGGCTTTATTAAAGGAGAACTCTAACTGCCGGAGAAGCAGATTTACAATATGAACAGCTTGAGAATTCACAACAAAGATAATGGAAATTTGCATAAAGAAAACAAATGAATCACAAACACAAGTACAGACAATAGCAGGCTACTCTCTTCTAGGTAGTCCTATCTGTCCCCGCTACCCGGGGTGCACCTCTACGGTGCACTAAACTAAATCCTATTCCACTATGTCCTAGCTCCGGTTAGCATCAGTGCACTCACAGTTCGGTGTCCGCACATGCAGGCAGGTACAGTCTGGGTCCCGATCTGGTTGCTTGCTTGCTTCAGCGTGGCTCAGCTCTGGCCTCTCTTTGTAGTCTCTGTAACTCTGGTTAGAGATAATCAGCAGCTCTGGACGTGTAATCAGGCAGGGCCTGGAATTCACTCACAGTTCCTCTGGTAAGTGCCTCACACTACAGCAGTCTCTCTTCTGCACCAGAAACATCAGCTGAGTCAGGGAGCAAACACACTCTAATGTCCCAGATACTGTGTCACAGCAGGTTGGCAGGGAGAAATCACTCTAATCTTCCCTGTGGATCTCCCTCTCAGTGCACAGCGTCCTTCTTCCTGTGTACTCAGACACCTGCACCCCAGGCTCTCTGCTCAGCCCGGGAAAAACACTTAACTCCTTGTCCTCTGGAAACAACTCCTCACACTGTCCTACTCAGCCACAGTGGCCTCTGGTGGCTGGAGGGAAACATGACAGTCTGCTATATATATATGTGTTGGAAATGTTGCTGGATGATCAGGGCTGCCTCTTACATGCACACAGTCACATTTAGTCACGGAGACATGATATGGCTTCCATAAAGGTCAGGAGCGGACTGGGAACTTAAAGTCGCCCTGGAAAAAAAAATTAAGTTGCCCCATATTGCAGGTGGGTTCAAACTGACAGAAGGCGGGGGCAACATAAGTAGGCGGGGCCAGCAATACTATCAGATAAAGATGGCAGATCAGCACAGGAAAACCGGAAAGCAGAAAGGAGACTTGTAGCAGGGATGAAGCAACAGTAAGAACTCTTTTGACATACTTGTAGACATATCTTTAGGTTTGGAGAAAAAAATACTTCTCTAATTAAGGGCTCATGCACACAAACGTATTTTCTTTCCGTGTCTTTTTTTTTTTTTTGCGGACCGTATGCACCATTCATTTCAATGGGTCCGCCTATAACAACAGGAGTTACTCCATGTGCATTCTGTTTCCGTATTTTATGAGTCCCTAATTCTGAGAGCATCAGATATTTATGTACTTGGCTGGCGGCTAATTTTCCTGTAGGGTCTATGATAAAAGTTCATTAGCCCTCTGCTCTATCTCTGCCTGCCTCCATTCTCTCAAAGTTATTTTACTGTCAGATTCTATAGTATGTACAGAGGTATTTCATGTACTCTGCACGTGTTAGTTTCAAGTTCGGCTTACAAGGTTCGGGTTATATAAGAATTCCGTTATGGATTCCGCTACCACGGACCGTAAAGTCCAGGTGACAGTGATATATGTGGCTATAGGTATGGATGGGAGCCGGTGGTAACAAGCAACCTGTTTAATAACATACTGCATTGTCAGAATTATTATTTTTTTATTTAAAAAAAGGGTCCAAAAATGATCCTTTTTGGGTGGCAGATGCATTCTTCTCTGTTTTCTGACCTGTAACATAGTGGATGCCATTTTGAGTGATTCATGGACAAATCACAAGAGTTTTGAAATTAGAATCTTTTGGGAAATTCACATAAAATTAAATTTTATGTACAACCGATTCGCTCATCTCTACTCGTGGATGTTTCACCACTGTGTGACTATACACATCTGATTGCCCGTGGCCTCAGTTGTCCCGAGGGAGTGTAGAGATTGCATGATTGTCCTATAGTGGCTTTCCATGTACACCTGTACAGGTGATGCTCTGTTTTAGCTTTGGCGCTACTTAGGAGAAAATATAGAAACTGCTGAATCCAATTTATCTGATGGTTTTTTCCATGGACATTCGTTTTCACGGATCTCTGGTGAACATTTGATTGACAGCTCCTGGTAGGGAATTCAATTGGATATTTCCAATCAGATTCATTAAAAATTCTGTAAAAGGCTGAACGTGCAGAAAGCCATGGTTGTATGTAAAACAAGATGGCCACTGTGACCATGGTTGCCAACCGTCCATACATTTCTTGACAGTCCATAAAAACAGGCAACTTTTTTCATTTGTCCGTGAAAAAAAAATAGATGTGTTTTTTTGAGGCTGGTGGTACTTGACTAGATTATTTTGGTGGTAATTATTATCAGATCACAGTAAATGCTGGTACTTAGTTCTTAGTATATTGAGCTATAGACATATATCTCTTATATATATAAAAATAAGTTTCTGTCTGTCTGTCTAGACGTATGTCTGGACGTTCTTTATGCACGGCCAAACGACTGGACCGATCTTCACTAAATTTGGCACACAGGTACATCAGGTGTCCGGTTTTAGTCAGGGTCTCAGCTCTCTAGGACTTACCGTTCCTGAAATATTCCCCAAAAATGACCTGCATTAACCAATAGAAGCCAGCAAGACTTTCACTTATATCCAAACTTCCATTTACATGGTCACATGTCCCTTATTAGCCAATAGAAGCTCACAGGTCCTACTCCAGGTTGCCATAACAACTGATCGCAGGTTTTAGCAGTTCGCAGGTCCTTAAATATTCAGTCATATGACGGCACAACTACACTGCTACATGCATGGGGGGCAGGGGCCACTATTAAACGTACAGGCGCTGTGGAGTTCATTGTTAAAGGGGCGGGCACTGTGGAGGTCACTGTTAAAAGGGCAGGCACTGCGGAGGTCACTGTTAAAGGGGCAAGAACTATTAAAGTCACTGTTAAAGGGGCGGGTACTGTTGAGGTGACTGTTAAAGGGGCGGCCACTATGAAGGTTACTGTTAAAGCGGTGGTCAGTGTTAAAAGGGTGGGCACTGCGGAAGTCACTGTTAAAGGGGAAGGTACTGTGAAGATCACTGTAAAAGGGGCGGGCACTGTGAAGATCACTTTTAAAGGGGCGGGCACTGTGGAGGTCACTGTTAAAAGGGAAGGCACTGCGGAGGTCACTGTTAAAGGGGCAGGTAGTGTAGAGGTCACTGTTAAAGGGGAAGGTACTGTGGAAGTCACTGTTAAAGGGGCAGGCACTCTGAAGATCGCTGTTAAAGGGGCGGGCACTGTGAAGATCACTGTTAATGGGGCAGTCACTGTTAAGGGGGCCGACACTGTGGAGGTCACTATTAAAGGACGGGCACTGTGGAGGTCACTGTTAAAAGGGGGGTACTGTGGAGGTCTCTGTTAAAGGGGCAGGCACTGTGGAAGTCACTGTTAAAGGGGCGGGCACTGTGAAGGTCACTGTTAAAGGGGTGGTCAATGTTAAAATGGCCGTCACTGTGGAGGTCATTGTTAAAGGGGTGGGCACTGTGGAGGTCTTCTGGTAGTTACTTATAATCTTTATCATTCATTACAGTTTTCCAAGTCGTCTGTAAAAGATATTTGCTGTCTGTGAGTTTGGGATAAGAAAGAAAAATTCTGGTTGGCAACCCTGACTATGACATGTCCTCTGAACTAATGTCACATGATATATTGGTAAGTTTATTCTTTTTGCTTTATCAGTACGTTTTTGTCAGCATTGTTATATCATAATATTTCTGATCTTCCCCTTTAAATTAATCTAATAAAAATTCAATAATAATAATTCAGTGGTCGCAATTAGAGACAATAAGGACACTGGAAAAACATTCTCATTTCCTTATCTTATATTAAACGTATCCTTGTGAGCTACTCGTGGAATCTTTACAACATTATCTAGCATGTGACTAACATGACTCATAACTAGTCTTGGAAATCCCGGCTCAGACACAGCGCATACTGTACTTGGTTTAGAACGATCAGTAAGGACCCCTCATTACGTTATACATACATTACAGTACGGGAAGAATATACACGAGGTCTTTAAAGGGATATTCCAGTTTCAGTTAATAAATGTTATGCTTTGTATAGTAAAAAGTTATACTAAATTCCCAATATACTTTATATATCAATTTCTCATTTCTCGCTGTCATTAAGTAGGAACTTTAATTTTTTACTCCTGGTCATGTGATGGACACACAAGTGCTTGGCTCTTTGGAAGACACAGCACTGATACTGTACCTGCACTGAGGGTCCATTTGCACAGCTTTATCTTCTTACCTAAATCATTCAATTTCTGCTTTAAAGGGGTTGTCTCACTTTACCAAATGGCATTTATCATGTAGATAAAGTTAATACAAAGCACTTACTAATGTATTGTGATTGTCCATATTGCCTACTTTGCGGGCTTGATTTATTTGTCCATCGCATCATACACTGCTTGTATCCAGGGGTTACGACCACCCTGTAATTTAGCAGCGGTGGTCGTGCTTGCACACTAAAGGAAAAAGTGCTGGCATCTCTGGTGGCTGGGACTGTTAGAGTGCTCATAGGCCGGCACTTTTTCCTATAATGTGCAAGCACGACCACTGGTGTCGGATTTCAGGGTGATCGTAACCTCTGGAGAATCACAATGCATTAGTAAGTGCCTTGTATTAACTTTGTCTACATCATATGTGTCAAACACAAGGCCCGTGGCCCAAATCCGGCCTGCGGCCTTGTTTTTTTGTGGACTGCCAGTGTGTGCAGTGTACATTTACAATCACCAAATTTTGAAACTTTTTAGGTGTTCTTTCGCTCTTGCTACTTTTTTAAAAAGCGTGCAGAGCTTAACTGAAGAGGACATGGATACTGCGAGCCAAAACATTTATTATAATTTATGCCTGGAAAACCGGTGTCAATTATAACTCAAATCTACTTCAGATGCCAGTTTCCTACTTGAAGTGGATATCGGTTTTTGGCACATGGACAGCAGAAGATGTTACAAATATTTATGTGGCATGCACCTCTTAAAGGGGTTCTCCAAGATTTTCATATTCATGGCCTATCCTCAGGATAGGTCATCAATATATCACTGGTGGTGGTCCAACTCCCAGAACCCCTGCTGTTTGAAGAGGCCACGGGGAATCTAGGACTGTGATGTCATGTTTATCGGTCACGCGGCCTAGACGCAGTTGAGTCTTATTCAAGTGAATAGGGTGAAGCTGAAATAGCAAGCACAGCCGCTATCCAATGGACGGTGCTGTGCTTGGTAAGCTGCAGGGATCACTGCAGCCTCCTCAAACAGCTGACCATCAGGAGTGCTGGCAG
This sequence comes from Bufo gargarizans, assembly GCF_014858855.1. Taxonomy (NCBI): domain Eukaryota; kingdom Metazoa; phylum Chordata; class Amphibia; order Anura; family Bufonidae; genus Bufo; species Bufo gargarizans. The sequence goes on from NC_058081.1 coordinate 594,197,637, forward strand.
TTGAACGTCCACAGATAACATATTGATAGGTTATCCTAAGGGTAGGCCATCAATATGAAAATCTTGAAAAGTCCCTATAATAAATTGGTTGACTCGTACCCCAACAGGATTTATTACTAAAACTGGCATACAGGGGAGGACTGGGAGCTTAAAATGTCCCTGGAAAACTAAAAAACAGATCCAAATTGACAAAAGACAGAGCAACACAAGTAGGCAGGGACAACAGACGTAGACACGGCCAGCAATAATGTAGTGCAGCATAAAATACCGCCCCAGCAAAACCAAATACTACAATGCAGCACAAAATACTGCCATTTCCGCTGCAGTATTCATCCTGAGGATGGTGATACAATTGAATTCAGGGGGGCACTTGCACAACCGACCAGGCATGTAATTACCTGATGCTCCTAGCATTAATTACTACTGAGAGCATCAAATCGTCATCGTATCCAGCTAGCGGCCATGAGGAGGGATCAGGTGGCTCCTTGAGCACCGGCCTACTGGGACATTTCCCTGTAGGGTTCATGGCTAGTCTGGCCCTGTTGTTGTGGCAAACACCAGTCTTTAATAAATTATCCCAATTCTCTCGAATTAAGAGTTTCTAAAAGTAGATTGACTATAAGCCCACTTCCATACGGTCAGTATTTGGTCAGTATTTTTCACCTGAATTTATAAGCCAAAACCAGGAGTTGGTCCAAGACTCAGAAGAGGCACCAATCTTCCCATTAAACTTTTTACTGTCTGTTACACTCCTGGTTTTGACTGACCAAATAATGACTTAGGAAAGTGGCCTGATGTGGACACAGCCTAATACATAAGTTGATACTTTGCAACGGCTGAAGGATGCCCAGATTTGGATACTAAGAGGGTATTTGTCAGTGTAACTTGAGTCCACTTTGATGTAATCTGCTCCATATTTATCAAGTATGTTAATACATTTTCTGCATCTTTACAAATAACATGTGTGAGGAATATGGATTCATATTTACTGTCAGCCATGCCTCCACACCAGCCATCAGCTGTAAGGTAGCAGAGGTAGTGAGCTCCACAGGGGGCCCTGCTTCGAAGCCAGCAGATGACTGGGGACCTCTAGCAGTCTACCAGAGTTTACCACTTTTCACCCTTTCATTCAGCCAGCCAGGAACCCCGGCTAATGTGTTCAGCCGCTGACATACACAGGCTTCTCTCCAGCACACGTTACATCAGCAGCCACTAGAGACTGGTTTGCCTACAAGTGAATGAGATTCCTTTGCTCACAGCAGATGGCTCCATAGTTCAGGGGTTAGAGTTCTGATAAACCAGGGGTCATGAGTTCAAATCTCGCTGGCACCTTCACAATTGTTAATATTTGTACTATTACTTTTTCTGTTTAGTAAGCAAATAACATTTTAGCGCAATCATTTATCATATGAAATATGCTTTCCGTTATCATATAATTATGACAGGTCTGCTTACACATAATTCAGGATAGATAAAGAGATGAATGATAAATGAGATGATGGGGGTGACATCACAGCAGTTACCTTACGGAAATGTACTTGTGATGTCATAGCATTGAACCTAAATGAAATCCTCTTATGATGTCTTATGAAGTTTACATACACTATATAAAAAGACAAAAAAGACATGTTTTTCTCAATATCTGACATGAAACCAGAATAAACCTTTCCTGTTTTTGGTTAATTAGGATTAACATAATTAGTACTATTTGCCAAATGCCAAAATATTGAAAGAGAGAGAGAGAGAGAATGTTTTAAGGCATTTTTATTACTTTCTGCAATGTCAAATGTTTACATACACTAAGATTACTATGCCTTTAAACAATTCTGGACTGCCCATATGATGATGTCATGTGTTTGGAAGCTTCTGTTAGGTTTCATAGCAACCTCTGAGTTAGGGTTAATGGCCAGGAACGTAAGAGCCCCGTGCACGGTCCGCAATGCACGGGCACAGACTGTGGAGCAGCCGCATGCGGATCGCGCACTTGAATGGGGTCCGCAATTCGCATCCGATGGTCCGCACCGCAAAAAGTAGTGCATGCGCTACTTTTTTGCGGTGCGGAGGCACAGCCAGAAACACCACGAAAGCACCCGTTCCTCATCTCCCATGTATCGCGGACTCGCCATCTTTAACCGTGTCCATGTAGCTCTTTCTTATTTGGGATGTTATGTCCATGGCCAGGGCGGTAATATGGGCGTGTATATGTAAATAGCTGGGTGGGAGGAGCTATAAGGTGTTGTTAAAGGCGGTGCTGGAGCTGTGGTAGAGAAAGGAGAAGTGCATCATGGGTTTGGTTGGATGCAGCAACAGGAAGTGCTTCATAGAGGATCGAAACCAACCAGAGGGATTGGTTTACGTGGTGAAAATGGATCGGGGGGTACTAACAGATGTACATGAGATAAGCAACTACATAAGCATATCTGTTAAAAACCAAAGTAATCCCAGAAAACCCTGTGAATGAAACCCAGTTGTGATGTCACAGCAGTAACCTAACAGAAACCCTCTTTTGATGCCAGGGCAGTGTACCTGACTGAAACCCACTTGTTATTTATTCAGAGGAGTTTTTTATTGTTATTGTCATGTGGAACAAAAACAAGGAGTACACACAGTGGCCTTGAGCAACATACCGCAGGCCTAAACAAACAAAAATGTACTGTACATGTGTTCTTGAGGTAACAAGAGAGATAAATTAACATCTGTGTAGGAAACAAGTTTGCAAAAAATAAATTAATAAAGTAAAATACTGTAGTCCAAGCAAGGTGGTAAGTGCTGAGATAATGCACGTGTAGCAACTTAGTTGTCTGAAATGAGAAAACGGACCAGTGTTAAATATTGTAATATCACAGCGGTGTTAGTGCAACTGTCATGGTTTTTGTTTTTTTCCTAATGTGTAGAGAGAGTGATAGGGAACATATTTCTAATTGCTTTATTTAGTGAAGTTGTACGTTTATAGTAGAAACCATGCCCAGAAATGTCTCTGTTAAAGGAGTGTTTCTAAGAAAATGAAATGATGTCATGTGAAGACATATATACCCATAGCAGTGGCGTAACTACCAGGGAAACAGCTGCTTCGGGGCCTGGGCTGACAAGGGGCCCTGGAGCAGTGTCTCACACACACACTTACTGTGTGTACGTAATTTTACATTTTCAGGCCGGCCCTAATCCTGAAAACAACCCCTCCAAACCCCCCCCCCCCTTTTACATTTAGTGCAGTCACATAGGCATCCATCCTACATCGCCATTCATTAAAACAGGGCCTGTCTCCATCCATGATTATCTGCTGAGCTGCCTCTTCTGCCTGCATACCGCCAGAGAACAAGTTGGCAGCACGCTATGCAAATTAATCTCTTCAGGCAGCACAGTGGCAGCCCGTCCACCAAGTGAAGTCCTCCTCAAGGGGCGTGGAGGGTGGGAGAAGCAGCGCATCAGGGCAGAGGGGGCAAAGGGAGGCACAACAGGAATGCACAGCACTAATTTTCTCAGGTATGTGCCTGGGCCCCCCTGCCCCCCCCCCCCCCCCCCCCCAGAGTCAAAGTAGTTAGCCCTTTATGTTGTGTTTTATGTTTCCAGTCATAGCGGCGTGCACCTGCGCATTGGGATGTGCTGACCAACCCCTTTTGTGTTTCCATTGTATTTTGCACTGGAGGTGTGGCTGACTCCAGTCGGTCGTGCACTCCTGACCAGCCTGTCTGCCTTATAGGCTGATTTTAATTAGCATGAGTATAAAGCTTAGCCTGCTCCTCCCCACTCACTGGAAGCCCCTGACACCAAGAAAGGTATGGAGTGGGTAGTGGACTCGGCATGCATGTTGGTACTTACATCCCCTGTATTCAATGGAGGCCATTTTGGCGCCAAAATTATAAGAATCAAAGGGGACCCAGCATGCATGTGGAACCTACACCCCCTGAATTTCATGGTCGCTGTCATGGCACTTAACAGGTAGAACTTAGTGTTAGGTTCCCGTCTTACAGAGATCGCCTTGGCGTGCGGCAGACGGGCTCAAATAATTTTGTACAAAATGTATTTGCCAAGCATCTCTACTTTATTAGCATAGCATAAGCATTATAATATGTGTTTGTACTTTATTTGGTTCACAGAGAGCTGTTGCATTAAATGTTTTGTTGTTTTATGTTTCTAGTCATAGCGGCGTGCACCTGCGCATTGGGATATGCTGACCAACCCCTTTGGTGTTTCTATAGTAAAGGAGGCTGGTAGAGGAAGGAGTGGGCAGAGGTTGGGATGAAAGTTCCAATCACCCCCTTTCACAGTGTTTTAAATATAGGTAAATAAACATAAAAAAAGCATTGCCATGTCCAAAAATGTCTTCACTATTAAAAAATATAAATCATTTTCATCCAAAAAGGGTACCAATAAAAACTACAATTCATCCACCTGGAAAAAAAGCTTCAGCTCTTTAGGCAGAAATCTAAAAAAAAGTTTTAGCTGTCAAAAAATGGTGATACAAAGACAAATAGGTTTTTTCAAAGGTTTTATTTAAGTAAGGGCCCATTCACACGTCCGTTGTTCTGGGTCCGCATCCATTCCATAATTTTGCAGAACAGGTGTGGACCCATTCATTTTAATAGGGCCGCAAAAGATGCGGACAGCACACCATGTGCTGTCCGCATCCATAGTTCCGTTCCGCAGCCCCCGCAAAATAAGATGGAACATGTCCTATTCTTGACTGCAATTGGGGACAAGAATAGGCATTTCTGTCATAGGGAACTACCAAAATGCGGAGCGCACACGGCTGGTATCCGTGTTTTGCAGATCCGCATTTTGTGGACTGCAAAACACTTGCAGACGTCTGAATGGACCTTAAGTGAGTGGGGCCCTGTAAAATTTGCTGTGGGGCCCAGTCAAGTTCTAGCTACACCCCTGACCCATAGAATAATCAAAAAACATAATTATATAATTAATGTCAATTATAGTGATTATGTACATAGAACATATAAGCAATCCATCATAGTATGTATAATACATGATTGTTACACCATAGATTCAATATGTCATGATTCCATAAAAAAATTGAGAAAAAATAAAGTGACTAGTGCATAAAAGTGCTAATGATATCACCTGAAGTGAATATACCCACTGTAGATCCTCTAAGTGGAAACAGCAAAAGCTGCCAAAAAACATTAAGATCTGATAACTACTATACCATTGTTGGTTCCAGTGTGAAAAGTGGCGTCTAGTGCTGACCAATGCGCATGCCCAGGGGACGCATGGTACCAAACCGCACGCCCCAGAACATCATATCCGCGCCTCCAGGATGTCATCGCACACATCATGTGAGTGCTCTGTGGGGCGTCATGAAATCATCAAGGGGCACAGGGAAAGAGCGCCAGACTATTACCTGACTCGCACACTCTACTCCTTGTATAACTAAAACAAAAACATCTCCTTGGAAACCGCCTATAGCTTAATATAAGATCAGTAGATCGCAAACAAAAGAAATCAAGCATTATAAGCAAGGAGAACCATCCAGGACTGAATAACTCCTATATGTCCAGACACGGAGATAGCAGATATATGCACAATATAAGGGATACAAAGAAATGTATCTGTCACGGCGGGGAGCAGGGAAAACCCCCCACCGTGCAATGGCAGTGGCTGCAACGCCAGATAGCAGGGCACAGGGTGCTGGTCACCACCTAAAGTAACCCTGAGCTCTCCCTGGACTCCTAGCGCATGAGCCGCCTCAGATGGCAAGGGGGCTCATGCTCACGAACCTAGGACCCTACTATCCCTGTAATGCCCTAGACCTAATGACAGGGCAGAGACCACCCATTCATCCTACACCACGGATGAAAAGGTGTCTCCAGAGGCCCAGTGGTCGACAGGAAGCAAGACCATGGGATAAACAGTACGGCAGGTAAGTTACACAGCAACATAATTATGCTATCCACACTTACCTGCCGTAGCCAAGATGGAATGCGGCTCCAGGCTGGGAAACCCACAGTCTGGTCTTCGCTTAAACCCCTCTGGGAAAGCACGCCCCTTTCGGAGCCAAGACACCACCAGAAAACCTCCATACACCAACCACACCAATACAACATACACCAGATGGGGGAGGAAAACAGAGACACACCTGAGGGGACACATAGCCAGGGCAAGGAAACAATATAATAAATAAGGGTGACTCACACAGAAGCAAAGATATACCGCCAGGGAGCAGAGCTCCTACACAGGCAGACAACAAAATAAGACTGACCACAGGCTCCAACACACCAAGATATAAAGAGGCCTGAGGTCACACCCACCACACCAAGCAGACACACCTAAATTAACCCTGTGACAACAAAAACGGGGAAAACACCAAAAAAAGAAAGTGTACGTGCAAACAGCAAACTACTCGTTGCCCCCGGCAACCACTCTGCACTGCAACAGCGTCACGGTCAAACATCAATTTGACCATGACAGTATCCCCATTTTTTTTTGTGTAATATACATACACTTACCTAAAGAATTATTAGGAACACCTGTTCTATTTCTCATTAATGAGATTATCTAGTCAACCAATCACATGGCAGTTGCTTTAATGCATTTAGGGTTGGTCCTGGTCAAGACAATCTCCTGTACTCCAAACTGAATGTCAGAATGGGAAAGAAAGGTGATTTAAGCAATTTTGAGCATGGCATGGTTGTTGGTGCTAGATCTGAGTATTTCACAATCTGCTCAGTTACTGGGATTTTCACGCACAACCATTTCTAGGGTTTACAAAGAATGGTGTGAAAAGGGAAAAACATCCAGTATGCGGCAGTCCTGTGGGCGAAAATGCCTGGTTGATGCTAGAGGTCAGAGGAGAATGGGCCGACTGATTCAAGCTGATAGAAAAGCAACGTTGACTGAAATAACCACTCGTTACAACCGAGGTATGCAGCAAAGCATTTGTGAAGCCACAACACGCACAACCTTGAGGCGGATGGGCTACAACAGCAGAAGACCCCACCGGGTACCACTCATCTCCACTACAAATAGGAAAATAGGAAAAAAAGGCTACAATTTGCACGAGCTCACCAAAATTGGTTCTGCTGAAGACTGGAAAAATGTTGCCTGGTCTGATGAGTCTCGATTTCTGTTGAGACATTCAAATGGTAGAGTCCGAATTTGGTGTAAACAGAATGAGAACATGTATCCATCATCTGATGGCTACTTCCAGCAGGATAATGCACCATGTCACAAAGCTCGAATCATTTCAAATTGGTTTCTTGAACATAACAATGAGTTTACTGTACTAAAATGGCCCCCACAGTCACCAGATCTCAACCCAATAGAGCATCTTTGGGATGTGGTGGAACGGCAGCTTCGTGCCCTGGATGTGCATCCCTCAAATCTCCATCAACTGCAAGATGCTATCCTATCAATATGGGCCAACATTTCTGAAGAATGCTATCAGCACCTTGTTGAATCAATGCCACGTAGAATTAATGCAGTTCTGAAAGCAAAAGGGGGTCCAACACCGTATTAGTATGGTGTTCCTAATAATTCTTTAGGTGAGTGTATATATTGTAAGAGGTTTGGTCTGGGAAAACAGGTATTTTTCTTCCAGCATGTGCTGCTGGGCTGATTTATAGCCAGGTGACGTCAAATACCGGACTGGATTTTAAATGCAGGTCCAGGTTTTGGCAGCACCTGGGCTGTCCTTAAATAGGCAGCTCGGCGCAGAAGCCAGGTCTCTGTGTTGGGATCTGGGAGCTTTGTGTCTGGATGAAGGCTTGCTACCTGTTTGGTGTGAAAACAGGTTGGTGCTGCTATCAGCAAGAACTCTTTGAGGCAGAATTGCCGCATGGTGTGAATTACCACCAACACCACAAGGTGACTAGTATATTGGGCAGACTAGATGGGCCAAATGGTTCTTATCTGCCGACAAATTCTTTGTTTCTATGTTTGAATATGACGGTTTGTTTTGTCACTTGCCTAAAGTGTGAATAAAACACTGAACTGTTCGATCCAAAGAACTTGTTGTTGTCTCTATACTGTGCCTGCTAATCCTGTCTACCAGAGCAAGTCCCCACAATATATATATATTGAGGCCGATTTATTGGGCTGTATTTGTGGAAGGGGCGCCCCCCCCTCCCCCACGCCTTCATATAGCTAGGCGCACCCACGCCACCTTGTCCTGCGTGGATTCGGCGTCCTAGTGCGCGCTACATGTGTCCTGCTTGAGGAGGCTCACCTGCTCTACTGTGCCTGTGTTTCTTTCTTGCCTCTTGGCATCCGGGTTGGGCAAGTGACTTACTGCGGTCTTTCGTCCTCTCAGTCCAGCCGGTGGTGTGTCGGCTCATTTAGGCAAGAAGGAGCACCACCGCACCGGAACGTTTCTGCCTGGCGGCAGGGGTGCGTGCAAGGCTGTTTGCTTCTGGTAGGCTCTTGATTCATCTGGTCTGCTGGAGCCTCCAGGCAGCAGGTGATAGTGGTTCTTGAAAAAATAAAATAAAAGATATAGCAGAAGGGGGTATGAACTATTTGAAGAAAAAAAAGGGAGAATATATAGGGGGTATAGTATTTAGTAGAAATATGTTGGGTGGGGGCACAGAGTCGGAGTTTGGGTTGTAACAAGGGGACTCTTTAAGGTTCCGTAGCGTGTGTGGTAATTGCCAATCATCTTCTTTTAGGTTGCAGCTTCACTTTTCCGTGGCTTCGGTATTTCCATTGGATCAGCTAGAAGAAAAAAAAAAAATATATATATATATATATATATATATATATTGTGGAGGTTAGCTGTACAAATGGTAGGCAGTCGGCAGGATTGGATGCAACATAAGGGTTTTATTGGAAAAAACACAACTCAAATTTGTTCCAACAGGATGGCTTGGCTTCAGCCCATCAAAGTTCAGTCACATAAAGCACTTATCTTCAGCCCTCATGTGTCATATAACAGTTCAAATTTTACACAGGCAAAAATACAGGAGTCACCTTTCTGCAGAATCTTGTCTTTTCTCTTCTCAGGAACACTGTGAAGATGAATGCTCCTAAGTCCTCTGCAGACCAACACCAACCACACACTGACAGTGAGTCTTTTAAATTAGCTTTCAGCTGGGTGAGGTGGTAACACAGGAGATGGAGTATGGGAGTGACCTTCCCACCCAAACTCTTCAGTCACTCCTAAATCCCGGACCCAAATTCAAGCTACCACAAACTCAGCAATCTAACATCACTGGTTGCCATTTACCTCCGGGATTTACATCACTGAGAGCAGCAGCCTCAGTGACACATACTTACCATCAATAACCTCACCCTTTGGATGCTTACATATCCCCCCCCTCTGCCCAAGGCCAGGGGACTGGGCACTTGACCCTGATAGACAGTAAATCCTTGACAAGGCATCAGCATTAACATGAAGCTTCCCTGCCCTGTGCTCTACCACAAAATTAAAGTCCTGCAACTCCAGGAACCACCGTGTTACCCTTGCATTGTTTCCTTTTTTTCGGCACATCCATTTTAAAGGGGCATGGTCAGATACCAAGCGGAACTTCCTACCTGCCAAATAGTACCGCAAAGCCACGAGGGCCCACTTTATTGCCAAACACTCCCTCTCCACTATTGAGTAGTTTCTCTCACATATATGAGTTTTCTACTCAAATATATGATGGGGTGTTCTTCCCCATTTACCTCTTGTGACATTACTGCCCCTAACCCAACCTCTGAGGCATCGGTCTGGACAATAAACTCTTTTGAGAAGTCTGGTGCGATCAGCACAGGCTGACTGCATAGTGCTTTTTTAAGGTCCTGAAACGCCTTTTCTGTCTCTTGAGACCACTGTACCATTACTGACTTTCTCCCTTTTGTGAGGTCTGTTAATGGTGCTGCAATGGAGGCAAAGTTCGGGACAAATCTGCGGTAATAGCCAACAATCCCCAAGAACGCCTTCACTTGTTTTTTTGTCCGAGGCTGTGGCCACTTCTGAATTGCCTCCACTTTATTTACCTGTGGTCTTATTGTGCCCTTACCTACAATATACCCCAGATAGCGAGCCTCCTCCAACCCAATAGCGCACTTCTCCGGGTTAGCAGTAAAGCCAGCTTTCCTGAGGGAATCCAGTACGGCCTGTACCTTACCTAGATGGGATTCCCAGTCTGTGCTAAAGACCACAATATCATCTAAGTATGCTGCTGCGTACCTTCTATGGGGCCCCAAGACCCTGTCCATTGCCCTCTGGAAAGTGGCGGGTGCCCCTTGTAACTCAAAGGGCATCCTGGTATATTGAAAGAGCCCGTCTGGGGTGAAGAAGGCAGTCTTTTCCTTTGCCTCCTCTGATAGGGGAATCTGCCAGTACCCCTTGGTGAGGTCAAGTGTGGTAATATACCTAGCTGGTCCCAACCTTTCAATTAATTCATCCACCCGGGGCATAGGATAGGAATCGCATTTAGAGACTTCATTTAGACGGCGGAAGTCATTGCAGAACCGCCAGGTCCCATTTGGTTTAGGCACTAATACAATGGGGCTGGACCACCCACTTTTGGATTCCTCAATAACCTGCAGAGCTAACATACGATTTACCTCCTCAGAGACTGCTTGTCTCCGAGCCTCAGGGATTCTGTATGGTTTAATGTTTATCGTTACCTTGGGGTCAGTGACTATCTCATGCTGAATGACATCTGTAGTGCCTGGCAGGTCTGTAAAGATATCCCTGTTCTGCTGTAGAAACTCCTTGGTTTCTTGTTTTTGGGGTTTGGACCTATTGCAACCTTTTCAATATCTGTGTGACAATCCATTTGGGGTTTTGTGGCTGCTACCAGGGACTCTCTATCCTTCCAAGGTTTGATTAAATTGACGTGATAGAGTTGGATGGGCTTTCTTTTCCCAGGCTGATGTATTTTATAATTGACTTCTCCAACCCTTTCTACTACTTCAAAAGGACCCTGCCACTTGGCCAGAAATTTGCTTTCTACCGTGGGAACCAGCACTAGTACCCTGTCCCCAGGGTTGAACTGCCTCACCCGGGCCGCTCTATTGTACACCCTGCTCTGGGACTCTTGGGCCTTCTGCATGTGTTCCCTCACGATGGGCATAATGCTGGTGATGCGATCTTGCATTTGGGCCACATGTTCTATCACACTCCTGTAAGGGGAAGCCTCACTCTCCCAAGTCTCCCTGGCAATATCCAGCAATCCCCTGGGATGTCTCCCATATAATAACTCAAATGGAGAGAAGCCAGTGGAGGACTGGGGGACCTCTCGGATGGAAAACATGAGATATGGCAACAGACAATCCCAGTCCCTCCCATCCTTTTCTACTACCCTTCTCAACATCCCCTTTAAGGTTTTATTGAACCTCTCTACAAGGCATCTGTTTGGGGATGATATACAGAGGTTCTTAGCTGCTTAATCAGCTCCTCCATGGCAGGAGTCTCACCGGGCAACAATGTAGCAGCCTTTATCCAGGACATAAGCAGATTACAGAGCAAAAAAAATTATGCAGCCGTTACCCTTAGCAACCACTTGCCCGCATTCTCCACCATATGTGGAGGTTAGCTGTACAAATGGTAGGCAGTCGGCAGGATTGGATGCAACATAAGGGTTTTATTGGAAAAAACACAACTCAAATTTGTTCCAACAGGATGGCTTGGCTTCAGCCCATCAAAGTTCAGTCACATAAAGCACTTATCTTCAGCCCTCATGTGTCATATAACAGTTCAAATTTTACACAGGCAAAAATACAGGAGTCACCTTTCTGCAGAATCTTGTCTTTTCCCTTCTCAGGAACACTGTGGAGATGAATGCTCCTAAGTCCTCTGCAGACCAACACCAACCACACACTGACAGTGAGTCTTTTAAATTAGCTTTCAGCTGGGTGAGGTGGTAACACAGGAGATGGAGTATGGGAGTGACCTTCCCACCCAAACTCTTCAGTCACTCCTAAATCCCGGACCCAAATTTCAGCTACCACAAACTCAGCAATCTAACATCACTGGTTGCCATTTACCTCCGGGATTTACATCACTGAGAGCAGCAGCCTCAGTGACACATACTTACCATCAATAACCTCACCCTTTGGATGCTTACAATATATATATATATATATATATATATATATATATCTCTGCATGTGCAGGTGCAGGGGTCGCTACTACTTCTTTTGCATTTTGCTGTTATCATGTCCGTTATAAGTTCTTTGTTATTTTATTTAAGCAGGTTCTTTCTGAAGTCTCGGTAAGTCCGGTTGTTGTCACTTCCACGCTTTCCTCGGTCTCGGCTTCACGGTATTTGCCTCGTCACGAGTTCAGTGTCACATAGGTGGTTCTTGTGTCAGGGGAGTGGGTTCACGCCACAGTTCTACAAGTTGCTTCCGCGCCGACGCACACATGTTCCACTCATGATGGCACGCATGGTTGTTCACTCAGGTGCCGGCGCACCTAAACGCTGTACCATTCTAAAATACTGATGTTTGTCCACAGTCAGCAATGTCGCATGCGTCTGATATCGTGGAAGGTTATGTGGATGAGAATGTCACCGGGATGTCTGAAGCGGGCAGTATTCCGTCGCTCCGGTGTTGGACTGGTCCTAGGCTTACTTCTGAGTTATTGAAAAGAGGTATCCCCTTCTCGGCTTCGGCTAGGAAGGCAGAACTGTACCGCTTACTGGTTGCCAGTACCACAGACCCACAGCAAGAGGAGGGGTCTATGTCGACTCTACAGACTTCTCTTACCCAATTGCATGCAATGGTCAACAACTTTACTTCATCGATCATAACATCCAGGCACGGTTAGAGACTGTAGAGGCCCGGGAGGTCCCCGCCAGTAATCCCTCTCATTATCTTCCAGTTGCCTCCACCTCAGCCGCAGGTTCCTCAGGTACCATACCCTCTGTGCACATTATCACGCCAGCTCATTTCATCCCAGCTAACATCAAGAAAGACATTCTAGAGGGCAGAGATGTGAATCTCGCATTTTTTTTTTTTATTGCCACCATCGCCTGTGGTGACGTTTCCGTGGTACTCAGGAGTTGTCACCACAGGCTCAATAGGAAACTCACCATTCCTGAGTTTGTTCTGGCATTTAGGCCGAATGCACACGGTCGTGTTCCGTGGCCGAGAGCGGTCCGTTGTAACACGGGCTGGATTCCTGCTGACAGCAGGAGCGCACAGCGTCATTGGTTGCTATGACGCTGTGCGCTTCCTGCTGCCGCCGCAGTACAGTAATTTACTGGTACCAGTGGCGCCGTGCGCTCCTGCTGTCAGCAGGAATCCAGCCCGTGTTACCACGGACCGCTCTCGGCCACGGAACACGGCCGTGTGCATTCGGCCTTAGTCTGTATCGATATTTCATTTGCTCAGTATGCCCAGATAGAAGAGAAGAGCTAAATCTGTATCTTTACAGAGTGATTGACTTGGTACCGCATTTTATGATTACCATTGCTCTTTTTCTGCAAAAGCCGAGGCAGCCCTTAGTCAGTTCAATCTATTTTTCACACCGCTGACTGGTGTCACCTGGCAGTTGGAGGTATGGAGATAACCCCCAGTACCTCTGCTTCCGGCCTGTCAGAGGCCCACAAGGGCATTGGCACGGTCGACAAATTGGGTCGTCCTGTCAAATTTCTAGGTAGATCCCAAATATGTAATAATTACAATTTCTCAGCCTGTAACTATGGTCAATGTCGCCTTCTCCACGTGTGCACCAATTGTTTCTGGGCTCACCCCAAGGTGGTGTGTACATTAAAACCGGATAAATCCTACCTGAGCGTAGTGGACACTGATTATTTACAGCACTGTCTGCAGGGTCATCACGACCCTGAGTTTGTTAATTTTCTCATCTCGGGGTTCAAGAAGGGCTTCCATACAGGTTTGATCACACTTCCTGAGATGACATACGAATGCAGCAAGCTACAGTCGGCCTATAAAGCACCCATCGCCATAGACACATTGAAACAGAGCTCGGAAAAGGTTTTCATATAGGGCCTTTCGCGACCTCACCGTTCAATCACTGGAGGGTCAGTCCGGTAGGGGTAGTGACGGCCAAGTTCAGCGACAAAGAAAGATTATTTTACGATCTCTCTGCCCCTCACGGTTCCCATATCCCCAGCCTCAATTCCCTAATCCCTTCCGAAGAAGTGAGCATGAAATACTTAACCATTGACCACGCTATAGCCACCATAATGCAGTGTGGGCCCCGCACCTACTTGTCTAAAGCTGACATATCCGATACTCCTCCCGATCATGCCTCGCTATGGCAATGGCATGGCATCAAGTGGAAGGACCTTTACTATTTCGCCACCAATCTCACTTTTGGTTCCAAGAGTAGCCCCTGGCTTTTTGACCAGTTCGTGCAGAGCCTTCCCTGGATCTTAGAAACCAAATTCCGCTGCGATCACGTCATTCATTACCTCGACGACTTCTTATTGATCGAACTCCCTAACAGGCCTCCGCAGGCCCTTGACACCTTGTTGGCAGTCTTTTCTAAGCTTGGGGTTCCCGTGTCACCTAAGAAAATCAAAGGCCCTTCCACTGTCATCACCTTTTTAGGGATTGTATTGGACTCCAACAACATGGTAGCTAGGTTACCAGAAGAGAAATTTGTCAGGATTAGAGACGTCAGTCACAGGTTCACGCTAGGCAGAGTCACAACCAAGGCGGATCTGCAGTCACTCTTGGACATGCTGAACCATGCGAATCATTCCTCAAGGCAGGTCATTCATATCTCGGTTACTAGCCCCCCTCCCCGATGCAGCCAACCAAGACAGTCCAGTTCAATTAGATGCGCAAGCCACGGCAGACTTAGTCATGTGGGATAATTTCCTGTGTCATTGGAATGGAGTCTCCTTCTTTATTCTGGCCGCCAGTAATACTTCCCCTATGGTCTTTTCGGATGCATCAGCCACTACAGGGTTTGCCGCCATTTTTGGCACCCATTGGTTGGCCGAGACTTGGCCCGTTGAAGTCAGAAAGATTCCTGGGTTCATGCGCACGTCAGCTCTCTTCAAACTTTACCCTATTGTAGCAGCTGCTCATGCCTTGGGTCACCTATGGTCCCATTCCACTGTTGTCTTAATTTCCGATAACACTGCCACAGTAGACATTTTATTGAAGGGTAGGTCCCCACACGTCATGTCTCTTGCTAGACGCTTGGTCCAGCTCTCCCTGACTTAAAATTTCTGTTATTGCTGTTCGCATATCCGTGGTATCCAGAATGTGGCAGCCGACGCCTTGTCTCGGGCAAATTTTTCCCTCTTTTACCAGGTAATGCCGGAGGCACGCGCCACAGGGACTGCAGTCCCACCATTTTCAACCCTGTTTTTGGATTAACCAGCCATCTGCTCACCGCACATCGACTAGTTGCCAGATCCTTATCGGCCAATACCTCCAGAAGCTACTCCACGGGCTGGAGCTTGTTTTGCAAGTTCCAAGAGAAGTATCCCCAGCGAGATACCAATTTTATCAACTACGTCCTGGCCTTCATTGGCTACTGCCATTCGGAGTGTAAACTATCACACAATATCGTCCGGTCCTACCTCACAGGGGTTCAGCATTTCACCTTGCTTAGTCATCCAGATAGGGGCTCCCTGTTTTCTGTGCATGTTATCAAGGCCACTTTGAGAGGATTAGAGAAATCCAGTACTGCGGAACAGTCGCGCCGTACGGACTTCTCCCCATTTTGGTGTTAAAAGCAGCTGTCTACCTCGCCTTTTACGGCTTCCTAAGACCAGGAGAGTTCACCTGCAAGAACTCCAACAGCAGGTTCATCAGAATCAATCAATCGTAATCCCGATGGTCTGGTTTTATCCTTACCGGTCACCAAGACGTCCCAGACTGGACCCCCTACAGAGGTGACCTTTTTCCCGACGGCACATGCCTGGTGTCCCGTCATGTTCCTGCAACACCTGCTAACCACCATAGCAAGTCATGATCCTCAGGGGCCGCTGTTGCCATTTCCCACGCGGCCTTTAACCACCTCACATTCCATTGAGCATGTCCGTGTTTTAGTTTCGAATCTAGGGTTGAATCCTGCCACCGTGTCCGGTCACTCATTCCGAATTGGCGCTGCATCCGCTGCGTCCAGAAACAAGGTCCAGGCTCATATTATTCGCAAATTAGGCCACTGGCGATCCTCCTGCTTTAATAGATACATTCCCCAACCTAAGCAGGAAATGTTGCTTGCATTTCAGCACTTGGTGATGTAAGAATTGTATGTAATAAATTCCTAATTTCACATTTCTGGTGTTTTGCCCTCTTATTCAGGTACCCCTACGACGCAGCGGTTATGGCACAACTCAAGCCGCTTAGTCCTATTAGTTAGGCAGGTCAAGTAGTCACCCGTAGGATTCACGGTTTCCTGATGAGCCACGACCACAAATATTAAGCCCGATTTATTGGTTGGTATTTGTGGGAGGTGCACCCCCCTCCCCCCATGCCTTCATGTAGCTTTGCGCACCCACGCCACCTTGTCCTGCGTGGATTCGGCATACCCTCCCTAATTCAGTTTAATTCCTCTAGGGATGCCCTCTTATTCAGGTACCCCTATGACGCAGCGGTTATGGCGCAACTCAAGCTGCTTAGTCCCAATCCGTCATTTCTTTGCCAAAAAGGCAGTACCAGCCCTGACCACACATGTAGAACAGAAGGTGGGCCAGTCCTTGAGCCTGTCGGTGTCTGCCAAAGTGCACGGCAGCACCGACGTGTGGAGCTGCAACTACAGTCAGGGACAATACATGTCCTTTACGGCCCACTGGGTGAATGTTGTTCCTGCATATCCACACCATCAACTTGGCCAGGTGACGCCGCTTCCGCCTCCACATTGTGAGAACAATATATAATATGGGGGCACACCAAAAAGATGAATACTACAGAGTGCCATGCACAACCACAAAAGAAAGAAATACCACATATGAAGGCTGCACATCATATTAAAATATATAATTAATTTTTGGGCCCTAATCTCTTCAATATACAGTCCCTGACAAAAGTCTTGTCGCTTGTGTACAAATTGACCTGAAGTGCCGCTAAAATATATTTCTAATCAAGATTTTGTTACAAGAAATGGGTCATTTTAAACCCAACAGCTTTTGTAATAATGTTTCAGTGCAAAACGAAACTGACAAAAAGTATTCTAATATTCACAGCTTGGTAAAGCCCATTGAGTCAATTTTTGCCAAGACATAAGTGTTGTCGCCTTGTCATATGAGCTTCACCTGTGACTAATAATGGATCAATTAGGTCTCAGGTGTGTATAAAAAGAACCCCAGTACACTAGACCTTCACATTGCAATAACTGGAATGGGGCAACTACAGTACGCTGAAAGATTATCAAAATTAGGGTTATTCACTTTAGAAAAAAGACGACTGAGGGGAGATCTAATTACTATGTATAACTATATCAGGGGACAGTACAGAGATCTATCCCATCATCTATTTATCCCCAGGACTGTAACTGTGACAAAGGGACATCCTCTGCGTCTGGAGGAAAGAAGGTTTGTACACAAACATAGAAGAGGATTCTTTACGGTAAGAGCAGTGAGACTATGGAACTCTCTGCCTGAGGAGGTGGTGATGGTGAGTACAATAAAGGAATTCAAGAGGGGCCTGGATGTATTTCTGGAGTGTAATAATATTACAGGCTATAGCTACTAGAGAGGGGTCGTTGATCCAGGGAGTTATTCTGATTGCCTGATTGGAGTCGGGAAGGAATTTTTTATTCCCCTAAAGTGAGGAAAATTGGCTTCTACCTCACAGTTTTTTTTTTCCCTTCCTCTGGATCAACTTGCAGGATGACAGGTCGAACTGGATGGACAAATGTCTTTTTTCGGCCTTATGTACTATGTTACTATTTAGACACAACAACCAGAAAATGTAAATCATTGTATACAATTACGAGATCGTGTGTGGGCTATACATCTTGTCCAACACACCACTGCAACCATCAAGTTCAGGATTAGAAAAAATATATACCGCCAAAATAGTACAAAGTTAGTGAATAAGACATCAAAGATATAATACACAATACTTATCAGATGATGTAGTAAGCGTACATGGTATGCAGAATAATACGCCCCACGCGTAGGTTATACTAGCTTCCTCCACGTTGTCACGCTGTTGGTCCTGCGACAATGTACACCTCTGCCTCCTTATCCTCCACCGTGTCCTCAGACTCCACTGCAGGGACAATTCACAGTGCTCCACCAGCATACCACATGTGCAGGGCACAGCAGTGTCACGCCGTTCTGCACCTTGTTTGCCTGGGCGAACGGAGTCACACAGGGGAGGAACTGCTTCATGTCCTTCATCAAGAAATTGAATCCTGCTTTCTCTGCGACAACTGAAAATCGGAACCATGGTGACCGACAATGAGTGTTGGCGCTGCGTCAAGGAGGGCTAAGCCATGCGCCTGGCATGGCACGCGTGTTCAATCTGGTTGTCAAGCAGTTCCTAAAGTCTTCCACCCATCTGCAAGACATCCTAAAAATGGCCAGGAAACTTTGCATGCACTTCAACAGCGGCAGAACGGCATTCCCCAACATATGCGACATTTCCACCCATTGGAGTTCCACCCTCCATATGTTGGACCAACTATACGAACAGAGATAGGCCATAAACTATTTCCTGATGATCCAAGCGAACAGGAGAACTCCCATGTGTAACTTCGATGCTCAGGCCATTTGAGGAGGCCACGTTATTTGTCATTCACCAGGACTACAGGATGAACAATGTAATTCCACTGCTTCATGTCCTGGAACAGATGCTGGTAAATCTCTCTGGTCAGGGGACTGGAGACGTGGCACCTAAATCATACGGCCACATGAGCCCTATGGGGGCTAAACTGGAGGAGGAGGAGGACATTGGAGCACAAGCAATGTGTAGCGAAATGGGTGGTTTTTCTACACAGGTGACAGGAGAGGAGGAGCAGGAGCAGCCAGAGGAGATATAGGGCAATGAGGAAGATGAGGCACAGGACCCAGACACACAGTAGCAGTATGCAGTGCAGATGGAGGCAGGGAGTCCCTCCGAGTCACTTGCGCAAATGGCCCGGGGCATTCTCACTTGCTTGGGTAGTGATAGCCGAATTGTCAGGCGTGTATCAGCCAGGATTTCCACCGACCAATACCTGATGCATCAGACTAGATCATCCATGGTGCCACACCAACACTTTGCCAAAAGAGACCGCTTTCTTCTGGCTACCTGCTACTATTCTGATGCTGCCACCTGCCTGATGCCACACATCTGATGCCAAGTGCTCCTTCTTTCTCCCACCATCTTCAGCGAATACTGGTATTGCCACCCACCTCCACACTACATCACCTTGCCACTCTGTGGCCTCCTGATGCTGCTGCCACCTCCACACTATGTCACCTCAACACTCTGTGGTGTCCTTATGCTGCTGCCACCTCCACACTATGTCACCTAGCCACTCTGTGGCCTTCCGATGCTGCTGCCACCTCCACATTATGTCACCCTGCCACTCTGTGGTCTCCTCATGCTGCTGCCACCTCCACACTATTTTACCTTGGCAGTCTGTGGCCTCCTGATGCTGCCGCCACCTCCAGGCTCTGTCATTGGGCCACTCTGAGGTCTCCTCATGCTGCTTCCATCTCACCACTATGTCATAGGGCCACTCTGTGGACTTCTTATGCTGTTCCCAACCTCCCCACTTCATAAATGGGCCACTATTTTGCCTTTTTGGCTTTGCTGACATCATCATTTATTTGACCCTTTTTCTGATCTGTCAGAAGAAAGGAAAAATGAGACGCACAACGGATACTCTATGTGTAGCAGCCTGTATGGTCCCATCAACATTGGCTTGGTAGCCAAAAGCAGGAGTGGGTACAAAACACAGAAGACTTGCAAATATTCAGTTCACGTGTCATCTCTGTTTTGGATCCACTCCTGTTTTTTTTGCATTAGCAATACTTATGGATTACTGACCAAATGCTGACAGAGTGAAGGCAGATGCTCCACAGACAGGATCCTTTTTTTGGGGGGTTATTGTTCTGACGGATCAGAGGAAGGGCAAAATAATCAGTGACGTCAACACAAACACTCTGTCAGGGGGCTCTACTTGTATAAGCATTCAATAGAACAGGTTCTGTAGACATCTATGTGGAATCAGCTGAAGACAGTGTAAAGGAGTGCACTTCTTCTTGGCGCTAACATCAACCTGTTAGGCCTCTTGCTTTTGTGGATTCCGTTTGCGGAACCATTCATTTCAATGGGTCCGCAAAAACAATGGAAGGTACTCCGTATGCATTCCGTTTCCGTATTTACGTTCTGTTCAAAGATAGAACATGTCCTATTATTGCCCGCAAATCACGTTCCGTGGCTCCATTCAAGTCAATGGTTCCACAAAAAAACTGAATGCATATGGAATGCATCCATATGTCTTCCGAATCCGTTTTTGCGGAACCATCTATTTTCATGCCCAGCCCAATTTTTTTATGTACTTACCTCTTAAACATTATTGTATGCTTCTGTTTTTGTTTGCAATCGGCGAAAAACGGATCAAAAACGGAAACCAAACGGAAAAACGAAATGGCAAAATGGAACGGAAGCAGAACGAAAACGGAAAAAAAAAGAAAAACGGATACGTTTAAAACGGACCACAAAACCATATGATCTTGTGCAAGAGGTCTTGAGTTATTTGGTCGGTTCTGGCCCGGTAACTGCCTGTGGCAGGCACAGCACTATGAAGTGCCTTTTGCGCTGTGGTATTAGAAGAATTTTAAAATTCTGAATTTTAGTCTAACCAGACTGTCTATTACTCTGTAATTCCTCTAGTGCTGTTCTATAGAAACAGTAGGTTTAAAAAGCACACCAAATGCTTCAAATAACTTCTTTATCAACTTCAACTTTTCTTCATATATAAAACTGCCGTCTCCGCAGCAGATAGTCCATGTACAAAACACGTGTTTTGGCGGTATGCATAAGATGGTGGTTCGACTGTTCAAACTTGTCATTCAATATAAAATGGTGGATATATTTCTCTCTTCAGTATCTGTACTGTCACTTTAGGTTATTTAAGCACTTTATGATCTCTCTGAGAGGTATATCTGAGATTTAACAGTTCTATTAGCTAAACTGGGTTTGCAGTAACTATTTGCAGATTGGTTGAGTATGATCTGGTATGGTTGTATGCAATTTGGATTGCAATATGGAATTTGAATTTGGATTGTGAACTTTGTAGTTTGCAATTGTAGCTTGCAATTTGTAGCTTGCAATTTGAACTTGCAATTGAATTAGCAATTTGTATTTGCTGGAACTGTAAGTAAACACACATATAACTGGTTCAGTATAGAGTTCTAATCACTATACTAACAGTAGGAACATTATATAACTGTTTTAAATACCTATTTTGGCCTCTCTGCTTCCATAAAAACACAGCTCTCAGTGGAGTGAATGTCTCTTCAGCTCCTGTCTCTGGTGAATAATGATTCTAGCAGCTCCTGCTATGGGAATTCCCAGACAGTCTGTGTGTAAGGCTGGCTGTGATTGGTCTAGACTTCTGCCCAGCAACAACAGATTAACACTATGCTTTCTGTTGTTTCTGCTATGTCACTGAGCTTACTTTACATTACAAAATGAATCTTAAAGGCATATTATCTTCTGTGAACACAAAATATAACAGTTATATGACATCCAAATCATGATGTCACAGTAAATAACCATGCTTTTGTCTTTAACACATAAACATAGGAACTGTATTAAGGTTATTAGCAGGTCTAGCTGTATACACATATAAGCTATACTAGGAACCTAGCAAAGGTCTTAGCTGGCTAGCTACACTCCCACCAAAATTACCTATAATTCTATGTTCTTATTGGTAGGACTTAAACACGAAATTGAAGAATTTTTATCAGGTTCTCAACTTCCAAGTGTCTTTTATCACTCTCAAGTAGAACAACTTCTGTATAGGACATTCCAACTTGAGTGTAGTGAGACGTTTTCCTTTTTTGTCAAGTTTTGAGTCTCCTATTTGTAACAACACTCTTCTTACTAGTTTGTCTTCATCCTTTTGAACTTCTAGAACTTTGGACAATTTCCATTGACTTTTAGGTAAATCTTCTTTTACTAACACTTTGTCACCAACTTGGACATTTCTTCTGGGAGTTTGCCATTTACTTCTTAGCATAAGATTGGCTAAGTACTCTTTTCTCCATCTATTCCAAAACTGTTCTGATAGATATTGAACTCTTCACCATCTCCTTTTAGCATATAAATCCTCTTTGGTGAACTTGCCAGGCGGTGGCTGTATGTAATCTACTTAAGGTGAAGTAGATGGTTGGGAGTTAAAGGGTCCAAATTTGTTGGATCATTGAAGTTATCAACTGTAAGTGGACAACTGTTAACAATAGACATTACTTCATAGAATAGGGTCCTAAGTGAAGCATCATCTATTCTTCCGGTGTTCTTTTTAAACACTGAACTTAGCACATTTCTCACAGTTCTGATTTGTCTTTCCCAAACTCCTCATGTATGGCTTGCATGTGGAGCATTCATATGAAAATCACACTGTTTCTCTAACAAATACTCAGTTACTTTTTCTTTATCGATCTCTTTTAAAGCTTTCTTCAATTCATTCTTTGCTTCGACAAAATTAGATCCTTGGTCAGATCTAAGCTCTCTGATGGTACCTTTAATGGCTATGAAACATCTTAAGGCGTTAATGAATGCGTCAGTTGACATATCCTCTAACATTTCCAGTTGAATTGCTCTGGAGCTTAGACATGTAAATATTAGTCTATATCTCTTGTACTCCTTGAGGTTCTGTTCTTTGTTCTTCTGTAGGTCTACGTGCCTTTCTGCAGACTACACATTTACTTATATAATTTGCTATAACTTTGCTTCCTTTCACAATCCAGTAACTACCTTCTCTCAAACAGCTTTGGGTAAAGCTTCTTCCTTAATGCAAGGATATGTTGTGGTAGTGATTAATAATCAATCTTGTGAAGGTAGAGTTTTTGGGTAGAATTGCTGGATGCTTCACTCTACTAGGTAATGATGCATTTTCCAGTCTCCCTCCCACCTTCAGTATACCATCCTGCAGAACAAGTTTAAGCTTGTACAATGGGTGGTTGTTTGGAAGCCTTTTAGGTTCTTGACTAAGTCTCTTCACCTCTTCACTGTAGAATCTCTGTTGAATGAGTCTTATGACTGTTGGCATCTGAAAAATGATGAAATTCTATTTTCTTGTACTTTCCAAAATCATGAGGTACAAAACATCTCGGTATCCAAACTTCTCTCAAGTTTTGCAAGTCTCTTATACAACTCTCCCACCTTGGCCTAAAATTTTCAGGTATGGGGTCGTCCCATCTCAACTTCTGTCTGCATAATTCTTGTAGTATTTCTTTTGCTCTGAGGATTACTAGGGCCAAGAATCCCAATGGATCAAATATAGAAGCCACTGCGGAAAGAATGGTTCGTCTAGTTTCAACTTTAGCTTCAATAGATACTTCAAAGAAGAACTTGTCATTTTCTACATTCCATCCCAATCCAAGTACGTTTTGAACTGGAAGATGATCATAATTGAGATCTACCTTCTTCATTGATGATGCACGTTCAGAGTCACTGATGGGTTCCACTACCTCTCTGTTTGAGATTAATTTGTGAAGACGCAGGTTTCCTCTTGCGCATAACTCTTGACTTTCTTTCACTAGTTTGATTGCAGATTCTGTAGACTCTAGACTTATGAGACCATCATCTACATAAAAGTTCTTCTTCAAAAAAATTTGCTGCTGATGGGGAATCCTTTTTATTCTAATTAGCCATGTACTTCATACTATAATTGGCGCAACCTCGAGATGATGCTGCTCCAAACAAGTGTACTTTCATTCTGTATTCTGCTGGCTCTGTATCTGTATCTTCATCCTCCCACCATAGAAACCTCAGGAAGTCTCTATCTTCATTCTTCACATGAAACTGGTGGAACATCTTTTCAACGTCACACATGACTGCTACGGGATACTTTCTGAATCTGCAGAGTACTCCAGGCAGAGTGTTTGTAAGATCTGGTCCTTTTAGTAGATGATCATTCAATGCAACGCCATTGTACTTTGCTGAGCGATCAAATACTACTCTAATCTTATCTGGTTTCTTTGAGTGTTAAAGGATAACTGTCACATTTAGACCCTAATTTCATCTTTCATATATGTAGTTACTAATAACATGATATTCCAGAATCAGTTACTATTAGACTGCCTCCGCCATATTTAATAAGATTCAGCCCTTAGCAACCAGTCTGCATAAAACTACAATTTCACTATTCAGTTAAGATGCCCGCCACTGCCCTCACCCTGAGACTAATCCTGCCTGCCCTTACTACCCACAATGCATTGAGCTCCTCACATGCACTAGCTAGTAACAATAGCCCCCCAAAAGTGTCAGTAACCAGAGCCCTCCCCCCTAAAGGGTTAATCTCTTGCAGCACAAAGGGGTCCTCTTACCACATGTTGCTTTCATTTATACACTGAGCAGATGGCACCTTCCCTGTTGTGCACCGCTCCAACTCTGCATTCTCCAGCTCTGCTGAGTGAGGGAGCGTCTGCCAAGCGCAGGGACAGGGAGAAGTGCACACAGCCCAGGCACTGTTATCAGCTGCTGGGGAGGACCTGGCTTTAATAATTTACTTACAGTCCCTGGCTGTCAGTAATGTGAGCCTGCACGCTGCATGCTCCGTCTATCAACAGATAGACGGACCATGCCTAGCAACCCTATTTTAAGCACAGGTAAAAATATAAAAATAGGCAGTACAGGGAACAAAAATGTGGAATTAAGGGGTAATTGAATACACAGTAAAAAGTTGAAATAGGGCCACCAAGGTGATATTAATCACCACAATCCAATACTCCCCCCAAAAAAAATACAATAGTTATCCTTTAAACAACTTGATGTGGGATGTACCACACCTCTTCTTTTTTAGGTTTGTTATTAACTTTCTCTGCATGTCCTTCTTCGAGGATGCCTTCCATGAATTTCAAATAATCCTGCTTGAATTTGGGATCTCTTCCCATCTTTTTCTTCAAACATTTCATTCTTGCTAGGGCAAGATTTCTGTTATTTGGCAGACGAGGTTGTTCTCCAAAAGGTAAGGGCATTTCAAGATGACCTTGTTGATTCTGCTGAATACTTTCTTCTAGAGTGTGTACGAACTTTATGTCTTCTTGAGATACACTTTTTTCTTTAGAACTTATGTCTGCAAAGTCAGGTTCAAGGATCTTGATTACTTTTGCTGGACTTACAGTTGGTAACTCTTGGACAGATATTCGATGACACAATCCTGTCACCTGTCTTGAGTTTGCGATCTGCTGTTTTCCTCCAACAACACCCCATCCTAGATCAGTTTAAACAGCATAGGGTTCACCCTTTCCTCCTGTGATTACCTTTCGTGGTTCCAAGGCTTTGGGACAATCGTAGCCTATCAACAGTCCAACACCAAACTCCTTCAGTGGAGACATTTCATGAGAGATGACAGATAGGTGCTCCCATTCATTGGCTGTTTCACAGGTAGGTATGCGATCTCGATCTAGAGGTATATCGTCTTTTGTATAAGCTGGAGGTAGCTCTAATGTGCAGTTTGAATTAAGTCCTCTAACTCTCAATCCTTTGACTGTTCACGAATGTGTCTCTCACATTAGTGCAGATTTCTTGATCAATGAAGGTGACGTCACTCTGGGCATCCAGTAGCGCATAGGCGTATACCTTCTTGTTCCTCCTTTTAGGATTGGAAATGCACACTGGTACAACCATTGATGTTTCATTGCTTTCTCATTCCCTCACTCTGCATAAGAATACCGATACTTTATTTTCTACCTTAGTATCTTTAGGTATTGAGGATTTATCCTTCTTTGGATGTTCGTCATGTAGTGGTGTAGGATGGCGTCCTTTGCAAAAGGTGCATGTGGCCTTTTTCTTACACTCCTTAGTAACATGGCCTTTTTTTTAGGCATCCTAAACACAGTTGGTTATCCAGTACAATTTTTTTCTTTTCTTCTGGGGACTTAGCCTTCAATTGTTGGCACTTATGTATTGAGTGGTTCTCTCCACAGAAATTACACTTGAAATGAGTCTGAAGATTTGTCGGTTCTGTCTCTCTACTGATCCCAGTAGTGACTTTGAACTTGCTCTTGTTGGTATCTGGAGCTTTAGCTGCTGTGTTGGTTGCAAAGCTAGTTGTTCTTGCACGTCTTATCTCTCTTGCAGGCCTTGATTCTAAGGATTTTAAGACATAAGATGATGTTACTGGATTACATGCTATTTGTGCTTCCTTATAGATGAACTCAGAGAACTCTTTAAAACTTGGGAAGTTCTTGCCTAGATCTAACTGTTCAGTCATATATCGATTCCATCTAGAAGCCACTTCTTCAGGTAGCTTAATTAGCATCCTGTGGTTTTCTAGATAGTCGTTCAGTACTTCCAGTCATTGAATGTGTGGGATGGCATTGCTGCATGCTTGTCACCGTACTCTTGGAGTCTGAAGTGTTCTTTAGGACCTATTTTAGGCCAGTTATTCAATTTCTCTCCAAAAGCTCTTTGTACTAAGAAAGGATGACCATATCTTGCATTTCATTTTTCCCAACCTTGCTTGTAGGCTTCTTCGTCTTTTCTATAGAAGTTACCTTAAAGAACTTTCTTTGCTTCCCTACCAACATATCTCTGAAGGTAGAATAACTTGTCGATTGGACTGAAGCAATGATGCTCAATGATCATTTCAAAACTTGCCTTCCACACTAGTACAGAGTACCCAAGTGCTATGCATATGCCAGGAATTATTAAACCTCCGGAGGGCACAGGCAGGAGCAGCAATATGCGCACCTGCCTGTACTCAATGCGCTGCAGCCATATTCATAAAATGTCATCTCTGTACTCCGTACACTGCTGAGCAGTCATCGGTGTACAGAAATGTCAATTTTAAGTGCACAGGGAATTATGCACTTTAGGGGGGAATAACTGTATTAAAAATACAAAAAGCATTAATAAAGTATATTAGAAATGTATTACTATGGCATTAGGAACATCTTATAAAAATTTTATTCAAAAGTTTAATTACTCTTTAATGATCCAGCAGAGCGCTTATACAGTGCTTTGCTTGATCAGTGAGAGAGCTGTGGATCTGTCCACTTCTCGCTCGCCCTGGGTGACACTAAAGTGATAGGTCAGGGCAGGCAGGAGAGAAGAATGAACAATCGTTCAGTACATGGAGAGGACTGTGACAAACACAGCCTTCTCCATCCTGAATGTTTCCAAGCTGCAGTAAGAACAGATGAAAGCTCTGAGTAACTGCAGTTTGAGAACCTTTGATGATGTCACAAGTTGGCGGAGCTAGACCAGGAAGAAGAATACTGTGGTGTAAGTATAGAGAAATATGATTTTTATTAAAGATAATACATACCTTCCAACCGTCCAGGACCCAGCGGGATAGTTTCAGATATCGGTGGCTGCCCCGTGGTCCAGGGAAAGATGAGGTATGTACCTCTCTTAACTGTCTCTGCTCCTGAACAATTGGCCCTCTGTAAACCCTTCTTGGATCTTTGCATCCCCAAGCCAATTTTGCTATTTTGTTATTGGCGCTGATTAAGAGCTTGCGCTAAACGCACATGTGATGTGGTCATTTGCACAGAGTGGTTTGGACACCCGTAAGCGTATCTTTAATTAACTGGAGTGCACTTTTAGCATTCTAACTTGCAAATGGTGAATGTTCCTCACCAGTATGCAGCTAACTCCTACCAATGTGCGGGCTGCAATCAAAGCTTGGGCAGTTCTCCACAATATTTGCAGCATCTATGACGATGCAGAAGATATCTACCAACTAGGCTCACCAGTCTATTTTGACCGCAATCCTCTTGGAAGATCCAGAAAATTTGTCTGCAAGTGCATGACCAATATGCTGACTACTATGTGTCACCTGAAAGAGCTGTACATACTGTATAATTTTTGGACAAAAAAAAGCAAGGGCACTGCTGTCATGTACTATATTCGGTGGCCTGTACTGTGAGTAGGATTTTGGTGCTGATACTCTTCTGCTTAAATAGAGGCAGACCACGTGGCTGCTATGGGGCCAGGGGGAGGGAGACCTGCCTCTCAACTCTTTCTTCTGTTCCCAACACAAAAACTGCATTTTCATGCAGTTGCCACTAAGCTGAAACAGTGCAAGTCTTACATTGCAGTCAATGATAACTGCATAAATGGCTATGCACTGAGCTCCCCCTAGTGATGGCTTCAGGCAGCCAGTTTTATAATACCCAGATGAAAGCCGCAGACATAAAGCTGTATGTGAGAATTATCACTGTATTTATGCCAGTTGTGTGGTAAAAAAAAGGTGTACAGAATCAGTGCCCTATTTATAAAGCACTAGAAAAAATGGGTTATAGCAGCTCACCTTCTCGCAGTTATGAATATGGTGCTCTGTAAAATTGATTCACCCCGTCAATATTAGAAAATAGAATAGAATAGTGGTACCATACCCAGGGCCGTCTTTTCCGCAGGGCAAAAGGGGCAGCTTCCCCGGGCCCAGTTGCTCCTGGGGGCCCAAGGGAGCTCCGTTTCCCGAGTCCCGACTCCCAGTCCCACATCCCATTCTGATTCACACACTATGCGCAGCAGCGCCAGCAGCAGTCTTCACAACAACTTACAAGCGCTGGCTGCGCTGCTTAGCAAGCACGTCGGCGCGCCCCCCCCCCCCCCCTCACGTGGTAAAAGGGGGGGTGTGTGTGACTCACCGTCCGCAGCCTGGAGTGGCGCCACGGCGGAGCAGCCAGGCCAGCAGCAGGGAGTCCAGGGACTAAGCCTCCGCCTCCGGTCCGGAGCTAAAGGGATTGGGTGGTGAGTCACTCACAGCCTCACGTGACCAGACCAAGGCACCAGTGACTCACTCACCTAGTACCTACCTTACACAGCCAGACCTGAGACATGCCACTGCCGCGCCAGGAGGGGAGGTGGTAGGTAAAGCAAAGAGCAGCACCATATTGATTTTATTTTATATTAGAAATTTAGGCCGGTCAGGTCACCCCGCAATTAATAATTAACCCCAGATGATCAGATCCATTCATAAATTAGTGGGGGATAGAGACAGACGGCCCCAGGAGACATAAGGGGTTGGGTTGGGTGCGGTTCTCTCTGTCTGCAGTCTGCTGCTGAACTGTGTCCTGGGGCCCCACCACCTGGCCACATTTACTAATCTTTGCTCGCCTCAGGGTCAGGGGGGCCCTCATGGTGTGGACTTGACTGGTAATTTTCACTAAGGAAGAATAGTTTAACCATTTATGTGCAAAAGAGAAAATAAGAAGTCAGCTTCAATCAGATATCAGTCTGCACAAAGACCAAGAGTCTAGTTGGTCTATGTGCAGATATCTGATTGGAGCTGACTTCTTATTTTCTCTTTTGCACATAAATGGTTAAACTATATTCCTTAGTAAAAATGACCAGTCCGCACACACCATGAGGGCCCCCCTGAGCAAAGATTAGTAAATGTGGCCCCAGCCCACAGTTAAGCAGACAGACAGAGAGAACCCCTTATGTCTCTCGTCTCTTTAATAATCCACCAGTAAGTTAAATAACCCCATTAGTGGGGGATTATTATAGAGACGGGAGACATAAGGGGTTGGGTTCTCTCTGTCTGCTGAACTGTGGCCTGGGGCCACCCGGCCGGCCACATTTACTAATCTTTGCTCAGAGGGGCCCTCATGGTGTGGTGTGGAGTGGTGTGGTCATTTTTACTAAGAAATAAAGTTTAACCGTTTATGTGCAAAAGAGAAAAAAAAGTCACTAAGTCAGCTCCAATCAGATATCTGCACATAAATCAAGAATCTTGGTCTATGTGCAGATATCTGATTGGAGCTGACTTAGTGACTTCTTTTTTTCTCTTATGCACATAAACGCTTAAACTATATTCCTTAGTAAAAAATGACCACACCACACCATGAGGGCCCCTCTGAGCAAAGGGTGACACCAGCCATAGCAACGCCACTGCCTCTATCTGTAAGTCGCTGGAGTGCACGGCAGGCTCGCTTTTCTGAAGGAAGTGGAACTGTGAACTGTCTGAACTCTGAATTATTATTTTGTGTGTGTGTTGTGGTGGAGGGCGTGATTGCCTGCTAGGGTGTGCGACGGTGGGATCCAGGGGGCCCAAGTAAATTCTTGCCCAGGGTCCAATCAATATTAAAGAAGGCCCTGACCATACCACTATTGATAGCGGACATCATATACCTATCAATTGATCGTACCATAAACTAGATGGACAAGTGGTGCAATTATTATTAGAAGAAATGTGGATTTGATAAATATATTTTATTAATTGAGTAGTCCTTGAGAGATCACTAAAAAAAACTGTTGTAATTGTGGGCTGTATATATAAAAGATATTAATTTATAATCATCCGTATCATGATTATAGTATAATATAGACATCCCCAAATCAGCTATTAGAATTACAAGTGGTATCATATCATAGATACAACTGATACAATATGTATGTATGTATGAGGCCTCATGCACACAGCGGGTCGGCAATCCACGGCCGCCAGCCGTGTGCACCACGCATCACAGATGCGGACCCATTCACTTGAATAGGTCCGCAATTCTGGAGATGCGGAACGGAGTCACGTAACGGAACACCGGAAGCACTACGGAGTGCGTCCGTGGTGTTCCTTTCCGTGGTTCCGCACCGCAAAAAAATATGACATGTTATTTTTTTCGGCAGTGCAGATAGACCACGGACCCATTCAAGTTGAATGGGTTCGGCCCGCTGCACGGATGTTGCGGTCCCCCAATGCACAGAACAGCCGTGTGCATGAGGTCTTAGTGTGTTTCATCTGTAGCAAGTTCTGCAGGCTCATTGTGGATCTAATACATATATTGATATCAAATTGATATACATGTGGTAGCAATATCCCCTTTTTTGGAATCATTTGGGCTTATTTTATATTTTATTTTTACTACTAATTTTTATTTTATTCTTTATGTGTTTTTATTCCTTGTTTTTAAATAGTATGTAAATGGATGCAACTGTTGCATAAACATTTCTTGTATAGAGGGTACATACTTTCATCCCGTCTTCGGGTAAGTATATGCTGCAGCCCGTCCACTTCACAGTCCGGCCGGCGGTGTGTCAGCTCCTTTGGTAAGGAGGAGCCGCGCGCCGCACCGAAGCGGTCTGCCTGGTAGCCCACACTTTGGTTACCTACGCGGCAGTGCGACTAGGATGCAGAAGTCAGCGGGACTCCATCACGAATTTCTCATTGGTGCGTTTCTCGCACAGGGCGCCGTGCCTCACGCAAGGGTGGGGGTGAAGTGTGCCCCTATACGGTATCATCAGCGACACTGATTCCTGCTGTACAATGTTTGTTTTGGTGGGACTGTGTGTTCTACTTGTGCTGCGCACTGGGGGCACAAGTGGATTGCGCCTTCCAGTTTAACTGCGCGGATGCTTTGAGTGGATGCTAGTTCCAGATTATATGCTACAGTCAGTGACATAACATACAACAATGTTTTACACATGTGCTGGGGGGCATGTGTTTGCTGCTAAAGTTTGTGCACGCATCAGACATATACATGGTGATTTGTGGCCTGCCCCTATGCGTTATGTCACCATGGGCTCTGCTACTACGTTCTCTGTCATTTCATGCTTGGCAGGCATCTAAACGCCGCAGTCACTTACATGGGGAGGTTACATGCACTACGGCCCACTCCTGAGTAACCCGTGGCCCCCCACCACTTAGCAGGGGCTGGCAGTTTGTCAGGTGTTATCTGCTAGCCACCACTGCCTGCGGTTATAGCCTGCCATCAACCGTTCTGTCACCGATCTCAGCAGCTGCACTTTACCTTAATCAGTTGGAGTACTCATAGTGCACCTTTTCTCCTTTCAGATCACCTTTCAGTTGTCCTTTTCAGCTAGCTGTTGTCCTGTACAGCATAGGCGCAGGCTGAAGGTAGAAAAAATAAAAATCATTTTATATATATATATATATGGGTACAGGTGCATCTTAAGGTAATCAGGAACTCCAGAGCTCTCGGGTTGCATGTGCATGGCTCATGTTACGCATGGGTTCCTCATCACGTCTCAGGGTTCACTGTTTTTCGCCCCTCAGGCTGTTATCGGTGCGTTACCTTGGTAAGACATGTTTGCCAGCATTGAACAAAAGATTGCATACCTGACACGTCATTCGGGTTAGGCAATCCATCCCACATTTGTTATTTTGCATAGCACGCATTCACATGGGGTCATGAACATGTTCAAAAATAAATAAATAAATGTTTATTTATACTCGTGCTTCCAAGGCCATCATAACACTGGATTTGTTGATTTCCTGGTCGCAGGTTTCGAAGCAGGTTTCCACACAGTTCTAATCGCGCTGCCTGAAGCCACGTACTGTATGAGTGGACAGGTTGATAGGGGCTGAATTAGAGAAAGAGTTCCTCATAGGCCCTTTTTCGGTTCCCCCGTTCGACCACTGGCGGGTCAACCCCATGGGGGTAGTCACAGGTAAATTCTGCAAGAAGGAGAGGCTGGTCTAAGGACCTTTCAGCCCCGCATGCCTCTCATGTTTCCAGCCTCAATTCCCTTATCCCATCTGAAGAAGTGAGTATGAAGTATTCGTCCATAGGTCAGGCCATAGCCATCATCATGCAGGCAGGGCCTGGGGCTAATCTGTCCAAGGCAGACATATCATATGCCTTCAAACTACTTCTCATCATGCCTGCGCTCTGGCAGTGGCATCGTATCAAATGGAAGAACCTGTATTATTTTGCCACCAAACTGACATTTGGCCCCAAGAGTGCCCCTGGCTATTTGACCAGTTTGCTCAGGCCCTGCACTGGGTGTTGGAATTCAATTTTAACTGCAGTCATGTTATTCACTATCTGGATGACTTTCTGCTGATTGAATACCCAAGGCGCACACTCCAGGATCTTGACACCCTACGAGTAGTTTTTCCCAGCTAGGCGTGCCAGTGTCGCCTAAGAAAATTGAAGGCCCATCCATGGTGATCACTTTCCTGGGTATCGTATGTTAAACTTCCCCATGTGCATTATTCCACAGGGAAGATCATTCATTTCCCGTCTGTTAGCTCTTCTTCCCGCGGCTCCTCAGCAGCACAGCCCGGTTCAGCTAGACGCTCAGGCTGTGGCAGCTCTAGTCATGTGTGGGATCAGTTCCTGAGCCACTGGAATGGGATCTCCTTTTTCATCCCCTCAGCTACCAGTTCATCTCCTGTGGTTTTTTCCGATGCTTCTTCCAGTATAGGTTTTGCAGCCATTTCTGGCACCCACTGGCTAGCCGGTACATGGCCAGAGGAAGTCAGACAGATCCCGGGGTTTCGCAAGTCTTCAGCCTTGTTTGAACTATACCCCATAGTGGCCACGACGTTCGTATGGGGTTGTTCATGGTCCAATT
The DNA here is from genome assembly GCF_014858855.1 of Bufo gargarizans. NCBI lineage: Eukaryota > Metazoa > Chordata > Amphibia > Anura > Bufonidae > Bufo > Bufo gargarizans. Next base: position 594,230,943 of record NC_058081.1, read on the forward strand.
CCACAATCACAATATTTGCCATAGCTGCATTATCAGAGACTATTTAGTGACAGGTAGATCCAAATACCCACTAGTCATGTCATTCACCATGAGACTAGTTTGGCTCTCGTTACTGTGTAATTTCCGCTATTGCTGTTCCCATATCAGGGGTACCCAGAATCTGGCGGCTGATGCTCTGTCATGGGCTAATTTTTCCCTTTTCCAACAGGTCATGCCAGAAGCGGACAACGTAGGGCCTGTGATACCTCCTCACTCACAGTTGATTCTGGATTGACCAGTCACATAGTTACGGCACATGCCCTGGTAGCCAGGTCTCTTTCGGTTAACATGGACAGGACTTATAAGACAGGATGCAACAAGTTCCTCACATTCCAAGCGAAGTATCCTCAAGAGATTACTAGCTTCATTGGTTATGTTTTGGCCTTTATAGGGTACTGCCATTCAGATCTGAAACTCTCACACAACCGTCAGGTCCTACCTGGCAGGTGTTCAACATTTCTTGGCCATCAACAACCCGGAGTTGGAGTCCCTATTTTCCGTTCACATTGTTGAGGCAGCCCTGAAGGGCCTGGGTATCTGCCATGTGACAAGCCAACCACGACGACAAGCCATCACTGGAGAAGTCTTCAGGGGCTTATCCGATATACTAGACCGAGCCCCTTTTGGTACACTCCCCAGTCTCGTGCTCAAGGCTGCCATTTACTTAGGGTTCTACGGGTTTTTTAGGCCAGGCAAGTTCACGTGTACTGCCTCCAACAGCAGCTACGTCAGCATCGCCCAGCTGGGCCCGTGCTCTGGTGGATACACACTGTCCTTGCCGGTCACCAAAACTTCTCAAACCAAACCCTCGACACTAGTCGATTTTTTCCCAACGACACACCCATGGTGCCCGGTTTGCATTTTCAAACAGTTACTGCTGTCTTTGGCAGGCCGAGACCCTTGCAACCCTCTGTTGCCGTTTCCCAAAGCTCCGCTCACTACCTCCTAGTTCAGGCATCCTCAAACTGCGGCCCTCCAGCTGTTGTAAAACTACAACTCCCACAATGCTCTGCTGTAGGCTAATACCTGTAGGCTGTTCGGGCATGCTGGGAGTTGTAGTTTTGCAACAGCTGGAGGGCCGCAGTTTGAGGATGCCTGTCCTAGTTTGTCAGTCACATCCGCACGTTGGTGTCAAATTTAGGTTTGAACCCGATGTCTATTTCTGGTTATTCTTTTCAGATAGGGGCTGCCTCCAGGAATAAAGTGCCGGCTCATGTAATCCAGAAGTTAGGTCACTGGCGCTCCTCATGTTTCAACAGGTACATACCTCGTCCTGATCGTGAAATGTCTCTTGCGTTTGAGAGTCTTGTTATGTAATGTTGTTTGGGAATAAACAGTCAGGTGATGTTTGATAGAAGTGTTTTTACCCACTTTAGGCTCCCCCCCCCCCCCCCACGCAGCGGTTACGGCACAACTCAAGTCGCTTAGTTAGTCAGTCAGGCAGGTAGAGGGTACCATGTCTCCAAGCCCACGCGTCACAGGCAAGCCATGACCACAAGTGTGAAGGCCGATTCATTGGCCTGTATTTGTGGGAGGGGCGCCGGCAGCTCACTTATACCCAGCTAGCGCCTCCCCCTGAGGCTGATGTTCCCTTGCAACATACCCTCCCAACCCGCCCTCATTTTCATCTACACATTACAGGGTATGCCCACTTTAGGCTCCCCCCCCCCCTACACAGCGGTTATGGCACAACTCAAGCCGCTTAGTTAGTTAGTCAGGCAGGTAGAGGGTACCATGTCTCCCAGCCCACGCGTCACAGGCAAGCCATGACCACAAATTCTATTTATAAAGCACCTGTTCCACTTTTTAGAAGTCGGATAATGCGGGTGAGGTGGAGGGTAACGTTTTGTTTTATTACACTTTCTGAATAAATTTTTTCCCCTTAATAAAAAATAAATATAAATCCATCAGAGATCTGAGTTGATATGACACGCTTTGCATACTACATTGCCTGGGAGTGTTTGACACATGCGTACTGGGATACTTGGTGCGGCAGGGAGGCATAGTAAGTTTTGCTATGGGGCTCCTGACATGAAATAAAAACCATAGCTTGCTCCAAATGCACACAATTTGTGGCCACTGGTAAATTGTACTATTACTGGACGCAGAATCTGACCTGTGTTGATAGTGTAGTACCCATGCCTGTTACGGATCTTGCCATCAACTTTCATGGCAGGTGACCTGCAGTAACTCGATACGACTGATGCACTTTCAACACAATTGTTCTTTTGCCTCTGTTCAGCGTGCAATGTCCTGAACAGGGTCGAATACAGAATACGGATGATCGGTCATGTTAAAAGGCTGTGTAAAATACATTCCTCACATATGACGAATCATGAACATTGTCCAGTCATAATATATTACGAGAACAGTTAACACCTTGAACGTCCTATATACTCAGGAATGCTGGTTTTGTAATTTCTTGTATGAAATGATAAAATAAGTAGGTTCTAGTCAACATTGTGAACTTTGCTACACTTGTCACATGCCTAACTGTATACTTGTCTTATAAAAGATCACCGTCATGTTATATCATCAGCAGACAACTCTGCTTCCTTTGTTGCAGCTGTTCTGTGGTGGAGGAAACTGTCTGTGTCGTCAGCAGCAGTGAGGGTCAGTTCGCAGTGTTCGCCAGCGAACACATGCGGGCTGCCATCTTTAGTAAGGTAGACTCACCTGTCCGGCGATGCACAGGTAAGCCCTTACCTGTGCCTGTGCCACGAGCCGGTCTGAAATCAAATGCAGTCACCCGGAGAAGGCAGTTCCAAGAACAGCCCAATAAAGGCCCCCGGCGGCTGTTCTCGGTACTGCCTGCTCCCGGTGACTGCATTTGATTTCAGACCGGCTCCCGGCACAGGCAAGGGCTTACCTGTGTATCGCCGGGCGGGTGAGTCTACCCTTACTAAAGATGGCAGCCCGCATGTGTTTGCTGGCAAACAGTGCGAACTGACCATCACTGATCAGCAGCATGGGCCTCAGAGATATATTCCAAGATGCGCTAAAGTGCCAACGGAGGACAAGCTGGAGGGCGGGGGCCAGAGGATTGGAGCAGCAGAAACAACATAATTCCGTTTGAATATACTCTTTTTGTGAATTTTCAAATGTCAAATGTGCTTGAAATTCACATGAATTCATCCTGCCACTGATTTGAATGGAAATTTGTGGCACAGTTCACACAGCTTGGATTATTCACCTTATGGATTTAAATCAGTGTCATGAAAAAAGAAAGAAGAGACATGTCACTTGTTACTGGGGAATAGGAGCGAATTCCAGGGGTGTAGTGGGGGAGACAGGGCATGTGTGTGATACGTATCCTCTCTAAAAGGCTCACTGTCTTCTTGCGACAAAATTCTGGGCAATAAAAATACTGTCATGGAGTCTCCTTCTCAGTGTAAGGTCTCATACACACAAACGTATTTTCTTTCCATGTCCATTCCTTTTCTGTGTCCGTTCCATATGCTGAACCATTCATTACAATGGGTCCGCAAAAAAAAAAAAAAAACTGAACTTAATCCGTGTGCATTCCGTTTCCATATGTCCGTATGCCTGTTCAGCAAAACGGACTTGTCCGCATTACAGACAAGGATAGGACTGTTCTATTAGAAGCCACCTGTTCAGTTCTGCAAAACACGTAATGCACACAGACGTCATCTGGATTCTTTGTGGATCGCAAAATACATATGGTCGTATGCATGAGTCCTTATACAGATGGATTTGCTTCTTGATACAACTTCACCACTAATCGGTACACCAAGTACCATGTACTCCAAGTGCGGTCGTACTCAAATGCTCAACACCACTAAGGGACACCTCCACTCATCAGTAATAACAAATATCTTTATTAAGGTCTCATTAAAACATATATGACAATAATTCACAATATCAATTTAAAATTGGATCCCATATGTGGCAACCAGGAGGTAGTCACCAGCAACGCCGGTCAGTCCATATACATAAGAGGGTGATAAAGGAATACACACCCAAATAACCCAAGCTGTCTTCCTATTCATAAGAACCTCATCACAGCTGCACATGTCATTGATTATAGCGTGGTTGGGGCAAATAGGAACCCACCCTCCTCCGTACAATTTAGGGAGACATAAGTCCATCCATATAAATAAGTACATAAATCCCTGGCATGTGCAGCATGATTGGAATAGCAGATCCACAATACACCAGGAAACAACAAAATAGGATTAAAGCAACAAGATAAAAACAGACCACAATGCTGGTGTGCCACCTCTGTTTCCCCGACGTACGTTTTACTCTTGCTTCCTCCAGGGGGCATGTCACATAAGCACCCAAGCTGGGTATAAATGTCCACCAATCTCCTCCCCACATCACATGAAAACAATCTCACAATCAGCCACATCCCAGTAACAGGAAGTACACATACCGCCATGTTGGAAATGGGCAAGAGAGTCTACAATATATAGAATGAAGCTGGCAATCTGTCTCAATGTGCCAGGAACCTATCTGAATTGCCAGGAGGGGGCACCATGCCTATTACTTATTACTTATACACACCATAAATTCATGAGTAAAATATATAATCTAATATCAGTCAACATGATATTAGTAAAAAAACAATCGGGCAAATAGATGACAGTGAAAGTGGCAAAGTGCTAGTGCCCACACATGCAAGGTGACTTGTGAAAAACAAAAAAGTTTAAAAAAGTGACATGCAACAAGATGAAACAAAAATATATACGACTATATCAAAGTAAATAAAAATAGAATGTCAATCGTATCAATGCAACATATAGTGTCATGATTATCAACTAAGGTTAAACTTAATAAGCAGTGAATAAGATATGTATGAAAAAAATAAAATTATCTTAATGTAAATTTTTTATATTAAGTGACAATAGACGTATCTTTAATAGAAGTATCTATATTCTAATCAGTCTGATCCACCCCCCAAAACACACACAAGTAGGGATGAGCGAACTCGAACTGTATAGTTCGGGTTCGTACCGAATTTTGGGGTGTCCGTGACACGGACCCGAACCCGGACATTTTCGTAAAAGTCCGGGTTCGGGTTCGGTGTTCGTCGCTTTCTTCGCGCTTTTGTGACGCTTTCTTGGTGCTTTTTGAAAGGCTGCAAAGCAGCCAATCAACAAGCGTCATACTACTTGCCCCAAGAGGCCATCACAGCCATGCCTACTATTGGCATGGCTGTGATTGGCCAGAGCACCATGTGACCCAGCCTCTATTTAAGCTGGAGTCACATAGCGCCGCCCGTCACTCTGCTCTGATTAGCGTAGGGAGAGGTTGCGGCTGCGACAGTAGGGCGAGATTAGGCAGATTAACTCCTCCAAAGGACTTGATTAACTGATCGATCTGCAGCTGTGGATCATTGAGCTGCTGATCCTCAATTGCTCACTGTTTTTAGGCTGCCCAGACCGTTTGTCAGTCACATTTTTCTGGGGTGATCGGCGGCCATTTTGTGTCTTGTGGTGCGCCAGCACAAGCTGCGACCAAGTGCATTTAACCCTCAATGGTGTGGTTGTTTTTTGGCTAAAGCCTACATCAGGGTGAAGCTGTCACACCAAGTGCATTTAACCAGCAATAGTCTGTTTATTTTTTGGCCATATACTACATCAGGGGCAAGCTGCGCCTGTCACCAAGTGCATTTAACCCTCAATGGTGCGTTTGTTTTTTGGCTAAAGCCTACATCAGGGTGAAGCTGTCACACCAAGTGCATTTAACCAGCAATAGTCTGTTTATTTTTTGGCCATATACTACATCAGGGGCAAGCTGCGCCCGTCACCAAGTGCATTTAACCCTCAGTAGTGTGGTTGGTCAAGCTATCACACCAAGTGCATTTAACCAGCAATAGTCTGTTCATTTTTTGGCCATATACTAAATCAGGGGCAAGCTGCGCCCGTCACCAAGTGCATTTAACCAGCAATAGTCTGTTCATTTTTTGGCCATATACTACATCAGGGGCAAGCTGCGCCCGTCACCAAGTGCATTTAACCCTCAGTAGTGTGGTTGGTCAAGCTGTGACACCAAGTGCATTTAACCAGCAATAGTCTGTTCATTTTTTGGCCATATACTACATCAGGGGCAAGCTGCGCCCATCACCAAGTGCATTTAACCAGCAATAGTGTGGTTATTTTTTGGCCATATCCCAGTCTAATTCTGTCACTAAATCCATACCGGTCACCCAGCGCCTAAATACTAGGCCTCAAATTTATATCCCGCTAAATCTCTCGTTACCGCTGTCCTGTTGTGGCTGGGAAAGTTATTTAGTGTCCGTCAAAGCACATTTTTTGTTCTGGGTTGAAATACAATTCCCAATTTAGCAATTTAAAAATTTAGTGGTTTCTACTGTATCAGAGCTATTTGAAATCTATCCCTAAAAGGGTATATAATATTCAAGGTGCACATAGGGTCATTCAGAATAACTTCACACACCCGCTACTGTGCATTTCCAAGTCTAATTCTGTCACTAAACCCATACCTGTCACCCAGCGCCTAAATACTAGGCCTCAAATTCATATCCAGCTAAATCTGTCGTTAGTGCTGTAGCTGGGCGAGTTATTTAGTGTCCGTTCAAGCACATTTCTTGTTCTGGGTTGAAATACAATTCCCAATTTAGCAATTTCATAATTTAGTGGTTTCTGCTATATCAGAGCTATTTGAAATCTATCCCTAAAAGGGTATATAATATTCAAGGTGCACATTGGGTCATTCAGAATAACTTCACACACACCCGCTACTGTGTATTTCCAAGTCTAATTCTGTCACTAAACCCATACCTGTCACCCAGCGCCTAAATACTAGGCCTCAAATTCATATCCAGCTAAATCTGTCGTTAGTGCTGTAGCTGGGCGAGTTATTTAGTGTCCGTTCAAGCACATTTCTTGTTCTGGGTTGAAATACAATTCCCAATTTAGCAATTTCATAATTTAGTGGTTTCTGCTATATCAGAGCTATTTGAAATCTATCCCTAAAAGGGTAGATCATATTGAAGGTGCACATAGGGACATTCAGAATAACTTCACACACCCGCTACTGTGCATTTCCAAGTCTAATTCTGTCACTAAACCCATACCTGTCACCCAGCGCCTAAATACTAGGCCTCAAATTTATATCCAGCTAAATCTGTCCTTAGTGCTGTAGCTGGGCGAGTTATTTAGTGTCCGTTCAAGCACATTTCTTGTTCTGGGTTGAAATACAATTCCCAATTTAGCAATTTCATAATTTAGTGGTTTCTGCTATATCAGAGCTATTTGAAATCTATCCCTAAAAGGGTATATAATATTCAAGGTGCACATTGGGTCATTCAGAATAACTTCACACACACCCGCTACTGTGTATTTCCAAGTCTAATTCTGTCACTAAACCCATACCTGTCACCCAGCGCCTAAATACTAGGCCTCAAATTTATATCCTGCTAAATCTCTCGTTAACGCTGTCCTGTTGTGGCTGGGAAAGTTATTTAGTGTCCGTCAAAGCACATTTTTGTTCTGGGTTGAAATACAATTCCCAATTTAGCAATTTCATAATTTAGTGGTTTCTGCTATATCAGAGCTATTTGAAATCTATCCCTAAAAGGGTATATAATATTCAAGGTGCACATTGGGTCATTCAGAATAACTTCACACACACCCGCTACTGTGTATTTCTAAGTCTAATTCTGTCACTAAACCCATACCTGTCACCCAGCGCCTAAATACTAGGCCTCAAATTTATATCCTGCTAAATCTCTCGTTAACGCTGTCCTGTTGTGGCTGGGAAAGTTATTTAGTGTCCGTCAAAGCACATTTTTTGTTCTGGGTTGAAATACAATTCCCAATTTAGCAATTTCATAATTTAGTGGTTTCTGCTATATCAGAGCTATTTGAAATCTATCCCTAAAAGGGTATATAATATTCAAGGTGCACATTGGGTCATTCAGAATAACTTCACACACACCCGCTACTGTGTATTTCTAAGTCTAATTCTGTCACTAAACCCATACCTGTCACCCAGCGCCTAAATACTAGGCCTCAAATTTATATCCTGCTAAATCTCTCGTTAACGCTGTCCTGTTGTGGCTGGGAAAGTTATTTAGTGTCCGTCAAAGCACATTTTTTGTTCTGGGTTGAAATACAATTCCCAATTTAGCAATTTCATAATTTAGTGGTTTCTGCTATATCAGAGCTATTTGAAATCTATCCCTAAAAGGGTATATAATATTCAAGGTGCACATTGGGTCATTCAGAATAACTTCACACACACCCGCTACTGTGTATTTCTAAGTCTAATTCTGTCACTAAACCCATACCTGTCACCCAGCGCCTAAATACTAGGCCTCAAATTTATATCCTGCTAAATCTCTCGTTAACGCTGTCCTGTTGTGGCTGGGAAAGTTATTTAGTGTCCGTCAAAGCACATTTTTTGTTCTGGGTTGAAATACAATTCCCAATTTAGCAATTTCATAATTTAGTGGTTTCTGCTATATCAGAGCTATTTGAAATCTATCCCTAAAAGGGTATATAATATTCAAGGTGCACATTGGGTCATTCAGAATAACTTCACACACACCCGCTACTGTGTATTTCTAAGTCTAATTCTGTCACTAAACCCATACCTGTCACCCAGCGCCTAAATACTAGGCCTCAAATTTATATCCTGCTAAATCTCTCGTTAACGCTGTCCTGTTGTGGCTGGGAAAGTTATTTAGTGTCCGTCAAAGCACATTTTTTGTTCTGGGTTGAAATACAATTCCCAATTTAGCAATTTCATAATTTAGTGGTTTCTGCTATATCAGAGCTATTTGAAATCTATCCCTAAAAGGGTATATAATATTCAAGGTGCACATTGGGTCATTCAGAATAACTTCACACACACCCGCTACTGTGTATTTCTAAGTCTAATTCTGTCACTAAACCCATACCTGTCACCCAGCGCCTAAATACTAGGCCTCAAATTTATATCCTGCTAAATCTCTCGTTAACGCTGTCCTGTTGTGGCTGGGAAAGTTATTTAGTGTCCGTCAAAGCACATTTTTTGTTCTGGGTTGAAATACAATTCCCAATTTAGCAATTTCATAATTTAGTGGTTTCTGCTATATCAGAGCTATTTGAAATCTATCCCTAAAAGGGTATATAATATTCAAGGTGCACATTGGGTCATTCAGAATAACTTCACACACACACGCTACTGTGTATTTCTAAGTCTAATTCTGTCACTAAACCCATACCTGTCACCCAGCGCCTAAATACTAGGCCTCAAATTTATATCCTGCTAAATCTCTCGTTAACGCTGTCCTGTTGTGGCTGGGAAAGTTATTTAGTGTCCGTCAAAGCACATTTTTTGTTCTGGGTTGAAATACAATTCCCAATTTATCAATTTCATAATTTAGTGGTTTCTGCTATATCAGAGCTATTTGAAATCTATCCCTAAAAGGGTATATAATATTCAAGGTGCACATTGGGTCATTCAGAATAACTTCACACACACCCGCTACTGTGTATTTCTAAGTCTAATTCTGTCACTAAACCCATACCTGTCACCCAGCGCCTAAATACTAGGCCTCAAATTTATATCCTGCTAAATCTCTCGTTAACGCTGTCCTGTTGTGGCTGGGAAAGTTATTTAGTGTCCGTCAAAGCACATTTTTTGTTCTGGGTTGAAATACAATTCCCAATTTAGCAATTTCATAATTTAGTGGTTTCTGCTATATCAGAGCTATTTGAAATCTATCCCTAAAAGGGTATATAATATTCAAGGTGCACATTGGGTCATTCAGAATAACTTCACACACACCCGCTACTGTGTATTTCTAAGTCTAATTCTGTCACTAAACCCATACCTGTCACCCAGCGCCTAAATACTAGGCCTCAAATTTATATCCTGCTAAATCTCTCGTTAACGCTGTCCTGTTGTGGCTGGGAAAGTTATTTAGTGTCCGTCAAAGCACATTTTTTGTTCTGGGTTGAAATACAATTCCCAATTTAGCAATTTCATAATTTAGTGGTTTCTGCTATATCAGAGCTATTTGAAATCTATCCCTAAAAGGGTATATAATATTCAAGGTGCACATTGGGTCATTCAGAATAACTTCACACACACACGCTTCTGTGCATTTCCAAGTCTAATTCTGTCACTAAATCCATACCGGTCACCCAGCGCCTAAATACTAGGCCTCAAATTTATATCCTGCTAAATCTCTCGTTAACGCTGTCCTGTTGTGGCTGGGAAAGTTATTTAGTGTCCGTCAAAGCACATTTTTTGTTCTGGGTTGAAATACAATTCCCAATTTAGCAATTTCATAATTTAGTGGTTTCTGCTATATCAGAGCTATTTGAAATCTATCCCTAAAAGGGTATATAATATTCAAGGTGCACATTGGGTCATTCAGAATAACTTCACACACACACGCTTCTGTGCATTTCCAAGTCTAATTCTGTCACTAAATCCATACCGGTCACCCAGCGCCTAAATACTAGGCCTCAAATTTATATCCCGCTGAATTTGAATACAATACATTGGGCCAAATAATATATTTGTTGTTGTGGTGAACCATAACAATGAGAAAAACATCTAGTAAGGGACGCGGACGTGGACATGGTCGTGGTGGTGTTAGTGGACCCTCTGGTGCTGGGAGAGGACGTGGCCGTTCTGCCACATCCACACGTCCTAGTGTACCAACTACCTCAGGTCCCAGTAGCCGCCAGAATTTACAGCGATATATGGTGGGGCCCAATGCCGTTCTAAGGATGGTAAGGCCTGAGCAGGTACAGGCATTAGTCAATTGGGTGGCCGACAGTGGATCCAGCACGTTCACATTATCTCCCACCCAGTCTTCTGCAGAAAGCGCACAGATGGCGCCTGAAAACCAACCCCATCAGTCTGTCACATCACCCCCATGCATACCAGGGAAACTGTCTCAGCCTCAAGTTATGCAGCAGTCTCTTATGCTGTTTGAAGACTCCGCTGGCAGGGTTTCCCAAGGGCATCCACCTAGCCCTTCCCCAGCGGTGAAAGACATAGAATGCACTGACGCACAACCACTTATGTTTCCTGATGATGAGGACATGGGAATACCACCTCAGCATGTCTCTGATGATGACGAAACACAGGTGCCAACTGCTGCGTCTTTCTGCAGTGTGCAGACTGAACAGGAGGTCAGGGATCAAGACTGGGTGGAAGACGATGCAGGGGACGATGAGGTCCTAGACCCCACATGGAATGAAGGTCGTGCCACTGACTTTCACAGTTCGGAGGAAGAGGCAGTGGTGAGACCGAGCCAACAGCGTAGCAAAAGAGGGAGCAGTGGGCAAAAGCAGAACACCCGCCGCCAAGAGACTCCGCCTGCTACTGACCGCCGCCATCTGGGACCGAGCACCCCAAAGGCAGCTTCAAGGAGTTCCCTGGCATGGCACTTCTTCAAACAATGTGCTGACGACAAGACCCGAGTGGTTTGCACGCTGTGCCATCAGAGCCTGAAGCGAGGCATTAACGTTCTGAACCTGAGCACAACCTGCATGACCAGGCACCTGCATGCAAAGCATGAACTGCAGTGGAGTAAACACCTTAAAACCAAGGAAGTCACTCAGGCTCCCCCTGCTACCTCTTCTGCTGCTGCCGCCTCGGCCTATTCTGCTGCTGCCGCCTCGGCCTCTTCCTCCGCCTCTGGAGGAACGTTGGCACCTGCCGCCCAGCAAACAGGGGATGTACCACCAACACCACCACCACCACCTCCGTCACCAAGCGTCTCAACCATGTCACACGCCAGCGTTCAGCTCTCCATCTCACAAACATTTGATAGAAAGCGTAAATTCCCACCTAGCCACCCTCGATCCCTGGCCCTGAATGCCAGCATTTCTAAACTACTGGCCTATGAAATGCTGTCATTTAGGCTGGTGGACACAGACAGCTTCAAACAGCTCATGTCGCTTGCTGTCCCACAGTATGTTGTTCCCAGCCGGCACTACTTCTCCAAGAGAGCCGTGCCTTCCCTGCACAACCAAGTATCCGATAAAATCAAGTGTGCACTGCGCAACGCCATCTGTAGCAAGGTCCACCTAACCACAGATACGTGGACCAGTAAGCACGGCCAGGGACGCTATATCTCCCTAACTGCACACTGGGTAAATGTAGTGGCAGCTGGGCCCCAGGCGGAGAGCTGTTTGGCGCACGTCCTTCCGCCGCCAAGGATCGCAGGGCAACATTCTTTGCCTCCTGTTGCCACCTCCTCCTTCTCGGCTTCCTCCTCCTCTTCTTCCACCTGCTCATCCAGTCAGCCACACACCTTCACCACCAACTTCAGCACAGCCCGGGGTAAACGTCAGCAGGCCATTCTGAAACTCATATGTTTGGGGGACAGGCCCCACACCGCACAGGAGTTGTGGCGGGGTATTGAACAACAGACCGACGAGTGGTTGCTGCCGGTGAGCCTCAAGCCCGGCCTGGTGGTGTGTGATAATGGGCGAAATCTCGTTGCAGCTCTGGGACTAGCCAATTTGACGCACATCCCTTGCTTGGCGCATGTGCTGAATTTGGTGGTGCAGAAGTTCATTCACAACTACCCCGACATGTCAGAGCTGCTGCATAAAGTGCGGGCCGTCTGTTCGCGCTTCCGGCGTTCACATCCTGCTGCTGCTCGCCTGTCTGCGCTACAGCGTAACTTCGGCCTTCCCGCTCACCGCCTCATATGCGACGTGCCCACCAGGTGGAACTCCACCTTGCACATGCTGGACAGACTGTGCGAGCAGCAGCAGGCCATAGTGGAGTTTCAGCTGCAGCACGCACGGGTCAGTCGCACTACAGAACAGCACCACTTCACCACCAATGACTGGGCCTCCATGCGAGACCTGTGTGCCCTGTTGCGCTGTTTCGAGTACTCCACCAACATGGCCAGTGGCGATGACACCGTTATCAGCGTTACAATACCACTTCTATGTCTCCTTGAGAAAACACTTAGGGCGATGATGGAAGAGGAGGTGGCCCAGGAGGAGGAGGAGGAGGAGGAGGAAGAGGGGTCATTTTTAGCACTTTCAGGCCAGTCTCTTCGAAGTGACTCAGAGGGAGGTTTTTGGCAACAGCAGAGGCCAGGTACAAATGTGGCCAGCCAGGGCCCACTACTGGAGGACGAGGAGGACGAGGATGAGGAGGAGGTGGAGGAGGATGAGGATGAAGCATGGTCACAGCGGGGTGGCACCCAACGCAGCTCGGGTCCATCACTGGTGCGTGGCTGGGGGGAAAGGCAGGACGATGACGATACGCCTCCCACAGAGGACAGCTTGTCCTTACCCCTGGGCAGCCTGGCACACATGAGCGACTACATGCTGCAGTGCCTGCGCAACGACAGCAGAGTTGCCCACATTTTAACCTGTGCGGACTACTGGGTTGCCACCCTGCTGGATCCACGCTACAAAGACAATGTGCCCACCTTACTTCCTGCACTGGAGCGTGATAGGAAGATGCGCGAGTACAAGCGCACGTTGGTAGACGCGCTACTGAGAGCATTCCCAAATGTCACAGGGGAACAAGTGGAAGCCCAAGGCCAAGGCAGAGGAGGAGCAAGAGGTCGCCAAGGCAGCTGTGTCACGGCCAGCTCCTCTGAGGGCAGGGTTAGCATGGCAGAGATGTGGAAAACTTTTGTCAACACGCCACAGCTAACTGCACCACCACCTGATACGCAACGTGTTAGCAGGAGGCAACATTTCACTAACATGGTGGAACAGTACGTGTGCACACCCCTCCACGTACTGACTGATGGTTCGGCCCCATTCAACTTCTGGGTCTCTAAATTGTCCACGTGGCCAGAGCTAGCCTTTTATGCCTTGGAGGTGCTGGCCTGCCCGGCAGCCAGCGTTTTGTCTGAACGTGTATTCAGCACGGCAGGGGGCGTCATTACAGACAAACGCAGCCGCCTGTCTACAGCCAATGTGGACAAGCTGACGTTCATAAAAATGAACCAGGCATGGATCCCACAGGACCTGTCCGTCCCTTGTCCAGATTAGACATTAACTACCTCCCCATAACCATATATTATTGGACTCCAGGGCACTTCCTCATTCAATCCTATTTTTATTTTCATTTTACCATTATATTGCGAGGCTACCCAAAGTTGAATGAACCTCTCCTCTGCCTGTGTGCTAGGCCTAAATATATGCCAATGGACTGTTGCAGTGGTGGCTGACATGAAGCCTGATTCTCTGCTATGACATGCAGACTAATTCTCTGCTGACATGAAGCCAGATTGTCTGTTACGGGACCTCTCTCCTCTGCCTGGGTGCTGGGCCTAAATTTATGACAATGGACTGTTGCAGTGGTGGCTGACGTGAAGCCTGATTCTCTGCTATGACATGCAGACTGATTCTCTGCTGACATGAAGCCAGATTGTCTGTTACGGGACCTCTCTGCTCTGCCTGTGTGCTAGGCCTAAATATATGCCAATGGACTGTTGCAGTGGTGGGTGACGTGAAGCCTCATTCTCTGCTATGACATGCAGACTGATTCTCTGCTGACATGAAGCCAGATCGTCTGTTACGGGACCTCTCTGCTCTGCCTGTGTGCTAGGCCTAAATATATGCCAATGGACTGTTGCAGTGGTGGGTGACGTGAAGCCTCATTCTCTGCTATGACATGCAGACTGATTCTCTGCTGTCATGAAGCCAGATTGTCTGTTACGGGACCTCTCTGCTCTGCCTGTGTGCTAGGCCTAAATATATGCCAATGGACTGTTGCAGTGGTGGGTGACGTGAAGCCTCATTCTCTGCTATGACATGCAGACTGATTCTCTGCTGACATGAAGCCAGATTGTCTGTTACGGGACCTCTCTCCTCTGCCTGTGTGCTAGGCCTAAATATATGCCAATGGACTGTTGCAGTGGTGGCTGACGTGAAGCCTCATTCTCTGCTATGACATGCAGACTAATTCTCTGCTGACATGAAGCCAGATTGTCTGTTACGGGACCTCTCTCCTCTGCCTGGGTGCTGGGCCTAAATTTATGACAATGGACTGTTGCAGTGGTGGCTGACGTGAAGCCTGATTCTCTGCTATGACATGCAGACTGATTCTCTGCTGACATGAAGCCAGATCCTCTGTTACGGGACCTCTCTCCTCTGCCTGTGTGTGTGCTGGGCCTAAATATATGCCAATGGACTGTTGCAGTGGTGGCTGACGTGAAGCCTCATTCTCTGCTATGACATGCAGACTGATTCTCTGCTGACATGAAGCCAGATTCTCTGTTACGGGACCTCTCTCCTCTGCCTGTGTGTGTGCTGGGCCTAAATATATGCCAATGGACTGTTGCAGTGGTGGCTGACGTGAAGCCTCATTCTCTGCTATGACATGCAGACTAATTCTCTGCTGACATGAAGACAGATTCTCTGTTACGGGACCTCCCTCCTCTGCCTGGGTGCTGGGCCTAAATATATGCCAATGGACTGTTGCAGTGGTGGCTGACGTGAAGCCTCATTCTCTGCTATGACATGCAGACTAATTCTCTGCTGACATGAAGACAGATTCTCTGTTACGGGACCTCTCTCCTCTGCCTGTGTGTGTGCTGGGCCTAAATATATGCCAATGGACTGTTGCAGTGGTGGCTGACGTGAAGCCTGATTCTCTGCTATGACATGCAGACTGATTCTCTGCTGACATGAAGCCAGATCCTCTGTTACGGGACCTCTCTCCTCTGCCTGTGTGTGTGCTGAGCCTAAATATATGCCAATGGACTGTTGCAGTGGTGGCTGACGTGAAGCCTCATTCTCTGCTATGACATGCAGACTGATTCTCTGCTGACATGAAGCCAGATTCTCTGTTACGGGACCTCTCTCCTCTGCCTGTGTGTGTGCTGGGCCTAAATATATGCCAATGGACTGTTGCAGTGGTGGCTGACGTGAAGCCTCATTCTCTGCTATGACATGCAGACTAATTCTCTGCTGACATGAAGACAGATTCTCTGTTACGGGACCTCCCTCCTCTGCCTGGGTGCTGGGCCTAAATATATGCCAATGGACTGTTGCAGTGGTGGCTGACGTGAAGCCTCATTCTCTGCTATGACATGCAGACTAATTCTCTGCTGACATGAAGACAGATTCTCTGTTACGGGACCTCTCTCCTCTGCCTGTGTGTGTGCTGGGCCTAAATATATGCCAATGGACTGTTGCAGTGGTGGCTGACGTGAAGCCTCATTCTCTGCTATGACATGCAGACTGATTCTCTGCTGACATGAAGCCAGATTCTCTGTTACGGGACCTCTCTCCTCTGCCTGTGTGTGTGCTGGGCCTAAATATATGCCAATGGACTGTTGCAGTGGTGGCTGACGTGAAGCCTCATTCTCTGCTATGACATGCAGACTGATTCTCTGCTGACATGAAGCCAGATTCTCTGTTACGGGACCTCTCTCCTCTGCCTGTGTGTGTGCTGGGCCTAAATATATGCCAATGGACTGTTGCAGTGGTGGCTGACGTGAAGCCTCATTCTCTGCTATGACATGCAGACTAATTCTCTGCTGACATGAAGACAGATTCTCTGTTACGGGACCTCCCTCCTCTGCCTGGGTGCTGGGCCTAAATATATGCCAATGGACTGTTGCAGTGGTGGCTGACGTGAAGCCTCATTCTCTGCTATGACATGCAGACTAATTCTCTGCTGACATGAAGACAGATTCTCTGTTACGGGACCTCTCTCCTCTGCCTGGGTGCCGGGGCCTAAATATCTGAGAATGGACTGTACCAGTGGTGGGTGACGGGAAGCCAGATTCTCTGCTATGGAACCTCTCTCCAATTGATTTTGGTTAATTTTTATTTATTTAATTTTTATTTTAATTCATTTCCCTATCCACATTTGTTTGCAGGGGATTTACCTACATGTTGCTGCCTTTTGCAGCCCTCTAGCTCTTTCCTGGGCTGTTTTACAGCCTTTTTAGTGCCGAAAAGTTCGGGTCCCCATTGACTTCAATGGGGTTCGGGTTCGGGACGAAGTTCGGATCGGGTTCGGATCCCGAACCCGAACATTTCCGGGATGTTCGGCCGAACTTCTCGAACCCGAACATCCAGGTGTTCGCTCAACTCTACACACAAGTCCGGCATAATAGAACTATTTCTCTTTTCTCTCTCTTTTATTTTCCCCTTCTCCCTATGTCCTTTTTTTTTTCCATTTGAATTCTCCCCCTTTCCATGTCGAAGCGCCATACAGACTCCATTTGCCACAGATTCCTTGTCAATGCGCCATACAGGCTCCATTTGCCACAGATTCCTTGTCGATGCGCCATACAGGCTCCATTTGCCACAGATTCCTTGTCAATGCGCCATACAGGCTCCATTTGCCACAGATTCCTTGTCGATGCGCCATACAGGCTCCATTTGCCACAGACAGCTCTGGGAAATACGTGAGCCACAGAAAAAGGCAGAAAAGAAAAAAACACAAATCAAGAATTGATCAGATTGGTGCTTCTATCTTCATTTAGCAGGACCTGCGCTGAAGTGGTGAGCGTGATTGCGTAATCAAAGGTCCTTTTACAGATCCTCAAAGAAGACGATACCGGCTGCGCGATCAAGTGGATGAGGTGAGTTAATTTTTTTATTTTATAACCGCTCAAGCCACATTTTAGTAAGCATTCTGTATTAAGAATGCGCAGCCTAGTATCTCATCTTATAAGAGAACATGGCTTGTTTTCTCCGGCCAGACAGTTGAGAAGGAGGGAGTCCCTCCCTCTTATTACGCAGCCACCACAGAAACCAATGAAAAGAGGGGCTCTAAAGCTGCCCGCACCACTGCCACCAATGAATGTGCAGCTAATTAAAGCAGGAGGAGGGACGGGGGAGGGAATAAACTTCTGCACCGTCTAAGCTAGTGAGTTTGGTGAACAGCAGCAGCGGCAGCAGCTCCCTCCTCCTGAGTGTTCTGTCCTCCTGAGCATCGGCCCAGGCCCCAGCCCCAAAGTCAGTGTGCATTAGTGCACTGAACAGCCAGCATAGCAGAACCCTGAGTGTGCAGAGGTACACTTACTATTGTCTATTGGGATTATATCCACTCCACTGAAGCACATCACAGCGAGTGCAACATATTTACTTTGGGTAATTAGTAGTGTTGATCGAGCACCAAAATGCTCGGGGGCTCAGGCCGAACACATCAGGATGCTCGGGTGCTCTACCGAGCACCAGAGTATAATGGAAGTCAATGGGAGAACCAGGGCATTAAACCAGGCACCGCCTGCTCTGAAGAGGGGAGGGTGCCTGGTTCATAGGTAAAGGTCAGAAATTGATGGAAACACCACCAAAATGGTTTCGGGAACAGCATGGGGAGGATGTCTGGATGCATCTTAGACTCCCAGGTCGCTGCTGGGAACGATGTTGTCCGAGTAGTACGCCACTTTTACAGACTGACAATAATATGCACAAAACCGAAGATAAAATCTATTTTAGAGGAAACATTGTTAGGAAACATTCTTTCCTGAATATTTACTTGTATATAAAGTGCAAGTGCTGCCAAAAATTACAAGGAAGAGGCACTCCGATACAACCTGTATATCACATAAACGAGGGCAAGATTGTTCAGGTAGTCGGACTCCTACACTCATAAAGCGTATGCACTAAGTGAAAGGGCTGCCAAAAATTACAAGGAACCGGCACTCCAATACACCCTTTTTTACAAATAAAGGAGGGCATCATACACAGCCTTGTAAAATTATGATTGATGGCCTGATGGTGACCCTCAAAAACATTTGGACCATCTAAAATATTATGGGCGGTGGCCTGCTGCCGCTTTGGTGACTCTAGATAACCTGGGGCCGATCGCATGTCCCCGTGACAGCGACGATCCATTCGGATGCCTGCCCTATAAACTTTCGATGTTATTTTCAGCGCTAACCACAGTGACTACGGGTAAGGGGGAATCAGTGTTCGATTCCGGAGAGTGAGTCTTAGAAACGGGTACGGCTACCACATCCAAGCAAGGCAGCAAGCGCGCAAATTACCTATTAGGTATAATTAGGTGAGGGCCTGCAGGTGAGCTGACCCTGTAAAAGATTGTAGGTGAGGGCCTACAGGTGATTTGACCCTCTAAAAATTATATATGAGGGCCTGCTGCTGAGCTGACCATTAAAAAAATTATGGGAGAGTGCCTACTGCTTAGCTGACCATTGAAAAAATTTACAGTGTTCAAAGCAGGCCTGAATACTTCAGCTAGGAATAATGGAATAGGACTCCTGTTCTATTTTGTTGGTTTTCGGAACTGGGGCCATGATTAAGAGGGACGGCCGGGGGCATCCGTATTGCGCCGCTAGAGGTGAAATTCTTGGACCAGTGCAAGACAAACCAAAGCAAAAGCATTTGCTAAGAATGTTTTCATTAATCAAAAATGAAAGTCGGAGGTTTGAAGACGATCAGATACCGTCGTAGTTCCGACCATAAACGATGACGACTGGCGATCCAGCGGCGTTATTCCCATGACCCACCGAGCTGCTTCCGGGAAACCAAAGTCTTTGGGTTCCGGGGGAAGTATGGTTTGAAAGCTGACAAAGTACACTGCATTTCACAGATACATTTTTGAAGCGCACAAGTTACACTGCAGTTGTTGCCCTGGTAAGGTCACTGTCAGAAGCGGACACCGTCTACGAAAAAAATTACAATTTATGTCACAGATATTTTATGGGTGCGCACACTTTACACAGGAGATCTGGCGCAGCTAATCTCACTGTCCGCAGCGGACACCGTCTATTGAAAAAGTACACTGGATGTCACAGATATGTTAGGGATGCGCACACTTTAAACAGGAGATGTGGAGCAGGATAATTTAACAGTCCGCAGCGGCCTATTAGAAGCTATTTAGCGCAGGATGCGCTAAAAATATATATTGCTGCTGTCACACACACAATAGTCCTTAACACTGAGCAATTTAGCACAGGTTGCGCTACAAACATATTTTGCTGCTGTCACACACAATAGTCCTTACAATGTTTTTGTACAAAATAAATATTCAGTTACACTCCCTACACTCTCTGTCCCTTCCTATGCTCAGCTCTCCCTGACTACGAATGAGCTGAACATATATAGCAACCGATGATGCTTTCCGGCCAGCCAATCACTATAATGCCAGTAGCCAACATGGCAGTGGAAGCATTATATACTGGTATTAGGGTGGGAGGAGCATTATATACTGGCACTAGTGTGGGGGGGAGCATTATATACAGGCACTAGGGTGGGGGAGCATTATATACTGGCACTAGGGTGGGGGCATTATATACTGGCACTAGGGTGGGGAGAGCATTATATACTGGCACTAAGGTGGGGGGAGCATTATATACTGGCACTAGGGTGGGGGCATTATATACTGGCTTTAGGGTGGGGGAGCATTATATACTGGCACTAGGGTGGGGGGAGAATTATATACTGGCACTAGGGTGGAGGGGGAGCATTATAAGCTGGCACTAGGGTGGGGGGGGGCATTATATACTGGCACTATGGTGGGGGGGAGTATTTCTAACACCCCAGAGTCATCGGGTGTATTTATTTCCAAATCCTTTACAATGTGCATCTCCTATTTTGCAACTGTTATGTTCAAATGTAATATGCCTGGTTTGCCAGTAGGTGGCAGCGTAAATGGCAGAGCTACAGGTACAGAGAATGGAGCTTTCCCTTCTATTCTAACCCCTAAGGCTTTCCCTAAGGTTTAGATTACCCCCTGCTAGGGGAAGGTTTAGCTTACCCCCTGCTAGGGGAAGGTTTAGCTTACCCCCTTCTAGGGTAATATCTAGCTTACCCCGGCTAGGGGTATAGGCTAGCTAGAGCACCTTCAGCTCTGCTGGATGTAGATGCCACAGCTTGAAGCCTCTGAAGCCAGGAGTAAAGTTCCCTGGACCAGTCTAAAGTCAGACTACAGAGAGAAGTTGTAGCACCCAGAGGAAGCTAAATTATACAGCTATCCTGTCAGCACAGCAGTGCCAGAGAGCAACAGATGTAGTAGAGACGAGAGGAGTTTTCCTGCCACAGTTAATGCTAACGCCTGCTGAGGACCAAGACAAAGCCTGAAACTGTTTGGAGAAACGTTTATGCAAAGTAAAGCTGTTATCAACTTCATCACAAGGTCTGGACTCAATTTATTTCTCCATCCCCTTCATAAACACCCCTATTTTCATTGCTTCAGAGCCAACACCTGGGGTCCAGTGTATCTATGTAGTAGCACCGTGACACGTGCACCAACATTAAAGGACATTTAGGCCACCATACACCACTCTGGCATTCCTACACCTGGGTACCACCCACAGTATCACTAAAAAGGGGCCCTGTGCCCTTTTTGCTTTACTGCAACTGGCGTCACAAAAACAAGTATTTTTTTCCTCTTAAAGGACCCTGGGGGGAGGTGCCTGCTTCACATTATATACAGTGTGAACGGGGGAGCATTATATATAGGCACTAGGGTGGGGGGAGAATTATATACTGGCACTAGGGTAGGAAGGAGCATTATATACTGGTTGTACAGGGAGGAGCATTATATGACTGTATACTGGCTGTACAGGAGGGAAACATTATATAATGGCTGTATGGTGGGGCATTATATACTGTTACAACAGGGGGGATGGGGGAGCATTATATACTGGTACTACAGGGGGATACTATATATACTGACACTATGGGGGGTGAAGGACCATTATATTCTAGCACTACAGGGGGCATATATATACTGGCACTACAGAGGGGCAGAGAAATATTATATACTGGAACTATGGCGGAGCTACAGGAGGGGCATCAGTATTACAGGTCAATAAAAGCGTCAGGTCTAATTTATCACCATGGACTTAACTGTGCACCAAGATTCAAGTCATTCATAGCTAATGCTTTCTGTTAAACAAACAAAACAAAAACTAAATGTATACAGCACCCTTCAGTAAAGCAAAAAAAAAAAAAAAAACAACAGTGCACCCCTGCAGGAGCTGTGTCCAAATGGCTCCTTAGTGGAACAAAATAAACAAATAGAGGCAATGCCAATAAATTAGTGGAGAAAATAATGTTCTTTTAATTCACGCTGTAGCAGTCGAAAATATGCGTTTTAATCCCTTATGTTAGGCTACTTTCACACTTGTGTTCAGAGCGGATCCGTCTGAGACGGATCCACTCATATAATGCAGACGGTGGCTCCGTTCAGAACGGATCCGTCTGCATTATATTGTAAAAAAATTTCTAAGTGTCAAAGTAGCCTGAACTGATCCGTCCAGACTTTACATTGAAAGTCAATGGGGGACGGATCCGTTTGAAAATTGAGCCATAGTGTGTCATATTCAAACGGATCCGTCCCCATTGACTTCCATTGTAAGTCTGGGCGGATCCGTTTGCCTCCGCTGCAAGCAGCGTTCAGGTGTCCGCCTGCTGAGCGGAGCGGAGGCCAAACGCTGCCAGACTGATGCATTCTGAGCGGATCCGCATCCACTCAGAATGCATTAGGGCTGGACGGAAGCGTTCGGGCCGCTTGTGAGAGCCTTTGAACGGAACTCACAAGCGGAGCCCCGAACGCTAGTGTGAAAGTAGCCTTAGATGTTGAATCGCTGTCAATGTTAGCGTCAGTTCTAATTTACTGCCTTGGACTTAACCCTGCAGTTCCCCAAGATCCAAGTAGTGGCCCCATGACAGAGTGGGGACAGTAGCAGCAGTGGCAGTGATGGCCCCATGACAGAGTGGGGAAGGTGGCAGTGACAGTGACAATAGTGTACCCATGACAGAGTGGGAAGGGGGTCAGCAGCAGTGGCAGTAATATTGTGTTATGACAATAGTGGACCCATGACAGAGTGGCAGCAATGTTGTGTTAACATCACTGTTTATTTTTCCGTTCTTCTGATCGATCAGAATAACAAAAAACTAAAAACAAATCCTGTATTTTGAGCATCCATAAAGCCTCTTTCAGAGCTGTCATGGTGGGGAGTGGGGGAAACCCCCCACCATACAATGTCAGGTATAATGGAGATGCAGCTAGGCCAGGACGCCAAGATCAGGGCGCAGGTCACCTCCTAAAGCGCCCCTAATCCTCACCCTAACTCCTCACTGTGTGAGCGGACCTGGATGGTAGGACGGCTCATACCAGGATACCTATGGCCCTGAGTATCCCTGATAATCCCTCACATAGGAGCAGGGGAGAGACGACCTGTTCTTCCCAGACACGGATGAACAGGAGTCTCAAATGGCCTAGCAGCAGGGAAAGGAAAAGACCATATGCAGCAACAGAGTCGGCAGGTAAGAACACCAGAAACACACTTACCTGCCGCAGCCACCATGACTGGAACCCGTGCATAAGTACAGGTGCCCACACACCAAATTGGACACCGTACAAACAACACACACACAGGTATCCAGCACTCCTGATACTGCATGGACCCCATGCCGCAAGAAGCACGGCAGCCCCAGGCAGCACTGCATACAGACTTATGGTTCACCCCTCCGGGAAACCAGCCCCCTCACGGAGGTACAACACACACAGGGAAAATAGTCTTGCACACATCCATGGACAAACACCAACAACATCCCAGACATATAACAACAAACAAGACGTATAACAAACCCAGAACACAAACCCACACCAAACATACCACAAGTAAGGTTGGGTACATAGAGGATCAGTGAGACAAAGGAATGACATTGCAGATGACATCGATGTCCTACAAGGTGGCCCTCAAGGGCTGGGCAGATAGACCACCCTGGACTAGAGCAGAGCTCCAGCACAAACAACAGCTGACAACTGACTCCAGCCAGAAAGCCACAGGAGAAAAAACCCAAGTGACCATACCCAGTCAGGGAGTTAACCCTTCCAGCACACTAGACAGGGGAAGGCTACAACTTAAAGGGGAAGTGCACACACCAGCCAACACGTTGCCACCATCAACAGCATGCGTGGCAATCATGTCACGGTGTACACAGCCAAAGCCGAGACACTGCCACCACATGCCTAAACAGCAACACGTTGCCACCGCCTACTGCAAGCATGGCACAAGTGTCACGGCACACACAGCAAAGGCCGTGACAGATGGTCAGTATTTGGTCAGTGTTTTGCATCAGTATTTGATCAGTATTTGTAAGCCAAAAACAGGAGTGGATCCAAAAAAAGCAATAAAATAATTTGCATCTCATCTGTGTTTTGGACCCACTTCTGCTTTTGGCTTCCAAATACTGAAAAAATACTGATGCAAAACACTAACTTCTGACCGTCTAAAAGAGGCCTTATGCTCAATTTGCATCCGTTTTGAAATCCGTCTTAAATCAGGATTTTTTTTACAAGAAAAAAAAGTCCTGCATGCAAGACATTAATGTCCTTTTTCAGACGGTCAGTATTTGGCCAGTGTTTTGCATCAGTATTTGATCAGTATGTGTAAACCTAAAACAGGAGTGGGTCCAAAACTAAGATAAAATATAATAGAATTATTAGCATTTCATCTGTGTTTTGGAATTACTCCTGCTTTTGACTTACAAATGCTGATCAAATACTGACCGTGTGAAAGAGGCCATACAGATGCTCAAAATACAGGATCCTTTTTTTCTGTTATTCTGATGGTTTAGAAGAAGGGAAAATAAACTATGATGTCAACACGGACAAACATGGACAATAGTGGCCTCATAACATAGTGGGTATAGGGGGCCAACAGCACTGGCAATAACAGAGATAATAGTGGCCCCATGACAGAGTGAGGAGGGGGGGGGGCAACAGCAGGGGCATCCAGCACAAGATGGTGGCAGATCAAAGTAGTAGCAGAACCCAACAACAACAGTGTAATAGCAAAAACATTTACATGAACAAATCAGTAGACCAAGAAGCCCCTTTGTAGGAATGGCAATAGAGTCACCAAGTGGGTGGCATAAGGCTGGTGGCAGCAGCACATGCCCAGAAGAAATGGCCCATTTTGCTGAATATTCTGGTATGCTAGCATACCACTGTATGATCATTAGTGGCAGAATGATCTATTCTGTTGCATCAGGCACTGGTGTCTGGAAATCCTGGCTGATCCACACCTGATTCATCCTTATGAAGGTTAGTCTCTCAACAAATTGGGAAGAAAGGCGAGTTCTGTTAGGGGTAACTATGCCCCTTCCACACTGAACACCCGCTTTAACCTCTTAAGGACATAGGGCGTACAGGTACGCCCTTGTGCCCTGGTACTTAAGGACACAGGGCGTACATGTACGCCCTGTGTATTTCTGATCACTGCCGTGCGGCTGGCAGTGATCGGAACGCGGTGCCTGCTCAAATCATTGAGCAGGCACCTAGGCTAAATGCGTGGGGGGGTCCCGTGACCCCCCCATGTCGGCGATCGCGGCAAACCGCAGGTCAATTCAGACCTGCGGTTTGCTGCGATTTCTGCAGTTTCTGATCCCCGCGGTCCCTGACCGCGGGGATCAGAAACTTTAGGATTCCAAAAATGTTCCTGCATCCCTCCCCCCTGCACCCCTGAGTTATTTGAGCACGGTGGGAGGTGCAGGGGGAGGGTTGCGGGCGGTGCGGGCGGTGCGGGCGGTGCGGGCGGTGCGGGAGGCGGGCGGTGCGGTACCGCCCGCGGCGGGCGGCGCCTCCCCTTGAATAATCGTTGGTTTCTAGTGGGTATACCAGGGTGCCAGCACATTGCTGGCACCCTGGTATAAACGGCTGACATCGGTGATGCGATGTCAGCCGTTTAACCCTTTCCATACCGCGGTCCGTACGGACCGCTGTATGGAAAAGGTTAACAGCGCAGGGAGCTCCCTCCCTCTCCCATCGGGGGGCTGCTGTGCCTTTGCAGCCCCCCGAATGGAGAGGGAGAGAGCTCCCAGGCAGCCCCCCCAGAGCCCCGTCCTTACCCTTCCCCGTCTGCGCAGTTCTGACCATAACTGAGCAGACGGGGAAGGTTCCCATGGCAACAGGACGCCTTCTCAGGCATCCTGCTGTCCATGGTGCTGAACAGATCTGTGCTGAAAGGCATAGATCTGTTCAGACAAAGTGTAAAATACAGTAAAGTACTATATATTGTACTGTACTGTATTATACAGACATCAGACCCACTGGATCTTCAAGAACCAAGTGGGTCTGGGTCAAAAAGAAAGTGAAAAAAAGTGAAAATAAAGTAAAAATCAAAAAACACATTTATCACTGATTAAAAAAAATAATAATAATATTCCCTACACATGTTTGGTATCGCCGCGTCCGTAACGACCTGATCTATAAAATGGTCATGTTACTTTACCCAAACGGTGAACGCCATAAAAATAAAAAATTAAAAACTATGATGAAATTGAAATTTTGCCCACCTTACTTCCCAAAAAAGTTAATAAAAGTGATCAAAAAAGTTGTATGTACTCCAAAATTGTAACAATCAAACCGTCATCTCATCCCGCAAAAATCATACCCTACCCAAGATAATCGCCCCAAAACTGAAAAAACTATGGCTCTTAGACTATGGAAACACTAAAACATGATTTTTTTTGTTTCAAAAATGAAATCATTGTGTAAAACTTACATAAATAAAAAAAAGTATACATATTAGGTATCGCCGCGTCCGTATCGACCGGCTCTATAAAAATATCACATGACCTAACCCCTCAGGTGACCACCGTAAAAAAAAAAAAAAACGGTGTAAAAAAAGCAATTTTTTGTCATCTTACTTCACAAAAAGTGTAACAGCAAGCGATCAAAAAGTCATATGCACCCCAAAATAGTGCCAATAAAACCGTAATCTCATCCCGCAAAAAATGAGACCCTACTTGAGATAATCGCCCAAAAACTGAAAAAACTATGGCTCTTAGACTATGGAGACACTAAAACTTTTTTTTGTTTTAAAAATTAATTCATTGTGTAAAACTTACATAAATAAAAAAAATTGTATACATATTAGGTATCGCCGCGTCCGTGACAACCTGCTCTATAAAATTACCACATGATCTAACTGGTCAGATGAATGTTGTAAATAACAAAAAAAAAAACGGTGCCAAAAAAGCTATTTCTTGTTACCTTGCCGCACAAAAAGTGTAATATAGAGCAACCAAAAATCATATGTACCCTAAACTAGTACCAACAAAACTGCCACCTTATCCCGTAGTTTCTAAAATGGGGTCACTTTTTTGGAGTTTCTACTCTAGGGGTGCATCAGGGGGGCTTCAAATGGGACATGGTGTCAATAAAACCAGTCCAGCAAAATCTGCCTTCCAAAAAACGTATGGCATTCCTTTCCTTCTGCGCCCTGCCGTGTGCCCGTACAGCAGTTTACGACCACATATGGGGTGTTTCTGTAAACTACAGAATCAGGGCCATAAATAATGAGTTTTGTTTTGCTGTTAACCCTTGCTTTGTAACTGGAAAAAAAATATTAAAATGGAAAATCTGCCAAAAAAGTGAAATTTTGAAATTGTATCTCTATTTTCCATTAAATCTTGTGCAACACCTAAAGGGTTAACAAACTTTGTAACATCAGTTTTGAATACCTTGAGGGGTGTAGTTTCTTAGATGGGGTCACTTTTATGGAGTTTCTACTCTAGGGTTGCATCAGGGGGGCTTCAAATGGGACATGGTGTCAAAAAAACTGTCCAGCAAAACCTGCCTTCCAAAAACCATATGGCGCACCTTTCACTCTACGCCCCGCTGTGTGGCCGTACAGTAGTTTACAGCCACATATGGGGTGTTTCTGTAAACTGCAGAGTCAGGGCAATAAAGATACAGTCTTGTTTGGCTGTTAACCCTTGCTTTTTTAGTGGAAAAAAATTGGTTAAAATGGAAAATTAGGCAAAAAAATGAAATTCTCAAATTTCATCCCCATTTGCCAATAACTCTTGTGCAACACCTAAAGGGTTAATGAAGTTTGTAAAATCAGTTTTGAATACCTTGAGGGGTGTAGTTTCTTAGATGGGGTTACTTTTATGGAGTTTCTACTCTAGGGGTGCATCAGGGGGCTTCAAATGGGACATGGTGTCAAAAAAACAGTCCAGCAAAACCTGCCTTCCAAAAACCATATGGCGCACCTCTCACTCTACGCCCCGCTGTGTGGCCGTACAGTAGTTTACGGCCACATATAGGGTGTTTCTGTAAACGGCAGAGTCAGGGCAATAAAGATACAGTCTTGTTTGGCTGTTAACCCTTGCTTTGTTAGTGGAAAAAATGGGTTAAAATGGAAAATTAGCCCAAAAAATGAAATTCTCAAATTTCATCCCCATTTGCCAATAACTCTTGTGCAACACCTAAAGGGTTAACGAAGTTTTTAAAATCAGTTTTGAATACCTTGAGGGGTGTAGTTTATAGAATGGGGTCATTTTTGGGTGGTTTCTATTATGTAAGCCTCGCAAAGTGACTTCAGAGCTGTAGTGGTCCCTAAAAATTTGGTTTTTGTAAATTTCTGAAAAATTTCAAGATTTGCTTCTAAACTTCTAAGCCTTGTAACATCCCCAAAAAATAAAATATCATTCCCAAAATAATTCAAACATGAAGTAGACATATGGGGAATGTAAAGGCATCACAATTTTTAGGGGTATTACTATGTATTACAGAAGTAGAGAAACTGAAACTTTGAAATTTACAAATTTTTCCAAATTTTTGTTAAATTAGGTATTTTTTGGTGCAAAAAAAATATTTTTTTTTACTTCATTTTACCAGTGTCATGAAGTACAATATGTGACAAAAAAACAATCTCAGAACGGCCTGGATAAGTCAAAGCGTTTTAAAGTTATCAGCACTTAAAGTGACTCTGGTCAGATTTGCAAAAAATGGCCTGGTCCTAAGGTGTAAAAAGGCTGTGTCCTTAAGGGGTTAATGCCACATTACTGGCAAGGCAGGAAAGCATGCCCATGGCAAAATCGGCCAGTTGCGGCCACAATTCAAGTTTGCATGCCCAGTAGTCCAGCGGGATCTTGGATCACAGGTGAAAGTGCGCAGTCCAAGTATGCCACCACATGCTGGTTCTGCTGCATGTCCTGCTGCTGCTGGGTGGTTTCTTCAGTAGGCGGCCAAACAAAACTGCACATCATAGACTTGAGACTGAAGTTGCTGCATATGGAGCTGATGCTGCTCCTGCCCTCCACCATGGCTGGGCACAAGCCATCAGTTCTCTGAAATGAGTCAACTACATGGAAAGGGAAGGACTGTAATACCAGCAACTTGGCCAGGAGCACGTTCAGCTTCTGTGCAGTTGGATGAGTGCATGTGCAACAGGCGCCATTCCCCAGGGCCTCTATATCGCGTCCCAGGTGTAGTAGGAATGCAGAGTGGTTTAGTGCGGCCTAAATGTCTCTTTATTTGTCACGGTGCTTCTACCTGGATACTGCTGGACCCTAGGCTTTTGCTCCAAAGCAAATAATAGGGGGAATATTTGAGGGATTGGAAAGAATAACTTGAGTCCAGACCATGAGATGAAGTTCAATGGCAGCTTTACTTTGAATAAACGTCTCTTCAAACTGTTTCAGGCTTTGTCTTGGTTCCAGCAGGCTTTAGCATATAACTGGCAGGCAAACTCAACTCTGCTATATCCTTTTCTCACTCTGCTGTAATGACAAGCTGACTTGATAACTTGGTTTCTTCTTTATGCTCCACTTCACTTTTTAGTCGGACTTATCTTCAGCCAAGTAATAGGTTAGAATCCTGGCAGCTCCAACATGGAGTCTCAACCAGAACAAACTAGAACTGCCCCACCTCCTTCTGGTAGCGGGGGGGGGGGGGGGGGGGGGAGAATGGAATGATGAGTTTCATTCTATCTAACTATAGCTCTGCCGTGTTTGCTTCCACCTGCTGGTGAACCAGGTAAATTGCATTTATAACAGTTACATAGAAATAATATTATTGCACCATATAAAGAACCTTTAATATTGATGATAGTGGACCCTGGGCAACCCCACAGATTATCCCCCCACCCCCCTTGTACTTGTTCCGCTGATCCGCTACTTGCGGGCTGCGCGGGCATGAGTTCAGTCATTTCGGTGCGCAATCCCGTCCTGCGGCGCGTGATATTGAACACCGAAGTGACTGAACTCATGCCCGCGCAGCCCGCAAGTAGCGGATCAGCGGAACAAGTACAGGGGGGGTTGGGGGATGATCTTTGGTGGGTTGCCCAGGTCTAATCAATATTAAAGGGCCCTGGAATAGCCAAATAAATAAATTAAAAAAATGCTACCAGGCCAGCATAACATTCGGGGCACTGGACAAAACATCCGGGGCTCAAGCCCCAAATGTTTTGATCTAACAACGCCCCAACGCTGTCGAGCATGGTATTTCCCTCCACAATTGCGTGATGCCTGCCTACCGTTGCTTTTATAAAACTGTGCACTGATAATGTGTTCCTAACAGGTAGTCTCCTGAGT
Source organism: Bufo gargarizans (assembly GCF_014858855.1). Classification (NCBI taxonomy): domain Eukaryota; kingdom Metazoa; phylum Chordata; class Amphibia; order Anura; family Bufonidae; genus Bufo; species Bufo gargarizans. The sequence goes on from NC_058081.1 coordinate 594,261,218, forward strand.
AGCAGACTGTGTGCCCCTCCCACATTTGGTTGCAGATCTCCCACTGCTTCCACCCTGCTGTCTCACGGACACGCTGCCATCTTCGCACCCTGAGGATGAAGATGCCCCCTCTTCACCCAGCTCCCACGTGGAGTCGGTTACATCATTTACATCGGTTTGTTCCTCACTAATGTCACCCTCACCTGTCTCTTGCACATGTACCTGACCTCTCACAACATGTGCTCCCACCCGACTGTCATCATCAGTAGTTGCACACCTAGAAGAGTCTGCAGCGGACCTCTCCTCCAAACCTGTGCTGGCATGTAACTGCTGATTGTCCTCACAATGCTCATCCTCACTGAAAAAAGCGGAGCAGAGCCAATGGCTATCATTACTTGGCTAGCTGAAGGAGCAGTGGCAGTGGCAGTGGCAGACCAGGCCTGTTGCTGCGGCAGCTGCTACCATCACCCCTTCTTTTGCTGCTACTTGTGCCGGCATGTGACTGCAGGAGACACAATTAATCCAGCAGATCGGGAACAGTAGCAGTAGGAAAATATAATGGGTGGGGACTTCACTTGTACTGAGCATGCTCAGTTCAGGGGTAGGAAAATATCTGAGGTAGGAAAATATCTCAGAACACCGGCACTGTCCCTGCACTCTCCCTATCCAATTAATGTTTTCTGCAATATTGTCCCTAGCGCATAAGCACTTGTCCAGTTCCCTAAGCTCAGCTCACAGTGAAATGGTGGCCCGTGTGGCATGAGGCTTTTTATAGTGCTTTGACATCACAGGGGATGACTATCTGTTGATTGGCTGGCTGCACGGATTTATGGGTGATCTTGTGTTCTGGGGCTTCTTACTTTCACTTTGTGAACAGCAGTGCAGTGCAGTGCAGCAGCCATTTTAAGAGAAAATCCAATGTATTACCACGAAGTGTGAGGAAATTCGAATTAGTGGTGAATCTATTTTTTTCTAAACTTCAGATCAAATTCCCAATTCACCATTGGGTCACTATTACTAATGAGGGCAGTCTGGGAGCACTATTACTATAGGGGGACTATCTGTATGGCACTGTTATTTCTGACAGTATAGTGTTTGTCAGCATGGGGGAGCACAGCGGCCGTAGTATTGTGAGTAGCAGCAGGATGACAGTAGTCCGGATAAATTTTGGGACTGATTTGCAGGTGTCTTCTTACATAACAGAGGGGGCTGCACACACCTGACCAAAGACATCTGCGAATGATGGTCTGGACCATCAAGAAGAGAAGAAAAGGGAAGTGAAGAACTGAAATCCGCGGAGACGTCTCCTGTAAGTCACTGGATCTCTCCCTGACTGCTTCTTTTAAATGTGCTTTAGGCCTCATGCACACGACCGTTGTTCTGGTCCGCATCCGAGCCGCAGTTTTTGCGGCTCGAGTGTGGACCCATTCACTTCAATAGGGCCGCAAAAGATGCGGACAGCACTCCATGTCCTATTCTTGTCCGTTATGTAGACAAGAATAGGCATTTCTACAATGGGCCGCCTGTTCCGTTCCGCAAATTGCGGAAGGCACACAGGCGGCTTCTGTTTTTTGCGGATCCGCAATTTGCGGACCGTAAAAGATGGAACGGTTGTGTGCATGAGGCCTTAATCCTTTTATTAGGAAGCAATGTCACTTTTAATTGGGGAGACGGTGGTGCAATTTGCCTGCTCCGCCTAAGGTGCCGAAATACCTGGTTCCGGCCCTGTCCTCATGTATCGCCACACAAATCAGTAGATTTGCCATTAGAAATTATATAGCTACCATGTTGTTGGTTGTCACCCATCATTTTCAGAAACAGACAAAATCAAGAAATATAAATCCTGCAGCTAAAAAAGATATGACCCATACAGTGAGAAACAGAAAAGTAATAATATATATACGACATATAAAAATGTGCCAAGTCTCACACTAACTGAATAAAAGCACAGGACAGATGTCATTTACAGCAGCCTGCAACATTCCAGTGGGCAGAGTGCACAATCACAAGTATGCAAAAGTAATATTCTTCAGCCTTCAACACATAAGAGAGGTTTAAAATAGTAAAATGAAACATGCACAATCACCTGTACCTAAAGAGAAGACAGAATAAGACATCAAATCATGGCTGCTATGGCAGTAATACACAAGTGTGAAGGTGCATGAATGGTACATATATAAAGTTTAGTCTACTATAACCAATTTCCTTCTCCCATACCATGTAGATTGTAAGCCCTCACGGGCAGGGCCCTCTCTCCTTCTGTACCAGTTTGTAACTCATCTTGTTTATGTTTAGTGCAATTGTCTGTATTATGTATGTGCACCCCTTATCATATGTACAGCGCTATGGAATGAATGACACTTTAATAATAAATAATAATAATTACACAGAAGCAATGGTCCATGTTACACATGTCTCCAGTGTTACCCGTGGCATACAAGTATAACTCTTGTGTTCACATCTAACATGATCACCATGTGTCTGCAAGTGATGGGCCACTACATGGCAGCACAGGTCTGGGATATGGAAATGAGGAGAGCCCAAGTCACTGCAAACACCGCACATGATCCAATATTAAAGACAACAAAAATGTATGAAATACCCAATAAAAAACAACAGCAACATGACCATGGGTAATAACAAATATGGGGAAAGTGTAAAGATAAATGTGTATGTTAGGCACAATCAGAGATACAAACCAATGTCACCGTGTATACTGACTACTGTGTACAGGGAGTGCAGAATTATTAGGCAAGTTGTATTTTTGAGGATTAATTTTATTATTGAACAACAACCATGTTCTCAATGAACCCAAAAATCTCATTAATATCAAAGCTGAATATTTTTGGAAGTAGTTTTTAGTTTGTTTTTAGTTTTAGCTATTTTAGGGGGATATCTGTGTGTGCAGGTGACTATTACTGTGCATAATTATTAGGCAACTTAACAAAAAACAAATATATACCCATTTCAATTATTTATTTTTACCAGTAAAACCAATATAACATCTCAACATTCACAAATATACATTTCTGACATTCAAAAACAAAACAAAAACAAATCAGTGACCAATATAGCCACCTTTCTTTGCTAGGACACTCAAAAGCCTGCCATCCATGGATTCTGTCAGTGTTTTGATCTGTTCACCATCAACATTGCGTGCAGCAGCAACCACAGCCTCCCAGACACTGTTCAGAGAGGTGTACTGTTTTCCCTCCTTGTAAATCTCACATTTGATGATGGACCACAGGTTCTCAATGGGGTTCAGATCAGGTGAACAAGGAGGCCATGTCATTAGATTTTCTTCTTTTATACCCTTTCTTGCCAGCCACGTTGTGGAGTACTTGGACGCGTGTGATGGAGCATTGTCCTGCATGAAAATCATGTTTTTCTTACCTTGCAGACTTCTTCCTGTACCACTGCTTGAAGAAGGTGTCTTCCAGAAACTGGCAGTATGACTGGGAGTTGAGCTTGACTCCATCCTCAACCCAAAAAGGCCCCACAAGCTCATCTTTGATGATACCAGCCCAAACCAGTACTCCACCTCCACCTTGCTGGCGTCTGAGTCGGACTGGAGCTCTCTGCCCTTTACCAATCCAGCCACGGGCCCATCCATCTGGCCCATCAAGACTCACTCTCATTTCATCAGTCCATAAAACCTTAGAAAAATAAGTCTTGAGATATTTCTTGGCCCAGTCTTGACGTTTCAGCTTGTGTGTCTTGTTCAGTGGTGGTCGTCTTTCAGCCTTTCTTACCTTGGCCATGTCTCTGAGTATTGCACACCTTGTGCTTTTGGGCACTCAAGTGATGTTGCAGCTCTGATATGGCCAAACTGGTGGCAAGTGGCATCTTGGCAGCTGCACGCTTGACTTTTCTCAGTTCATGGGCAGTTATTTTGCACCTTGGTTTTTCCACACGCTTCTTGCGACCCTGTTGACTATTTTGAATGAAACGCTTGATTGTTCAATGATCACGCTTCAGAAGCTTTGCAATTTTAAGAGTGCTGCATCCCTCTGCAAGATATCTCACTATTTTTGACTTTTCTGAGCCTGTCAAGTCCTTCTTTTGACCCATTTTGCCAAAGGAAAGGAAGTTGCCTAATAATTATGCACACCTGATATAGGGTGTTGATGTCATTAGACCACACCCCTTCTCATTACAGAGATACACATCACCTAATATGCTTAATTGGTAGTAGGCTTTCGAGCCTATACAGCTTGGAGTAAGACAACATGCATAAAGAGGATGATGTGGTCAAAATACTCATTTGCCTAATAATTCTGCACGTAGTGTATATTCACATCATGATGAAAAATCATTGTAGTCATAGTTATAAAATGATGTAGCAATATACACTGACAGATATGAGACAGATATGTAAATGATTAGCAGTGTGGTCTGATTAGATACTGGCCTTTCCAAAAGAGGGTTTAAAAATGCTTCCCTATTCAAAAAAAGCTCTCAGAGGCTACTTTTGGGTAATGTTCCTCTTTGTGAGAGATCATTGAAGGCTAGACATGCGACGCTACGATGCACTCAAAGCCATTTTGCCTAGTTGACAGACTTTGAGAGGAACTCATCATTGGACTGAGATAAACAGGATGATCATTTAGATGAATTGCCTGCCATCCAGGCAATTGTGACCTAGCTGTTAGGAGACATTGGAAGCAGTGGTTATGTGAAGGCATGTACACATGGTGAACAGGCTCCATACAGACCACCAGTAGATCCACCAACAAGTATGAGCAGCTCCTAGAGTATCATTGTCCACCATACAGACACAGGTAGAACCTTCATTGCATACCCCGGTCTCTGCCCAGACCATTTCTAGGAACTTAGCAGAAGGAAATTTGGTGTCATAGTGTCCACTACGTGTCCTGCCATTGACAGACAGCCACCTTTGCCTTCATTTGCAGTGATGTCGTGAACAAGAAATTCTGACTGCTAAGGACTGATGAATCCAGGTGATGAATCCAGGTTCTATTTGAGATTACACAGGTTCGGGTATGGAGACCTGGTGGCGAGGACTTCAATTTTTCCTTTGCTGTGGAGCGACACACTGCCCTAACTGTTGACGTGATGATCTGGGGTGCCATCGCATATGACAGTCAGTCACCCCTAGTAGTGATACGAGGGACACTAACAGTGATATGTGCAGGAAATCCCATGTGTTGACTCTCATGGCAGGGCTTCCAACTGGTATTTTTCATCAGGATAATGCTCGTCCACACAGCAAGGGTTTCCCAGAAATGTCTCCGCCAGAGTGCAAAAAAAAATCCTTGGCCTGTTCGGTCACCGATTTATCACCAATTGAGCATTTATGGGACCAGCTGGGACGCCAGCTTTGGCAACCTATGCGTGTGCAGGATCTACAGGTCCAGCTACAACATCTGTGGTCAAATGTGCCACATGATTCCATACAGACCCTGTATGCCTCCATGCCCAACCATATCTCATCTTGTATCCAGGTTAGAGGTGACCCAACAGGGTGATAGAGCCGCCTTTCAATTGTACAGTTTTCCCTCATAAACTTACCCTTTCCCTTTTATATTGTAATCACTTACATATATCACACATAGAACGTTCATTTGTCAATGAGAGTAAATACCAAAATGATACTGTGAAAAACATGGTAACTGCAATAACACTCGAATTATAAAATCCACTGGGTATGTTTTGATGTCTTATTGTGACTTCTATATAGTTACTGTTGATTGTATATGTGTAATTTTACCATTGGAATCTCCCCTAGGTGTTGAGGGCAGAAGAATTTCTTTTAACATTTCTATACTTGGAATCTTTGCCCTTTGCCCAGTGGAATGTGTCTGGGGAGTGTGACTCATCGCCTCCCTGTGCTTTTATTTAATATGACGTATCTTTTATATTTCGTAATTGTTGGGAATTTACAGTAATGCATTTGTAATTTTCTTTTCGTGTTGTGTTCGGTTGTAGGATTCATATTTCATAATTGAAGTCATGTGGTACATAATGGTTACTGATGAAGTTGAAGTGGTGTGTTCTACGGATGTCATATTGGTATTTACTTTGTTTTGTATGTTAGGTGGCATTCACACGACCACGTTTTACGGTCTGCAAACCATGGATGCGCAAAACACGAATACCAACCATGTGCAGGCTGCATCACAGTTCGGACCCATTGACTCCAATGGGTCTGTGGTCCACATGTTGCGGCAAAGTATATTACACATCCAATCTGTTATTCACTGCTATGGGACTCGGAGCACAAATGGCTTCCTTAAAGATACATAAGTCACGCCTTTTTTATGTATTATTTGAACGGTCTCACCACATGCGGACTCTTTCCCAATGAGCTTGAGGCGCAGCATAGCGTGCAAACTGAAACACAGTCTTGGAAACTGTACACATGTCCGGCCGCCACGCGGTTCCTATGCTCCCATAAATTCTATGTAGTTCCTCTGGTTGGTGACTGATATGATCCTTAATGAGCACTTAGGAGGACAAACAATAAAAATGTACCCTGCATAAGATCCACAAAACATAGGGAACGGCCACACTTTTATTATAGAAAAAAAATCTTAAAAAGCATTAAAAAGTTTCTTTCCCTTCCGGTATTAGAAGCTCTTCTGGCTGTTTCTGAGATTGCGGTGTGGCTTCCCTGCGCCTCAGCCAGTCAGTAAAGTTTATTTCAGTTTAGTTCTACCAAAAACCACATAATCTGTAAGTGACTGCACAGACTGTACCTGTGGTTTTGGTGTGTTTTCTGTGCCTAGAGCCTCTGGTGCTTCAGCTGTCAACTACATCGGGACTATCCCAGGAGGTAGAGGTATGGTTGCTAATCCATCCAGATCCCTGTATAGGGGTTAAAGGGTATATACCGGGGAAGACAGCATAGCGCTCTTAGGTTTAACCCTATGCCAAACCAGTTAGTTGGCACAGTGTGTTTACACTCACTGATCCATAACATGTGCCCCTCAATATTTTGCCTCTAGTCTATGCCCGTTAATATCTCTATATTTTACCTTTTATCTGTGTCCTCTCTAGTCTGTACCCCCTCTATATATTACCTATTGTCATATTGGTTCTTGTGATGAGTGGATAGTTACCATGTCCCCGGAAAAGATGTTCATCATGTTTTAAGTAAAATAACCCAGGAAAGCTGGTGGCCCGGATAATACAGTCAGGTCCATAAATATTGGGACATCGGCACAATTCTAGCATTTTTGGCTCTATACACCACCACAATGGATTTGAAATGAAACTAACAAGATGTGCTTTAACTGCAGACTGTCAGCTTTAATTTGAGGGCAATTTCATCCAAATCAGGTGAACGGTGTAGGAATTACAACAGTTTGCATATGTGCCTCCCACTTGTTAAAGGGTTTTATACCACCTCATTTGGACCTAATTAGCTGTCAGACACTAGCGATCTGCTAGTGTCTGCTCTACCTAACCATGTTATTCTAAGACCTTTGTGTGCAGCCGTTACACTAAAAAAACTTTTATTGCTATGCAAATGAACCTCTAGGTGCTATGGAAGCGTCTTTTCAGTACCTAGAGGCTCCGTCTACTCACCCTGTATTCCACCCCGCTCGTCCGTCAAGCCCGCCCATCTCCTTTAGATTGCCAGCCTCCATCTCATCCATCGGCCGAATTCTTGCACCTGCGCTGTGTGCGTCTGTATTCAGCGCAGGCACAGTGACTGAACGCTCCCTGCGCCGGCATCTCCACTGCGCCTGCGCCGATTACGTCAGAGTGCTCCGAGGAACAGCCGGCGCAGGGAGCGTTCAGACAGTCACTGCGCCTGCACTGAATACAGACGCACACGACACAGGCGCGAGAATTCGGCCGATGGATGAGATGTTGGCTGGCAATCTAAAGGAGATGGACGGGCTTGATGGACGAGCGGGGCAGAATACAGGGTGAGTAGACGGAGCCTCTAGGTGCTGAAAAGACGCCCCCATAGCACCTAGAGGCTCATTTGCATAGCAATAAAAGTTGGTTTTTTAGTGTAACGGCTGCTCACAAAGGTCTTAGAATAGCATGGTTAGGTAGAGCAGACACTAGCAGATCGCTAGTGTCTGACAGCTAATTAGGTCCGAAACCCTTTAAGGAACCAAAAGTAATGGGACAGAATAATAATCATAAATCAAACTTTCACTTTTTAATACTTGGTTGCAAATACTTTGCAGTCAAATATAGCCTGAAGTCTGGAACGCATAGACATCACCAGACGCTGGGTTTCATCCCTGGTGATGCTCTGCCAGGCCTCTACTGCAACTGTCTTCAGTTCCTGTTTGTTCTTGGGCCATTTTCCCTTCAGTTTTGTCTTCAGCAAGTGAAATGCATGCTCAATCGGATTCAGGTCAGGTGATTGACTTGGCCATTGCATAACATTCCACTTCTTTCCCTTAAAAAACTCTTTGGTTGATTTTGCAGTATGCTTTGGGTCATTGTCCATCTGCTCTGTGAACCGCCATCCAATGAGTTCTGAAGCATTTCACTGAATATGAGCAGATAATATTGCCCGAAACACTTTAGAATTCATCCTGCTGCTTTTGTCAGCAGTCACATTATCAATACATACAAGAGAACCTAGCTCCATTGGCAGCCATACATGTCCACGCCATGACACTACCACCACCATGCTTCACTGATGATGTGGTATGCTTAGGATCATGAGAAGTTCCTTTCCTTCTCCATACTCTTCTCTTCCCATCACTCTGGTACAAGTTGATCTTGGTATCATCTGTCCATAGGATGTTGTTCCAGAACTGAGAAGGCTTTTTCTAGATGTCATTTGGCAAACTCTAATCTGGCCTTCCAGTTTTTGAGGCTCACCAATGGTTTACATCTTGTGGTGAACACTCTGTATTCACTCTGGTGAAGTCTTCTATTGATTGTTGACACACATACACCTACCTCCTGGAGAGTGTTCTTGATCTGGCCAACTGTTGTGAAGGGTGTTTTCTTCACCAGGGAAAGAATTCTTCGGTCATCCACCACAGTTGTTTTCCGTGGTCTACCGGGTCTTTTGGTGTTGCTGAGCTCACCGGTGCATTCCTTTTTAAGAATGTTTTAAACAGTTGTTTTGGCCACGCCTAATGTTTTTGCTATCTCTCTGATAGGTTTGTTTTGTTTTTTTCAGCCTAATGATGGCTTGCTTCACTAATAGTGACAGCTCTTTGAATCTCATCTTAAGGCCTCATGCACATGACCGTTGTGTGCATCCGTGGCCGTTGTGCCGTTTTCCGTTTTTTTCGCGGACCCATTGACTTTCAATGGGTCCGTGGAAAAATCGGAAAATGCACCGTTTTGCAGCCGAGGCCGTGATCCGTGTATCCTGTCCGTCAAAAAAATATGACCTGTCCTATTTTTTTGACGGACAACGGTTCACGGACCCATTCAAGTCAATGGGTCCGTGAAAGAACACGGATGCACACAAGATTGGCATCCGTGTCCGTGATCCGTGGCTGTAGGTTGCTTTCATACAGACGGATCCGAAGATCCGTCTGCATAAAAGCTTTTTCAGATCTAAGTTTTCACTTCGTGAAAACTCATTTCCGACAGTATATTCTAACACAGAAGCGTTCCCATGGTGATGGGGACGCTTCTAGTTAGAATACACTACAAACTTTGTACAAGACTGCCCCTTGCTGCCTGGCAGCACCCGATCTCTTACAGGGGGATATGATAGCACAATTAACCCCTTCAGGTGCGGCACCTAAAGGGGTTAATTGTACTATCATATTCCCCTGTAAGAGATCAGGGCTGCAAGGCAGCAGGGGGCAGACCCCCCCCCCTCCCCAGTTTGAATATCGTTGGTGGCACAGTGTGCACCCCCCATCGGGCCCCCCCTTCCTCCCTCTAATGTTAGAAATCGTTGGTGGCACAGTGTGCGCCCACCATCGCCCCCCCCTCCCTCCCTCTAGTGTAATAAATCGTTGGTGGCACAGGGTGCGCCCACCATCGCCCCCCCCTCCCTCCCTCTATTGTAATAAATCGTTGGTGGCACAGTGTGCGCCCCCCATCGGCCCCCCTCCCTCTATAGCAGTAACAACATTGGTGGCAGTGTGCGGCCTCCCATTCCCCCCCCCCATCATTGGTGGCAGCGGAGTTCCGATCGGAGTCCCAGTTTAATCGTTGGGGCTCCGATCGGTAACCATGGCAACCAGGAAGCTACTGCAGCCCTGGTTGCCATGGTTACTTAGCAATAGTACAACAGTAGAAGATTCATACTTACCTGCTTGCTGCTGCGATGTCTGTGAACGGCCGGGAGCTCCTCCTACTGGTAAGTGACAGTTCTTTAGCAATGTGCCGCACAGACCTGTCACTTACCAGTAGGTGGAGCTCCCGGTCGGACACAGACATCGCAGCAGCAAGCAGGTAACTATGAGTCTTCTACTATTGTACTAATGCTAAGTAACCATGGCAACCAGGACTGCAGTAGCGTCCTGGTTGCCATGGTTACCGATCGGAGCCCCAGCGATTAAACTGGGACTCCGATCGGAACTCCGCTGCCACCAATGATGGGGGGGGGGAGAGATGGGAGGCCGCACACTGCCACCAATGTTGTTACTGCTATAGAGGGAGGGGGGCCGATGGTGGGCGCACACTGTGCCACCAACGATTTATTACAATAGAGGGAGGGGGGGGCGATGGTGGGCGCACACTGTGCCACCAACGATTTATTACAATAGAGGGAGGGGGGGCGATGGTGGGCGCACACTGTGCCACCAACGATTTATTACAATAGAGGGAGGGAGGGGGGGTGATGGTGGGCGCACACTGTGCCACCAACGATTTCTAACATTAGAGGGAGGAAGGGGGGGCCCGATGGGGGGCGCACACTGTGCCACCAACGATATTCAAACTGGGGAGGGGGGGGGGGATGTCTGCCCCCTGCTGCCTGGCAGCCCTGATCTCTTACAGGGGAATATGATAGTACAATTAACCCCTTCAGGTGCCGCACCTGAAGGGGTTAATTGTGCTATCATATCCCCTGGGGGCAGTCTTGTACAAAGTTTGTAGTGTATTCTAACTAGAAGCGTCCCCATCACCATGGGAACGCCTCTGTGTTAGAATATACTGTCGGATCTGAGTTTCACGAAGTAGCTCATATCCGACAGTATATTCTAACATAGAGGCGTTCCCATGGTGATGGGGACGCTTCAAGTTAAAATATACCATCGGATTGGAGAAAACTCCAATCCGATGGTATAAAAGAACTCCAGACTTTACATTGAAAGTCAATGGGGACGGATCCGTTTGAAATGGCACCATATTGTGTCAACGTCAAACGGATCCGTCCCCATTGACTTGCATTGTAATTCAGGACGGATCCGTTTGGCTCCGCACGGCCAGGCGGACACCAAAACGACATTTTTTTCATGTCCGTGGATCCTCCAAAAATCAAGGAAGACCCACGGACGAAAAAACGGTCCACGGATCACGGACCTACGGACCCCGTTTTTGCGGACCGTGAAAATAAACTGTCGTGTGCATGAGGCCTAAGAGTTGACAGCAACAGATTCCAAATGCAAATAGCACACTTGAAATGAACTCTGGACCTTTTATCTGCTCATTGTAATTAGGATAATGAGGGAATAACACACACCTGGCCATGGAACAGCTGAGAAGCCAATTGTCCCATTATTTTTGGTTCCTTAACAAGTGGCAGGCACATATGCAAACTGTTGTAATTCCTATACCGTTTACCTGATTTGGATGTAAATTCCCTCAAATTAAAGCTGACAGTCTGCAGTTAAAGCACATCTTGTTCGTTTTATTTCAAATCCATTGTGGTGGTGTATAGAGCCACAAATGTTAGAATTGTGTCGATGTCCCAATATTTATGGACCTGAGTGTAGTAGAAACCAGCCAAAAATGACCCCATTTTAGAAACTACACCCCTCAAGGTATTCAAAACTGAATTTTACAAACTTTGTTAACCCTTTAGGTGTTCCACAAGAATTAATGGAAAATGGAGATGACATTTCTGAATTTCACTTTTTTGGCAGATTTTCCATTTTAATAAAAAAAAATCCACTAACAAAGCAAGGGTTAACAGCCAAACAAAACTCAATATTTATTGCCCTAATTTTGTAGTTTACAGAAACACCCCATATGTGGTCATAAACTGCTGTACTGGCAGACAGCATTGCAGAGAAGGAAAGGAACGCCATATGGTTTTTGGAAAGCAGATTTCACTAGTATAATTTTAAGCTGCCATGTCACATTTGACCCCCTGATTCACCCCTAGAGTAGAAAGTCCCAAAAAACCCATTTTGGAAATTATGGGATAAGGTGGCAGTTTTGTTGGTACTATTTTAGGGTACATATGATTTTTGGTTGCTCTATATTACACTTTTTGTGAGGCAAGGTAACAAAAAATAGCTGTTTTGGCACCGTTTTTATTTTTTGTTATTTACAGTTTTCAGGTTAGATCATGTGCTATAGAGCAGATTGTTATGGAAGCGACAATACCAAATATGACTATTTTGGTTGTTTGTTTTACATAATAAAGCATTTTTGATAAAAAATATTTTTTAGTGTCTCCATATTCTGAAAGCCATAGTTTATTTTTATTTTTTGGGCGACTGTCTTATGTAGGGGCTCTTTTTTTGCGGGATAAGATGACGGTTTGATTGGTGCTATTTTATGTGGTTCAATCTCTTTTGTATTATATTGTTTTTATCATCCAATAAACACAGGTTGAGGTAACATTGGTTTTCTAACAATATAGATGAGGGAGTAGCCTTAGTCATACAACAATGTAATGAAGAGAGGACGTCAACTAGGCATATAAGGAAGAATGTGGAGGAAATGAGTCACGAGTCAACCTAGATGAAATCCTACCGTTAGGTAAGTATCATATGAATTATGCAGTATGGAAACAAAGACAACTAGGAAGGAGTTGAAAAATGTGACATGGACTGTCATAGAAGGGAAAGAGGGGGGAGGGAGAGGTAAGAGTATATAAGGTCAGGGGAGACAAATAAATGGAGACAAATCGGCTATTATTTTTACCAATCAGAAGGCTTATGAGGACGTAATGTTAGGAGTCAACCAAGTCGAGAATTGTGAGGATTTACGGAATAGAAACCAAGGCTCCCACATTTGTGCAAAAGCAGATCCCAAACCTCTATCTTCTGCACCCAGTTCCTCCATGCGAACTAGGCTGTTCAGAACCAGTACCCAGTTTATCTTCTGGAGCTTCTCAGTCGACCTCCATCTACATGGTATAATCTAGCTCATCACTAATACAAAGAGCCTAAGTAGGCCTTTCTTGACCTGTTGAAGCCGGCCCGTGAATAGTAGGGCTATCGTAGGTGAGGGAAGTATAAGCCAGCTACCGGTAAAGGGAGTTGTATAAGGCGAAAACAGTCCTGCCACAGGTGTATGACTCCTGGGCATTCCCACCATATGTATAACTGTCACGGAAGGTGTACAGGAAACAAGACAATGCAAAATGAATATATGACTCACTGGATCCAAAACTAAGGAACAAAAGGGAGACCCCTGCATCAGACCTGGCTCTCTCCCTGTCTGCTCAGCCTATGCGAAAATCCCAATGGTGGATGATCGCATATCCACGTACCTCGACTATATACCATCTGAACACCCTACAATAGTGAGGGGATACGACCACCGGCTCCCTACACTAGACACGGAGGGAGTCAGGGTCACCTGGGATCCAGCAGACAGAAAATCACAAATAAATGTACAGCACTTATCTTGTAGAAGGCTGGAAGATAGGATCAGCATGCACACACACTCCAGGAAGTTGTATAAGCCGCACACTAATGCATTATGGGGAGGAATTTAAAGGGATGCAATCAGTCCAACTACATGACAGCTGAGAGAGGCTAACGAGATGAGGAACTGAAATTCAAAACAAAGAAAACTCAAGGAGGAGGTTCTGAAAGGCTTCTGTCAGAGCTTCTCAGCTGTCTGGTTGTGACAGTAGCCCTCCCTCTACGAGTGGACTCCGGACACTTAGAGCCCACCTTCTCAGGATGGGACCTATGGAAAGCCCTGATGAGAGGAAGTGGCCTTAATGTCCGTCACTGGGACCCACATCCTCTCCTCTGGACCATAACCCTCCCAATGAACGAGGTACTGGAGAGAACCGCGGACAAGACGAGAATCCACAATCCTAGAGACCTGAAATTCAAGATTCCCATCAACCATATTCGGAGGAGGAGGCAAAGGCGAGGGTACAATGGGTTGAACATAAGGTTTCAATAAGGACTTATGAAAAACATTATGGATCTTCCAAGTCTGAGGTAACGGTAATTTCTCTCTGCGGAGGAGAGTTTCTTCGAGAAAAAGGCACACGGTCGCCATTTGGCAGGAGAGGAACCCTGAGACAAGACCGCACCCACACCCACCTCAGAAGCATCAACCTCAACTATGAAGGGTAGAGAAATATCAGGTTGTACCAAGATGGGAGCGGAAGCAAAACTCTCCTTGATATTAGAAAAGGCCTTACGCGCCTCTACCGACCAGGAAGAAAAATCTACCCCCTTTCTGGTCATATCAGTGAGTGGTTTAACAATAGAGGAATAATTCAAAATAAACTTCCTGTAATAATTGGCAAAGCCCAAAAAACGCATCAGCGCCTTCTGATTCTCAGGAAGCTCCCACTCAAGCACAGCGCGGACCTTCTCGGGGTCCATGCGAAAACCAGAAGCGGAGAGAAGAAACCCCAGAAATTGAATTTCTGGAACCGCAAACACACATTTTTCCAGTTTCGCGTATAATTTATTCTCCCGCAGGATGAGCAAGACCTGACGTAAGTGTTCCTTATGAGTTTTGAAATCAGGAGAAAAAATCAAAATGTCATCCAAATACACTAATACAAATTTTCCCATTAAATGATAAAAAATGCTGTTCACGAAATGCTGAAAAACGGCTGGGGCATTCATCAAACCAAAAGGCATAACCAAATTCTCAAAATGGCCCTCAGGGGTATTGAAGGCCGTCTTCCATTCGTCTCCTTCTCTGACCCTGACCAGGTTGTATGCCCCTCTTAGATCTAAGTTGGAAAAGACTTTCGCCCCAACAATCTGGTTAAACAGGTCCGGGATCAGAGGAAGCGGATAAGGGTCACGAATAGTGATACTGTTCAGCTCCCTGAAATCCAGACAAGGTCTTAAAGAACCATCTTTCTTCTTAACAAAGATAAAACCAGCGGCAACAGGTGACTTCGAGGGTCGTATGTGTCCTTTTCTCAGACTCTCAGAGATATAAGCACGCATAGCAACCCTTTCAGGTTGGGAGAGGTTGTATAAACGAGATTTAGGCAGCTTGGCGCCTGGGATGAGATTAATAGGGCAATCGTACTCCCTGTGCGGGGGCAAATCCTGAACTCCACTCTCAGAGAAGACATCCGAAAATTCAGAGAGAAAAGATGGTACAGTCTTAGTAGAAACCTCAGAAACAGATGTCGTGAGGCAATTCTCTCTGCAAAAGTCACTCCAACCATTTATTTGCCTCGCTTGCCAATCAATGGTGGGGTTATGTTTAGTGAGCCAGGGTAGCCCCAACACAAGAGGAGTAGGTAATCCGCTAAGGACGAAACATGACACATCCTCAACATGAGCATCACTCACAATTAAACGAATATTGTGAACTATGCCCTTTAATGATTTCTGAGAAAGTGGAGCGGAATCAATAGCAAAAACAGGAATATCCTTTCCCAAAGTGCACACCTGGAAACCATGAGTTATCGCAAAATGATTATCAATGAGATTGACAGCTGCTCCACTATCTACAAAAATCTCACAAAAAATGTTCTTGCTCTCTAGCGCCACCCTGGCAGGCAGGACAAAACGGGAACTACAAGCAAACGGAAAACCTTCAATTTCCGCCTCAACCCTGCCAATAGTAACAGATGGAACATTTTTAAAAGATTTTTTCCTTTTTGTTTCTTTATTACTCCCAGAAAACTGCCTGAATCTCCTAGAGGGACAAACATTTGCCAAATGATTTATACCTCCACAACAAAAACAAACCTTCCCATGCGGGCTGAATCTTCTATTGTCAGAGGCAATCAACCCCAGCTGCATGGGCTCCTGCTCAGAAGGGGCTGACAGCGACTGAGACCCCTGCGCATAGAATGAGACCGCTGCACTGTCCTGGGACTGAGTATGACAGGAAGGAGAGATCTCTCCTCTCTCTCTAAGACGCCTGTCAATACGAACGGCCTGAGACATAGCACAGTCCAAGGAGATAGGCCTCTCATGAAAGGCAAATGCATCTTTCAATCCCTCTGAAAGACCATGGCAAAATTGACTTCGGAGTGCAGCATCATTCCAACCAGTATCAGCTGCCCATCTCCGAAATTCTGAGCAGTATATCTCTGCGGATTGTTTACCCTGGCATAACAGACGTAGTCTAGACTCAGCCAAAGCAACACGATCCGGATCATCATATATCTGACCCAGGGCTAAAAAGAAATCATCCACTGAACGGAGGGGCCGTGCCCCCACCGGCAGCGAAAAGGCCCACGACTGAGCGTTACCCCTGAGCAGCGATATAATGATCCCCACCCTCCGTTCCTCATCACCAGAGGAATGGGGAAGAAGGCGAAAATGGAGTTTGCAAGCCTCTCTGAAACGCACAAAATTCTCACTACCCCCGGAGAACGTATCCGGGAGCGAGATCTTAGGCTCAGAACAAACTCCATGAACGCAAGCTGAACCGGTCACTAGAAACTGAGAAAGAGTCTTACGGAGATCAGCTACCTCCAATGAAAGACCCTGGAAACGTTCAGTCAAAAGTGAAACCGGATCCATGCTTGAGACGGTTTTGGCGGCTTATAATGTCACGGAAGGTGTACAGGAAACAAGACAATGCAAAATGAATATATGACTCACTGGATCCAAAACTAAGGAACAAAAGGGAGACCCCTGCATCAGACCTGGCTCTCTCCCTGTCTGCTCAGCCTATGCGAAAATCCCAATGGTGGATGATCGCATATCCACGTACCTCGACTATATACCACCTGAACACCCTACAATAGTGAGGGGACACGACCACCGGCTCCCTACACTAGACACGGAGGGAGTCAGGGTCACCTGGGATCCAGCAGACAGAAAATCACAAATAAATGTACAGCACTTATCTTGTAGAAGGCTGGAAGATAGGATCAGCATGCACACACACTCCAGGAAGTTGTATAAGCCGCACACTAATGCATTATGGGGAGGAATTTAAAGGGATGCAATCAGTCCAACTACATGACAGCTGAGAGAGGCTAACGAGATGAGGAACTGAAATTCAAAACAAAGAAAACTCAAGGAGGAGGTTCTGAAAGGCTTCTGTCAGAGCTTCTCAGCTGTCTGGTTGTGACAATAACATGGAGCCTATACTTGCCCAGCATCGCCAACATGTATCAGGCACTGAGGGATAATATTGGTGGAGCTTTACTGAGGTCTTGTACCACCTTGTTAGTATCTTATAATTGAGTTCCTGTAATCTGCATGACATTGATGTTTTGTGGGTACATAATAAGGACCTCTGTAAAAGTGACACCTAGTTCTTCTTCCCAAGCAGACATAAACTTGGCGTTGACTGCTTTGTCCCCGAACTCTCCGGTGATTAGCATGTTATATATGAGTGAAATAGCATGTCGAGGCGCTGAGTCTGCTACACACAATTTTTCAAAGTTTGATAAGTTGGAATGTAGCTGCGGCCCAGGTGCCAGGGATCTAAGGAAGTTGCGTAGTTGAAAGTACTGAAACCAGCGTCCATGAGGGTGTGGGAAGAGATGCAAAACATCTCTATATCACTATATATTTCCCTAATTTTAAGTAAGTTTTCACTTGTGGACTGAAAAGTGGGAAAGGATTTAAGGCCCAGGGGTAAGGTTGGATAGTCTGCTATGATTGTAAGAGTATATACTGGAACACCTTCCCAATTAAAATATACCTTTTAATAATATTCTATTAAAATCTGGCCTACAGCCGGACTACACATACAAGGAAGGTCGACAAACAATGTCCTATAATGGCAAAAAATGGCTACAGTTACACCTATATATAGGTAAAAATACACGACTGGTAAGCAATCCTGGGGATTTTGGTTACTCCCACACAGGGTACTCTGAGTGTAGGGCACAGCTGAGGACCAAGAGAAATCGTTAAGGAAACCAATATATTGTAGTTCACTATTGATCTTATTGCATAGGTTCACATGATACACATTCCGTGATTGTTCACGGTTAGCTGAAATATAATACTCATTCCGTGATTGTTCACGGTTAGCTGAAATATGATACACATTCAGTGATTGTTCACGGTTAGCTGAAATACTGAATCTGTATATCGTGAATATTCACATATTGTTGAACTACAACAAAGGTTACTTGGTAACTTACGATTTGCTGAAATACCAGAACAGATGGAATCAGAAGGTTACTTGGTTACTCACGATTGCTGAAATACCAGGGCAGATGGAATCAGATGGTTAGCTCAGTCGTCAAGGGGTGTAGTGCTCCATAACTAGATGGAGATCTGGTGCTGGTAGAGGAAGCGTTACAATGATTATTAAGCACTAATGATGATTGTGGTAGTCTGTAGGTCGTGATAGCAATAATACAGCTCACAACTGTGATATCCAATAGTAGGAGAAATAATCCTATCCTATGAATGTCCCTTCATGACCCTACATAGACTCAGCCCAGGGACACCCCTTAAGGGTAGAGGTTCCCTGTCCTCGTGCCTATACTGGCTCTCCCTTTATCACCCTATCCTAATTGCCAAAAAGCTAGGCATATTAGACACACTAGAAAAACAAATACAAAAATACAAATCGGGATATCACAGTTGTGAGCTGTATTATTGCTATCACGACCTACAGACTACCACAATCATCATTAGTGCTTAATAATCATCGTAACGCTTCCTCTACCAGCACCAGATCTCCATCTAGTTATGGAGCACTACACCCCTTGACGACTGAGCTAACCATCTGATTCCATCTGCCCTGGTATTTCAGCAATCGTGAGTAACCAAGTAACCTTCTGATTCCATCTGTTCTGGTATTTCAGCAAATCGTAAGTTACCAAGTAACCTTTGTTGTGGTTCAACAATATGTGAATATTCACGATATACAGATTCAGTATTTCAGCTAACCGTGAACAATCACTGAATGTGTATCATATTTCAGCTAACCGTGAACAATCACGGAATGAGTATTATATTTCAGCTAACCGTGAACAATCACGGAATGTGTATCATGTGAACCTATGCAATAAGATCAATAGTGAACTACAATATATTGGTTTCCTTAACGATTTCTCTTGGTCCTCAGCTGTGCCCTACACTCAGAGTACCCTGTGTGGGACTAACCAAAATCCCCAGGATTGCTTACCAGTCGTGTATTTTTACCTATATATAGGTGTAACTGTAGCCATTTTTTGCCATTATAGGACATTGTTTGTCGACCTTCCTTGTATGTGTAGTCCGGCTGTAGGCCAGATTTTAATAGAATATTATTAAAAGGTATATTTTAATTGGGAAGGTGTTCCAGTATATATTCAACTATTCTTCCCTTAGATTTATTTACTGCCAAGCAGGTTTGTGATGTGGTATGATTGTAAGAGGACCCGGTACAGTGACTAGGCCGAGCTTGATGGCAAACTTACTCCACATCTTAGCAAGGGTAAGTATTAGGGTACTTTCACACTTGCGGCAGGACGGATCCGACAGGCTGTTCACCCTGTCGGATCCGCCCTTCCGCTATTTTGCCGTGCCGCCGGACCGCCACTCTGTCCCTATTTACTATAATGGGGGCGGAGCTCCGGCGCAGGACAGCAGTTTGCGGTGAGAGGCTACAGCACTAAAAAGTCAGACATGCAGGACTTTTAGTCCGGCGGCCTTTCGCCGTGCACTGCCGTGCTGCGCCGGAGCTCCGCCCCATCCCCATTATAGTCCGCCTCGTCCCCATTTCAACGGAAACGGAAATATGGAAATGGAATGCATACGGAGTACATTCAGTTTTTTTTGCGGAACCATTGAAATTAATAGTTCCGTATACGGACAGTATACGGAACGCAAATAAAGGCCCGTAAACGGAAAAAAAAATACGGTCGTGTGAAAGAGGCATAAGTTAAAACGGATCTGTTTGCATTATCATGAAAAAAAAATAAAAAAATTTCTGAACGGATATAAGCGTTTTCATTATAGGTGCGGATCCGTCTGTGCAGATACCAGACGGATCTGCACCTAACGCAGGTGTGAAAGTAGCCTAATGGCTACTTTCACACTTGCGGAAGGACGGATCCGACAGGCTGTTCACCCTGTCGGATCCGTCCTTCCGCTATTTCGCCGTACCGCCGGACCGCCGCTCTGTTACCATTGACTATAATAGGGACAGGGGCAGAGCTCCGGCGCAGCACGGCAGAGCACGGCGAAAGGCCACTGGACTAAAAGTCCTGCATGTCCGACTTTTTAGTCCGGCAGCCTCTCACCGCGAACTGCCGTCCTGCACCGGAGCTCTGCCCCGTCTCCATTATAGTCAATGGGGACGGAGCGGCAGTCCGGCGGCACAGCGAAATAGCGGAAGGACGGATCCGACAGGGTGAACACTCAGTCTCACTCCTTGCTCTTTCCAAATAAACTGTGAGGTCAATCTCTTAAGGCACGTAAAAAATGTTTATGGAATCTCACAAGGAACCGTCTAGAATAAGTATAGAAGTCTGGGTAGTATGTCTATCTTGAGGGCGTTTATCTTACCAAACCAGGAGAGTTGGAGAGATGACTATTTCTGCAGGTTTAGCTCCACAGATCTCAATAGGGGTTTATAATTAAGATTAAAAAGATGGGACGGGCTCGAAGGTAAGTGAATTCCTAGGTGTTTAATGGATTGTGATGCCCACTTATGTGAATGAATTTTGAAGTTGGGTGACTTCCCGGCCTGGTAAGGTGATGTTTAATAATTCAGACTTTTGAATATTAACTTTAAAATTGCTGAGACGCCTAAATACCTCAAATTCTTTAAGGACCAAGGGAAGACCTAATCTGGGGGAGGACAGGTAAGGGTCCATTCACACGTCCGCAAAATGGGTCCGCATCCGTTCTGCAATTTTGCGGAACGGGTGCAGACCCATTCATTTTCAATGGGGGCGGAATGTGCTGTCCGCATCCGCATTTGCGGGTCCGCACTTCCGCATCCGTGCTTTCGTTTCCGAAAAAAATAGAACATGTCCTATTCTTGTCCACAATTGCGGACAAGATTAGGCATTTTCTATTATAGTCCCGGCGATGTGCGGTCCGCAAATTGCGGAATTCACATTGCCAGTGTCCGTGTTTTGCGGACACTTAGGCCCCTTTCACACGGGCGAGATTTCCGCGCGGGCGCAATGCGTGAGGTGAACGCATTGCACCCGCACTGAATGCGGACCCATTCATTTCTATGGGGCTGTGCACAGGAGCGGTGATTTTCACGCATCACTTGTGCGTTGTGTGAAAATCGCAGCATGCTCCTCTTTGTGCGTTTTCCACGCAATGCAGGCCCCATAGGAGTGAATGGGGCTGCATGAAAATCGCAAGCATCCGCAAGCAAGTGCGGATGTGGTACGATTTTCACGCACGGTTGCTAGGAGACAATCGGGATGTGGACCCAATCTTTATTATTTTCCCTTATAACATGGCTATAAGGGAAAATAATAGCATTCTTAATACAGAATGCTAAGTACAATAGGGCTGGAGGGGTTAAAAAAAAATAAAAATAAAATTTAACTCACCTTAATCCACTTAATCCATCTCTTCTGTCTTCATCTTTGCTGTGTACAGGAAACCTGTGGTGACGTCACTGTGGTCATCACATGGTCCTTAGGCCTCTTTCACACTACCGTATGGCTATTTCAGTGTTTTGCGGTCCGTTTTTCACGGATCCATTGTTCAGTTTTTTTGTTTCCGTTGTGTTTTCGTTTCCATTCCGTTTTTTCATATGGCATATACAGTATACAGTAATTACTAAAATTGGGCTGGGCATAACATTTTCAATAAATGGTTCCGCAAAAACAGAACGGATACGGAAGACATACGGATGCATTTGGAGCCACGGAATGTGATTTGCGGGCAATAATAGGACATGTTCTATCTTTCAACGGAACGGAAAAACGGAAATACGGAAACTAAATGCATACGGAGTACATTCTGTTTTTTTGCGGAACCATTGAAATGAATGGTTCCGTATACAGACCGTATACGGACCGCAAATAACAGCCCGCAAAACGGAAAAAAAAACTGTAGTGCGAAAGAGGCCTTACGGACGTGTGAATGGACCCTAAATGAGGAGATCGTCTGCAAATAATAAAAGTCTGTGCTCTTTGTTTCCTATTCATATCCCTTTAATGGATTGGTTGTTCTGGAGCGCATTTGCTAAAGATTCCATAACCAATATATACAGGTATGGAGACAGGGGACATCCTTGACGTGTCCCATTCCGTATTGAGAAGGGGTCAGAGAGCGTGCCGTTAACTCGGACTCTTGCAGAAGGAGATAAATAGAGCGCCAGGATCCTATGTATCATTTTGGAGCCTAACCCTATATGGGCCAGCGTCTTCTCTAGAAAGCGCCAATTAACTCTATCGAATGCTTTTTCCGCATCGACGGTGAGTAAGCATAAGGGGGTTTTTGACAATCGTGCCCTTGCTATTAGTCCTATGGATTTCAAAGTATTGTCACGAGCCTCCCTACCCGGGACAAAACCCACCTGTTCTCCATGTATGCATCCAGGGATGTGTGGTTGTAGTCGTAAGGCTATAAGTTTGGCATATATCTTCATGTCTACATTAAGTAGATAAATCGACCTATAGTTGGCGCACAAAGATGTATGCTTGCCCGGCTTAGGGATGACCGTGATGTGGGCTTGGTTCGGGAAGGGGCAACCTCTTGAAATGGAGTTAGGCCTCTTTCACACGAGCGTCATGTTTTTTGGCCGGATGCGTTCAGGGTGCGTTCAGGAAAAATCGTGCTATTTTGCTTGCGAGTGCATCAGTTTTGTATGTGATTTTCGTGCGTTGTTGCGTTTTTCCCGCGCGTGTGACATGCGGATGTCATGCGTTTTTTCCACGCGTGAAAACCAAAATTAACTATCCACTACATTCACCTGTGATTGCAAAGACATAAGTACCTCCAGCATGCCTAGTTTTCTTGGACATCTCCATTTTTTGGTGGACTTTGTCCTGTGGTAGTTGTGTGTCTGTGTGTGGTTTTGGACTTTTCTTTGCAGGATGTCCACTTTCACCCTGTCATCAACTGACCATGTGTTATTGCACTGGCTGGTCTCCCGCTATTTTGGAGAGCAGCCAGAAATGATTGAGGAGGAACCGCGGAGGAAGCGCATGTGGGTGCATCCTATAATTTCGCAGCGGGCCAACAAAGGTCTCTTTGTTGGCTTGTACTCAGAGCTCCGTGCGCACCCGGCAAAGTTCTTCAATTTTTGCCATATGTCGGTGGCTACCTTTGATCGGCTGTTGGGGGAGTTGAGGCCTGCCTTGACTTTACAGAACACCAACATGCGGCGAAGTGTGTCACCTGAGGAACGTCTCCTTATTACTTTAAGGTAAGACTATATATATTATCTGGCTCATACATGAATGACCCACTGTTTGCCAATACATAGCTGTTTGATCTATGGCCTGTGTCTTCAGAATTATACATCTTCTATGTATACTTACTTAATAGTAGTCCCTAACTATTGTATAGATTGTATTTTTTATTCAGAAAACTGTTTGTGCTTTTGTGTATAAATGATTAAAGCCAGGTCCTCCCCAGCAGCTGATACCAGTGCCTGGGCTGTGTGCACTTCTCCCTGTCCCTGCGCTTGGCAGACTCTCCCTCACTCAGCAGACTGGGACAATGCAGAGCCGAAGCAGCGCACAACAGGGAAGGGAGATCTGCCATCTGCTCAGTGTATAAATGAAAGCAACATGTGGTAAGAGGACCCCTTTGTGCTGCAGGAAATTAACCCTTTAGGGGGGAGTGCTCTGGTTACTGACACTTTTGGGGGGCTAATGTTACTGGCTAGTGAGGGCAGGCGGGATTAGCCTCAAGGGTTAGGGCAATGGCGGCCATCTTAACTGAATAGTGAGATTGCAGTTTTATGCAGACTAGTTGCACTTTGTGTAATAACAAGTAATTGATTATAGTCACAGAAGATACATGTTCCGTGGGGGTTAATAAATTAAATTTTGCCTGTAGTGATGAGGATACTTCACCTGTGTGTATCTGGTAATGGTCTGGATTTTTTTTTTTTGCTAAATGCTCTTAAATTTGTTAGAAGTATGTATGAATATATCATATTGATTTCTAATCTTGGAGTATGGGTTAATAAAAATTCGACTTGCCAGAAACATTGCACTAAAATAATGTAAATTAAATAAAATGATTTTAACTATTGTGCAAAGTAGTATATTAATTTTTTATTTTTCTCATTTCAGATATCTTGCGACAGGAAATTCTTTTTCGTCCTTACATTTTGTTTTTAGAATGGGGACCTCCACAATTGCTGGCGTGGTACGGGCTACATGTGCCGCCATTTGGTTGACACTGAAGGCTTCAGTGCTGCCACCTCCAACCAGGCAGCAGTGGCTTGATATAGCCCAGGGCTTCCAGGAGAGGGCGCAATTCCCAAATTGCATTGGTGCCCTTGAAGGGAAGCACATACGGGTTAAGAAGCCACCTAACTCAGGGTCCCGATACTATAATTATAAGCAGTATTTCTCTGTAGTTTTGTTGGCCTTGGCTGACACAAACTACAGGTTTATAATTGTAGATATTGGGTCCTATGGAAGTACTGCAGATGCTCGCATCTTCAGGGCTTCCAGAATAGGTCGCTGGCTTCAGTCCAACCAACTGGACGTGCCACAGCCAGCAAACCTTCCTGGCTCTACTGGGCCACCAGCGCCTTATGTGGTTGTAGGGGATGAGGGTTTTGCCCTTTCAAGCCACCTCATGCGCCCCTTTCCTCGACGAGGTTTGGATGCCAAAAGACGCAATTTTAATTTTCGCTTAAGTAGAGCCAGAAGGTCACCCATCCAGCTGGCCCCACAAAATGTGAATACGGTGATCAAGGCGTGTGTAGTGCTGCATAACTACATACGTACCTATGAGTCAATACCTGATGAGGATGCCCAAGTCTACAGTCCGCCATCAGGAAGAGACACTTTATGACTTGGAGGATCTGGATCTGCTGGACTGAGAGTGCGGGAGTTATTTTCTGATTATTTTATGTCCCTAATAGGTTCTTTACCTTTTCACCAGTAGACCGAGACTCATAGGTTTTTATTTTTTCACTTTTTGGCTGATTTTTACCTGGATGGATATCTTTTAGTTAGCTTTTGTTTTTGGTAGTTAGGGACTCGCAAGATAATGAGGACCCTTGACGTGGGTTGCGAGCTTACATATTTTGCTTAAAAATATACTGTAGAAAACACAGTATGTGAAATATGTACTAATACCTCATTCCGTCACATGTTGCAAATTTCCAAACACATGTATGCATGCTTTCCCATCATCAGTTAATAAAGTTTGATTTTGCTGCATTTAGAGGTCCCACCAAAATCGCGGAAACATGTTTCATGGCACATAACTCCATCTGTATTGTTTTCTATTGTGTGTCTAAAAGGACAATAAATTCTGGAGACCATGTTATGTATATATGTATAATCTAAATAAAAATCAGTTGAAAAAAGTCTTTCCCAAAAAAAAAAATCTGAAATATACATTTAAAATAGTCTGGGTACTATTATTGAGCAAGCAATCAACACAATGCGTATATATATATATATATATATATATATATACAGTGCTCCAGACTAAAAAAAATACCTAGTAGCCATTGGCTCCTGAACTGAAAAATTTAGGAGCCAAATCAAATTTTTAGTCGCCAAATCGAAACCGAATCAAAATTTTGGTATCGTGACCAGATCGGCGTAGGGTTGTTTTGATACCAAATTTTTGATTCGCTTTTGTCACCATAAAAAAGTATTGCGCTACTCAATACCGCGCAAAAAAAAAACCACACCAAAAAAAGCCGCGTGCATTTCGCATTTTATGAAACATTCGGCCCATAATAGAACAGTCCTATCCTATTTTTTGGGGTGACAAGGTGACTAAAAAATGGCGAATGCTCACCGCATAGGAGACATTTTTTAATAATTTAATAGTTTGGACAGCGCTATGTAATATGTTTATTTATTTATTGTTTATATATTTTATATGTAAAATTGGGAAAGGGGGGATTTAAACTTAATATTTTAGGGTACTTTCACACTAGCGTTTTTCTTTTCCGGCATAGAGTTCCGTCACAGGGGTTCTATACCGGAAAAGAACTGATCAGGCATATCCCCATGCATTCCGAATAGAGAGCAATCCATTCAGGATGCATCAGGAGGTCTTCAGTTCAGTCATTTTGACTGATCAGGCAAAAGATAAAACCGCAGCATGCTACGGTGTTATCTCAGACGAAAAAAACTGAAGATTTGCCTGAATGCCGGATCCAGCATTTTTTCCCATAGGAATGTATTAGTGCCGGATCTGGCATTCAAAATACCGGAATGCACCCGCACTAAATCCGGACCCATTCACTTCTATAGGGCTGTGCACATGAGCGGTGATTTTCACACATCACTTGTGCGTTGCGTGAAAATCGCAGCATGCTCTATGTTGTGCGTTTTTCACGCAACGCAGCCCCTATAGAAGTGAATGGGGCTACGTGAAAATCGCAAGCAAGTGCGGATGCGGTGCAATTTTCACTCTTGGTTGCTAGGATGAAAGTCTATTCACTGTATTATTTTTCCTTATAACATGGTTATAAGGGAAAATAATAGCATTCTTTAATACAGAATGCTTAGTAGAAGGTCAATATAATAAACATTGGTGGCGCAGTGTGCCTTCCTAATATAATAAACATTGGTGGCGCAGTGTGCCCCCCTCAATATAATAAACATTGGTGGCGCAGTGTGCCCCCCTCAATATAATAAATTGGTGGCGCAGTGCGCACCCCCCCAACACCCTAGTATAGTAAACATTGGTGGCGCAGTGTGCCCCCCTCAATATAATAAACATTACCCCCCCAACACCCCCGTATAAAAAACATTGGGGGGCGCAGTGTGCCCCCCTCAATATAATAAACATTGGTGGCGCAGTGTGCACCCCCCCCAACACCTCAGTATAATAAACATTGGTGGCGCAGTGTGCCCCCCCCCCCTCAATATAATGAACATTGGTGGCACAGTGGGGAGTGCCAATGAGGGTTAAAAAATAAAAATTTACTCACCTCCTCCAATTGATCATCTCCTGTTCTTTCTTCAGGACCTGTCAAAGGACCTGTGGTGACATCACTGTGCTCATCACATGATACATCACATGATTCATCACCATGGTAATGGACCATGTGATGAGCTCAGTGACATCACCACAGGTCCTGAAGACAGAACAGGAGACCGACAGCTACGCGATCAACTGGAGGAGGTGAGTTAATTTTTTTAAGTTATTTTTTTAACCCTCATTGGCACTTCCCACTGAGCCACCAATGTTTCTTATACTGGGGTGTTGGGAGGGGGCACACTGTGCCACCAATGTTTCTTATACTGGGGTGTTGGGAGGGGGCACACTGTTCCACCAATGTTTCTTATACTGGGGTGTTGGGAGGGGGCACACTGCCACCAATGTTTCTTATACTGGGGTGTTGGGGGGCACATTGTGCCACCAATGTTTCTTATACTGGGGTGTTGGGGGGGCACACTGCCACCAATGTTTCTTATACTGGGGTGTTGGGGGGGCACACTGTGCCACCAATGTTTCTTATACTGGGGTGTTGGGGGGGCACACTGTGCCACCAATGTTTCTTATACTGGGGTATTGGGGGGGCACACTGTGCCACCAATGTTTCTTATACTGGGGTGTTGGGGGGGCACACTGTGCCACCAATGTTTCTTATACTGGGGTATTGGGGGGGCACACTGTGCCACCAATGTTTCTTATACTGGGGTGTTGGGGGCACACTGTACAGGGAGTCTAAGAAAGAATCGAATGAGTCACAAGTCGGATCTTTAGTTCTTTTCACCTGAGACTCATTCGATTCTTTCTCCCTGTACTTGTCAGTGACTCAGAGCTGCTAGTGCTCGCCTTGCCTTGCCTTGCCTCAGCTCTGATTGGTTGGTGGGCGGGGAGGGGAGGGGCTGGCAGAAGCAGCCTCCACTCTAGGATCAGATTACACTGCTCCCGAGCCCCTCCCCTCCCTGCTGCCAGCGGCTCTGTGTGCTGTGACTCACTGACTGAGACTGAGAAGAACATCGGCGGCGGCGGGGCAGAGAACTATCGGCTCCTGTGCCCGTCGCTGTTCTACTGCAGAGCTGCCGCGGAGGGTCTAGTCGCAAATGGCGACAGGACTAAAAAGTCTTGTCGCCATTTGTAAATTCTTAGTCGCATTGGCGACCATTTTGGTCGCCATCTGGAGACCTGTATATATATATATATATATATCTTTTAACTGTTTTTGGCTAAGATAACTGTATAGTATATTACTATGCAGTATATCTTCCAATACCATATATTGTCAGTACTATAGTATTAGACTTCCTTAAAAAACAATACAACACTATAGAGTACACTATTAATAATGTTGTGTATGTGTTGCTGATATATAAATATGCTATGTCTTTAATAAAGATAAGTAACAATATAAATTGGTGAAATAAAACTCGGTTTATTTGAACATAAACTTCTGAGTCATCTCGACTTTTCTCAAAATAAAATGTTGCCCATATGGGCGAGTAGGTGGCCCATAATGTCCCCTTGGCGGTTGCATTTGAGGAGGAGCCGGCAGCGAAGGCTGTGAGTGCTGGGAAACTGGCATCGGTTGGGGGCCATACAAGTTCCCATGGAGCCGCCAATTTTCAAGGCCCTCGAAAACGATATGTGGGTCATTGGGGGGAGTGGCTGCATCCAAAACTATATTTAGAGCAGCTTTGGTGCGCAAAACTCGTTCTGGAGGCAGCCTGCGCAAATATGAGCCCATACTACGCACATAATGGTCAAACTCATCCTCATGCCGGACTCTGGCTAAATAATCCATCACCTGCAGATTTACATTTGTATCGGCAGGAGTGGTTGCCCGTCGTCTGGGCCTGCTTGGAAGAGACAAAGGGATGGGGGGGGAATCTGCTCCAGAAACAGGTGGTGGTCTGGATGGTGCAGTGCTTTGTCCTGGTGCTGTGTCCACCTGTGATGGACCAGAGGGAGCATCTTCCTCACATGCACTGGACATCTGCGGTGCAGACTCCGCCTCTTCTTCCGGTAGGTTGTCCTCTGTCCTTTAAAAAGAATACAAAAATTATAAATTTAGAAGATGAAGTGTATTTTCTATTATTACTATTCACGGCACATATTACAATAATCATCCATTTAGTTTATAGAACACAGCACTACATGAGCTACATAACATATTAAATTTTGGAGATTAGAAGTGTCATCGCTGCCCCTAAACACCATTGAAAAACCACTTGTCATGTTGTTAAAGCAAATGTCATCATGGAAAAGGAGACAATTTTCAAGTTGGTTTTCCAGTTTTTTAAGACTTTAATCATGCTCAGGAGCTCAAAGGAGGAGAAGTCATCTTCTAGGTCAGATGACAAGACATCTGACATGTGTGTGGGGCCAAACTGGCCTAAATATTGTTGAATGTCTTCAGGGGTGGGATTAGAGTTGGGTTCCTTGCCAGCATCAATGTCATAGAGTTTGGCGTAATATGTCTGGAACTCTGAGTTTATCTCTAAGTGAGAATAAACTAGTCCTCTGGAGAAGGTGTTTATATGTGGAACATGTGTTAAGGGCATTCTGGGATGCAGTGCTCTTGCTAGCCATCTACTTATCTCTGTATTCAAAGAAACCATGTTTGATTTTGTCTCGGGTGCATAAATGTTTTTGGTCTAGTATCTGCAGTATTTGTTGGCGTATCAAGGAAATATCTGCTTTAGGCCGAATGCCGTCCGTGCGGCGTCACTGGTTGCAATAACGCCATGCGCTTCATGCCGCCGCTGTACTACAGTAATACACTCGTACGAGTGTATTACTGTAGTACAGCGGCAGCATGAAGTGCACGGCGTCATAGCAACCAGTGACGCCGTGCGCTCCTGCTCGCAGCCGGAATCCAGGCGTGTTACCACGGACCGCTCACGGCCGTGAAACACGGCCGTGAGCATTCGGGCTTAACCATCTCCCGACCGCCTAACGCACCGTTGCGTCCGGGAGGTGGTTGATTTGTTCCTCCCGGACGCATCGGCGCGTCATCTCGCGAGAAGCGAGATTACGTCACAGCCGGCCCGCGCATGCGCATCGCTACTACACTACACCACACTTAGCCCCCAGATCACCCCAATTAACCCTTTGATCACCCCTTTGATCGCCCCTGTCAATCACTAGTGAAAGGAAAAAAGTGATCAGTGCAAACTGTCACTTTTTTTTTTTCACTGGTATTGACCGTTAGGTTTTAGGTATAGTTTAGGCCCCTTGGTTAGGTAGTTTAGGGATCGGTTAGCGCCCAGCCCACCGCACCGCAGTCCGTTATTCGCTGATTAGCGTATCGCTAATCAGCATTTGTACTTTTATAGTATCTGGAAGTGATCAAAACTGATCACGGTCAGATCTATAATAGTACTAGTGTCACTTTAGTTCTCCCTCCACCCAAATTGCAGTGTTTGCCCGATCAGGCCTGATCGGTCGCCCACACGTACGTTCGCCCACGCCCGCCCCACCGCAGTGACAAAAAAAAATTTTTTTTTTTTGATCGCTGCACATTCACTTTACACGCACTGCGGCGATAAAAAAATCAGTTTTGATATTTTTTATCAACCGCAGCAGCCTCCGGTACTTCGCTAGCCTCCCATTTGTAAGACAGGCTTGCTTTTTTTTTCTTGGGTAGTCTCAGGGAATACCCCTAAATTTAGTTGCCCACATGTCTAACAGGGGGTATTCCTCTGAAGAGGCCTACAGGCTTCTGACCCAGTCGGATGAGGAGTGGGAACCCTCATCTGATGAATCCAGCGGGTCAGAATACGAACCTGTAGAAAGCAGTGGCTCTCTGACCCAAAGTTCGGACGAGGAGGCTGAGGTCCCTGATCGCAGCAGGCGTACCCGGCCCCGTGTCGCTAGACCGCAGGTTGCGCAGGATCCGCTTCAAGAGCAGCAGAGTGGGGCTGGTGCTGTCGTATTACGTGGTGAGGCATACACCAGCAGCCCAGCCCTTCCTGGACCTAGTACCAGCACTGCCGTAGAACATGGTGAAGTAGCGAGCACCAGAAGGGCAGTTGAAGCTGGTACGGTGGCACGTGCAGTAGTGACCCCGTCGCAGCCACCGCAAAGACGTGCCCGTAGAGCCCCTAGAATCCCAGAGGTGCTGGCAAACCCTGATTGGCAGTCCCCAACTTCAGCCGCACCTGTAGTTCCCCCTTTCACCGCCCAGTCTGGAGTTCGGGTTGAGACAGCTCAGATCGGTTCGGCCCTGGGATTTTTTGAGCTGTTCTTGACTGCGGAGCTCTTAGACTTAGTTGTGGCAGAGACAAACCGGTATGCCACACAATTTATAACCGCTAACCCGGGAAGCTTTTATGCCCAGCCTTTCCGGTGGAAACCAGTCCAAGTTTCCGAAATTAAAACTTTTCTGGGCCTCCTCCTCAACATGGGCCTGACAAAAAAGCATGAATTGCGGTCATATTGGTCCACGAACCCGATTCATCACATGCCCATGTTCTCTGCTGCTATGTCCAGGACACGATTTGAGACCATCCTGCGTTTCCTGCACTTTAGTGATAACAGCACCTCCCGTCCCAGAGGCCACCCTGCTTTTGACCGGCTCCACAAAATTCGGCCCCTCATAGACCATTTCAACCTGAAATTTGCAGATATGTATACCCCAGAGCAAAACATCTGCGAGTCCCTTATACATTTTACCGGGCGCCTTGGCTTCAAACAATACATCCCAAGCAAGCGCGCCCGGTATGGGGTCAAATTGTATAAGCTCTGTGAAAGGGCCACAGGCTATACACACAAATTTTGTGTCTATGAGGGAAAAGATCAGACCCTGGAGCCGGTCGGTTGCCCTGACTACCTGGGGAGCAGTGGGAAGATAGTCTGGGACTTGGTGTCACCCTTATTCGACAAGGGGTACCATCTTTATGTGGACAATTTCTACACAAGTGTGGCCCTCTTTAGGCATTTGTTTCTAGAACGGATTGGCGCCTGTGGTACCACGCGAACTAGTCGCGCGGGCTTCCCCCAACGGCTCGTTAGCACCCGTCTTGCAAGGGGGCAGAGGGCCGCACTGTGTAACGAAGAACTGCTCGCGGTGAAATGGAGAGACAAGCGTGACGTTTACATGCTCTCCTCCATTCACGCAGACACGACAATACTAATTGAGCGAGCAACCCGTGTCATTGAAAAGCCCCTCTCAGTCCACGACTATAACCTTCACATGGGAGGGGTGGACTTCAATGACCAGATGTTGTCTCCGTATTTAGTTTCCCGCAGAACCAGACGCTGGTATAAGAAGGTGTCTGTATATTTAATTCAATTGGCTGTGTACAATAGTTTTGTTCTCTACAGTAAGGCTGGGAGAACTGGATCCTTCCTCAAATTTCAGGAAGAGATCATCGAGAACCTCCTGTATCCAGGAGGTTCCGTGGCCCCATCCACCAGTGTAGTTAGCCGTCTACACGAGCGACATTTCCCCAATGTCGTTGCTGGTACCTCAACCCACCCGTCACCCCGAAAAAGATGTCGTGTCTGTAGCAGGAGTGGAATAAGGCGTGACACCCGCTATTTCTGTCCTGACTGTCCTGACCACCCTGCCCTATGCTTAGGGGAGTGTTTCCGAAAGTACCACACACAGGTACACCTAGCATAGGGATCATCTGACCAGGATAGGCACACAGGGCTATTAGGGCCCATTCACTCACAGCTGCTGCAAACGTCTCCTTTCACATGGGACTAAGTGCATAACGCACTTCGCCACATCTTTGGGCGATTTGCGCTTTGCACATTGACCCATGGGGAAGGAGAGGTTTGTTCTATAAAGGTAAAAAAAAAAAAAAAAAAAAAACACCAGTAAGCAAACACGTTAATGTTTAGTTCAAAAAGTTAAAGTTTACATGTTCTGTTCCAAAGTTAATTAAATTATTGCGTTGTGGCCTGGTTTTTTCTTTTTTTTTGTTTTTGTTTTTTTACCTTCCAGGTGGACCAACCGATCTACTAGCTGCAGCACCGATGTGCATTCTGACAGAAGCATTGCGCTGCTGTCAGATTACACGCAAGTCGGTGTATGCGGCGCTGCAAGACGGGATTTTCTCCTCTGCAGTGACAGATACGTTTGCCAAGGCATACGAGCTGAGGAGGAGGCGGCGTTCCTATGCTTTGGCAAACACTTTGTATATATATATATATAAAAAAAAACTAAAAAAACCCGGCAATGATTTATTCATCCACATCGATCGATGCGAATGAAGAAATCTGTGCCGTTCATTTTTTTCTTTCAGCCCAGAGGCTGAACGGAAAAAAAAATCTCATTACCTGTATGCTCAATATAAGGAGAATAGCAGAAACTCCTAATGCTGGCCATACATGTAATGATTGCGGAGACCCTCAAATGCCAGGGCAGTACAAACACCCCACAACTGACCCCATTTTGGAAAGAAGACACCCCAAGGTATTTGCTGAGGGGCATATTGAGTCCATGAAAGATTTAAATTTTTGTCCTAAGTTAGCGGAAAGTGAGACTTTGTGAGAAAAAAAAAAATCAATTTCCGCTAACTTATGCGAAAAAAAATAAAATTCTATGAACTTGCCAGGCCCCTCATTGGATACCTTGGGGTGTCTTCTTTCCAAAGTGGGGTCACATGTGGGGTATTTATACTGCCCTGGCTTTTTAGGGGCCCTAAAGCGTGAGAAGAAGTCTGGGATCCAAATGTCTAAAAATGCCCTCCTAAAAGGAATTTGGGCACCTTTGCACATCTAGGCTGCAAAAAAGTGTGACACATCTGGTATCGCCGTACTCAGAAGAAGTTGGGGAATGTGTTTTGGGGTGTCATTTTACATATACCCATGCTGGGTGAGATAAATATCTTGGTCAAATGCCAACTTTGTATAAAAAAATGGGAAAAGTTGTCTTTTGCCAAGATATTTCTCTCACCCAGCATGGGTATATGTAAAATGGCACCCCAAAACACATTCCCTAACTTCTCCTGAGTACGGTGATACCAGATGTGTGACACTTTTTTGATGCCAAGGTGGGCAAAGGGGCACATATTCCAAAGTGCACCTTTCGGATTTTGCAGGCCATTTTTTACACATTTTGATTGCAAAGTACTTCTCACACATATGGGCCCCTAAATTGCCAGGGCAGTATAACTACGCCACAAGTGACCCCATTTTGGAAAGAAGACAACCCAAGGTATTCCGTGAGGCGCATGGCGAGTTCCTAGAATTTTTTATTTTTTGTCGCAAGTTAGTGGAATATGAGACTTTGTAAGGAAAAAAGAGGAAAAAAATAAATCATCATTTTCCGCTAACTTGTGACAAAAAAAAAAAAATTCTAGGAACTCGCAGTGCCCCTCACGGAATACCTTAGGGTGTCTTCTTTCCAAAATGGGGTCACTTGTGGCGTAGTTATACTGCCCTGGCAATTTAGGGGCCCAAATGTGTGAGAAGTACCTTGCAATCAAAATGTGTAAAAAATGACCGGCGAAACCCGAAAGGTGCACTTTGGAATATGTGCCCCTTTGCCCACCTTGGCTGCAATAAAGTGTCACACATCTGGTATCGCCGTACTCAGGAGAAGTTGGGGAATGTGTTTTGGGGTGTCATTTTACATATACCCATGCTGGGTGAGAAAAATATCTTGGTTAAATGCCAACTTTGTATAAAAAAATTGGAAAAGTTGTCTTTTGCCAAGATATTTCTCACACCCCAAGGTATTCTGTGAGGGGCATGGTGAGTTCCTAGAATTTTTTATTTTTTGTCGCAAGTTAGTGGAATATGAGACTTTGTAAGAAAAAAAATAAAAATAAATCATCATCATTTTCCGCTAACTTGTGACAAAAAATAAAAAGTTCTATGAACTCACTATGCCCATCAGCGAATACCTTAGGGTGTCTACTTTCCGAAATGGGGTCATTTGTGGGGGTTTTCTACTGTTTGGGCATTGTAGAACCTCAGGAATCATGACAGGTGCTCAGAAAATCAGAGCTGTTTCAAAAAGCGGAAATTCACATTTTTGTACCATAGTTTGTAAACGCTATAACTTTTACCCAAACCATTTTTTTTTTTTTGCCCAAACATTTTTTTTTTATCAAAGACATGTAGAACAATAAATTTGGCGAAAAATTTATATATGGATGTCGTTTTTTTTGCTACATTTTACAGCTGAAAGTGAAAAATGTCATTTTTTTGCAAAAAAATCGTTACATTTTGATTAATAACAAAAAATGTAAAAACGTCAGCAGCAATAAAATACCACCAAATGAAAGCTCCATTAGTGAGAAGAAAAGGAGGTAAAATTCATTTGGGTGGTAAGTTGCATGACCGAGCGATAAACGGTGAAAGGAGTGTAGTGCCGAAGTGTAAAAAGTGCTCTGGTCATGAAGGGGGTTTCAGCTAGCGGGGCTAAAGTGGTTAAGCTGATCAGTAGGAGATACCTTATTAGAGGTTTCCTTATGGTCAAGGTCTGCAAGGAGGGATGTTAGGTGTGTGATCGTTCTTTTTTGAGTCTAGCTCCATGAGACAGGAATAAACCCCTAATGACACTTTTGAGGGCTTCCCATTTTACTGGTGCAGCAGTGGTGTCAGATAGATGGAGCGTATTGAAGTCTGAGATAGCTGTACATATTTACGATGCACAGGCTAGGTCGTTTAATAGGTTATCATTTAGTTTCCATGTAAATGGGAGTCTGTGTGTTGTTTGGGGAGATAATAAACCGTATACGGGCGAATGATTAGACCATATAAAAGTGTCCATTGAACACTGGGGATTTGTATCTAGTAGTTTTTTGGGAAATAAAAAGGTGACTGAGTCTGCCATAGCTATTATGGGCCTGTGAGTGGAAACTATAGTCCCTAACACCTGGGTGCAGCACACGCCAAAGCAGTGGCGTAGCGTGGGTTGCCAGTGCCCGGGGCAAGCCAAGTATTGCACCTCCCCCAACCAGTGGACACGCCTCTTTTTACCAACCTGCAATCCTACGTAACACCGCAGTTAACACAGTGATAATGCTCTGAGTACAGATAATGAAGTAGATGTCACCTGAATTGTCCCTCTCTTCTTCAAGCTAGACACAACAGCAGCGCTGTAAGAGGAAGGAGGCAGAACCAGCTTTGAGACCCCCAGAACATCCTGATGCTGGCTAGACTCAGCATGTTAAGAGAAGGGAATTGTGCACACCATGGCTTATACCTGTTATGAGTTCTGGGGCCGCCCACCCCCGCAATGCACACAGTGAAAATTGTCTGCATTGTTGTGGTGAGAGGCCCTAGAATTCAGAACAGACATAGTGTGACCTGCGGCGGTGTGGGCCCATAGAGGCCCTCAGGGGCTTAAATGGAAGGGCTGATTCAAGCTTTTCTGCTGTCCCTGCTGTGGAAAATGCTCAGTCCAACAACTCTCCCAGCCCTAATGTTAAAGAGATATTTGGATTGACATTACATACAACTCTACAAAACATGCAGGATAATACAGCGCACATACCTCTTACATCCAGTGACGTCTCCTCTGATGTAGATGTTCTCTTTCCTCATCTTCTCCTTTCAAAGATCAGACCTCCATGATTACTTCCTCCAGCCGTATCTCGTTTCTGCAGAGTTTAACAAACAGACATCTTAGTTTCCTCACTTTTCCATAATCCTCCCCCTTTTTGTTCCCCAACATTGTCATGCTGCTACCCCCAATACTGTGCCCACTGTGCTCCCCAATACTTTACTGCAGACAACAGTACCATTCAGATAATCCCCCCCAATAGTTATAGTGCTTGCATACTGTCCTCAATAGTAATAGTGCCCCTACAGTACCCCCAATAGCAACCCCATTAGCAATGCCCTACATATTATGCTCAATAATAATGCTCCCACAGCACCCCTAATATAAGACCCCTCAATAAGGCCCCTATAGAGCCCACAGAAGTAATAAGGCTGATCTAAAAGGCATCCCTATAGTGTCCCCAGTAGTTATAATGCCCCCTGTAGTAGCCACAGTATTTCTAAACCCCCACTTCAGTGCCCCTGTATTATAACGCCCCCTCACCCCATAGTGTCTATATGTATATTGCCCTCTGTATTTACAATATATATAATGGCCCCTCTGTATTATTAGTATATATAGTCCCTTTCCCTGTCTTATTAGTAGATAATGGTCCCCTGTTTATTAATATATAATATTCCCCTTGCGAAGTATATTAAATGCTCTCCCCCATTCCTGTTGTGCCCCTAATACTGCATGCATTAGCATATACATTTTAATTTTTTTTTTTTTAAATACTCACCTGTAATCCTCTCTTTGTCGTTGCCTATGACCTGAGTTCCAGCGTCCGGCACTGAGGCACTGACGAGGCCTTAAAATGGGTTTCTTGGATCATGACTAACATAACTTTTTACTGGTGAAACCGGTATAGTGCCTGGCTACATTTCTCGGGTTTGTTGAAGCCCCTAGCGTTATAAGTGCAAAATGACAGAGGCGCCATTATGATGGGTGAATATATGGGCAGTTTGGCTTATTGGTCTTATCTCCTATCCAAGCCAAGAACAAAACTGGAGGAAAGAACATAAGGTGGGGGAGACACAAGTCAGGGTGAAAGTATGAAAGTTTAGATGAAATATTAGGGCAAGTAATTAGTCTCAGGACACAAAACTAGTAATCAAAGAGTGCAGTCAAAATCAGCACTAAGTGCTGTAATCCCTATGTGGGGTAGGAGAGGTCAAGGGCTGGATAGCAGCCTTACTAATCTCCAGCATTAATACAATCTGCATAATGTTAAGCATAACAGGACAATAGTACATCGGCCTCCCTAATAGACATTATCTGGATTATAATGGGTTACAGTGGCTAGCCTTAAATACAATTTCTAACAGTTATAAGAGAACTTTAGCTCTGAGGAGATGAAACAAACACAAATGGAGCCAGTCTAAGTTAGCTTTTAGATAAGGGTTGAAGAGGGTCTCTGTCTGCGCCCCATCATTTGGTAGATGTTGCTGTAGGTGTCCTGTAAGTGGAGTAATGGCTGGAGATGTTCAGGCGCTGAGGAATCATGCTGCTCACACCGCCATTGGCAAGCTCCGCCCCTGATTGGCACTATTTTGGGGTGCATATGATTTTTTGATCGCTTGCTATTGCACTTTTTGTGATGTAAGGTGACAAAAAATGGCTTTTTTTATTAAAACTACACAAGTCCGGCCGCATAAAGCTCAGGGCACAGACTGGTAGATGCCTGTGTCCTGTACCGTATCCTGACAGTTGCTTGGAGTTGAGTACTATTTGAGTTTATTATTTTTCCTTTGCAGCATGCTATTAGGCCATCATTATTTATACCGTTCCCTGAAAACTATAATCATCTATGATGGGGTCAGCAACCTCCGTCTCTCCAGCTGTTGTAAAACCACAAATCCCAGCATGCACACTTGCTCGACTGTACTCGGAGATCCCATAGACATGAAGGGAGCATGCTGGGTAGGGTTGCCATACTGTCCGGGTTTGTAATCCTGTGCCCGGGTACAAGCCTTTCTTAGACCCGGGCACAGGATTCATTCAAACTGCAGAGACCTGACAGCTGGGCGCTGGCGGTGAGCAGCAGCAAGCGTCAGGGTGAGCCGCGGCGGGCGATGAGCACTGTCGCCGATCGGATAAGCAGCTGTCACTGCGGCAGCGGCAGGCCACGGCCGGGTGATCAGCTGAGCGCTCCCCGAGTCCCTCTAGTGATGCTGGCAGCTGCCTAGCGCCAGAGCACTGTCTTCAGAGTTCAGAGTCTCCCTCGCTCCTCCCCTGCCTCCCAGTCCCTCCCTCCTTCTCTCTGATACGAGGAAGTCAGGAACAGGAAGTGACATCAGAGAGAGAGGCAGGAAGCTCCGTGGGAGAAATCATTCTCCAGTCCAGCAGTCAGCCAGTGCCTGCCCAAGTGCCCAGACAGCCCAGTGCCCACTGTGCCCTGCCTGCAGACAGTGCAGCAGTGTTTTTTCAACCTCTGTGACCAAGTCCTGTCCTAGTAGTCACTTCCAAAAAGGTATATAAAACATTTCTGAATCTTTCATCACCAGAAAAAATCTTTTCTTTTACTATTGTTCCTCCTTGTGTTTCCTTTTACCCTAAAGTCCTCTCTGATATCCTGTCTGCTTGGCCCGTTCTTTAGTTACAGCTTGTGCTCCACAGCTGGACCCACATTCGGCCTGTGGAACGCAACTTCCGGTCCCGATGCATTCCACCCGTGTTCGGGTTTGGCTTGAAGTAAAGGTGGCAACCCTAATGCTGGGATTTGAAGCTTCACAACCGTTGGATTTATGACTGTCAACTAAGGCTACTTTCACACTGGCGTTTTGAATTCCATTTGTGAGATCCATTTCAGGGCTCTCACAAACGGTTCAAAATGGATCAGTTCAGCCCCAATGCATTCTGAATAGATAAGGATTATCTATTTGCTGGTAGACAGCTAATTTACATATTATAAAAGTATGTTTTTAGCAAAATCTACTGAACCAAAATGATTAATCACATTATGTATGGATAAATCGCAGTATAGGGATTATAAGTACACAAAAAAAAAAAACAGTTTAGTGGGGTGACAGAAGCCCTTTAATTAAACAATGCGCCTGCGCCGGGTGTAGATGTGTCGTCATCGGCGCAGGCGCATTGAGGATGGAGCGGCCGAGCGATTGAAGACAGGTACGGTGCAGGCGCGAGATTTTTAATGCAAACAGAGCCAGCAGAGAACGATCCCATTCCCTGGCCCTGTCAATCAACATGCGGAGGGGGCGTCATTATGATAGGAGGATGCGGCTGCTACCAGCAAGTAGCCGCCCTACTTGCTGGTAGACAGCTAATTTACATATTATAAAAGTACGTTTTTAGCAAAATCTACTGAACCAAAACAGTTCAGTGGGGTGACAGAAGCCCTTTAAACAATTGCAGCAAAAGAATAGCCATCAAAAAGCAAGTTGTAACTTGCTGCAATGTTTATTAATGTGTTATGAACTACAAAATGGAGATGTCTACACGTGTAACTACAAAACTTAAAGGTGTTGTCTAACTACAGCAAAGTGCATGCATCATGTAGACAAAGTTAATAAAAGGCACCTACTAATGTACTGTGATTGTCCATATTGCCTCCTTTACTGGAGAATTCATTTTTCCATCACATTATACACTGCTTGTATCCAGGGGTTACGACCATCCTGAAATCCAGCAGCAGTGGCTGTCCTTGCACACTATGGAGAAAGGTGCTATTCTATGCGCCCGCCTGCAGTCCCGGCCACCAGAGACCGCTGCTTTTTTCCTAAAGTGTACAAGCACGGCCACTGCTGATGGATTGCAGGGTGGTCGTAACCCCTGGATACAAGCAGTGTATAATGTAAGGGAAAAATGAATCAAGCCAGCAAAGGGGGCAATATGGACAATCACAATACATTAGTAAGTGCCTTCAGAACAGTAGAAAAAAATCCATCAGCAGGCTCAGGATTAGAGTTGAGCGAACACCTGGATGTTCGGGTTCGAGAAGTTCGGCCGAACATCCCGGAAATGTTCGGGTTCGGGATCCGAACCCGATCCGAACTTCGTCCCGAACCCGAACCCCATTGAAGTCAATGGGGACCCAAACTTTTCGGCACTAAAAAGGCTGTAAAACAGCCCAGGAAAGAGCTAGAGGGCTGCAAAAGGCAGCAACATGTAGGTAAATCCCCTGCAAACAAATGTGGATAGGGAAATGAATTAAAATAAAAATTAAAGAAATAAAAATTAACCAAAATCAATTGGAGAGAGGTCCCATAGCAGAGAATCTGGCTTCACGTCACCCACCACTGTAAGAGTCCATTTTCATAAATTTAGGCCCAGCACCCAGGCAGAGGAGGGAGGTCTCGTAACAGAGAATCTGGCTTCATGTCAGCAGAGAATCAGTCTGCATGTCATAGCAGAGAATGAGGCTTCACGTCAGCCACCACTGCAACAGTCCATTGGCATATATTTAGGCCCAGCACCCAGGCAGAGGAGGGAGGTCCCGTAACAGAGAATCTGGCTTCATGTCAGCAGAGAATCAGTCTGCATGTCATAGCAGAGAATGAGGCTTCACGTCAGCCACCACTGCAACAGTCCATTGGCATATATTTAGGCCCAGCACACAGGCAGAGGAGAGAGGTCCCGTAACAGAGAATCTGTCTTCATGTCAGCAGAGAATTAGTCTGCATGTCATAGCAGAGAATGAGGCTTCACGTCAGCCACCACTGCAACAGTCCATTGGCATATATTTAGGCCCAGCACCCAGGCAGAGGAGAGAGGTCCCGTAACAGACAATCTGGCTTCATGTCAGCAGAGAATCATTCTGCATGTCATAGCAGAGAATCAGGCTTCACGTCACCCAACATTGGAACAGTCCATTGGCATATATTTAGGCCCCGGCACCCAGACACAGGAGAGGTTCATTCAACTTTGGGTAGCCTCGCAATATAATGGTAAAATGAAAATAAAAATAGGATTGAATGAGGAAGTGCCCTGGAGTCCAATAATATATGGTTAAGGGGAGGTAGTTAATGTCTAATCTGGACAAGGGACGGACAGATCCTGTGGGATCCATGCCTGGTTCATTTTTATGAACGTCAGCTTGTCCACATTGGCTGTAGACAGGCGGCTGCGTTTGTCTGTAATGACGCCCCCTGCCGTGCTGAATACACGTTCAGACAAAACGCTGGCCGCCGGGCAGGCCATCACCTCC
This sequence comes from Bufo gargarizans, assembly GCF_014858855.1. Classification (NCBI taxonomy): domain Eukaryota; kingdom Metazoa; phylum Chordata; class Amphibia; order Anura; family Bufonidae; genus Bufo; species Bufo gargarizans. The sequence continues at coordinate 594,303,141 of NC_058081.1, forward strand.
AAGGCATAAAAGGCTAGCTCTGGCCACGTGGACAATTTAGAGACCCAGAAGTTGAATGGGGCCGAACCATCAGTCAGTACGTGGAGGGGTGTGCACACGTACTGTTCCACCATGTTAGTGAAATGTTGCCTCCTGCTAACACGTTGCGTATCAGGTGGTGGTGCAGTTAGCTGTGGCGTGTTGACAAAAGTTTTCCACATCTCTGCCATGCTAACCCTGCCCTCAAAGGAGCTGGCATTGACACAGCTGCCTTGGCGACCTCTTGCTCCTCCTCTGCCTTGGCCTTGGCCTTCCACTTGTTCCCCTGTGACATTTGGGAATGCTCTCAGTAGCGCGTCTACCAACGTGCGCTTGTACTCGCGCATCTTCCTATCACGCTCCAGTGCAGGAAGTAAGGTGGGCACATTGTCTTTGTAGCGTGGATCCAGCAGGGTGGCAACCCAGTAGTCCGCACAGGTTAAAATGTGGGCAACTCTGCTGTCGTTGCGCAGGCACTGCAGCATGTAGTCGCTCATGTGTGCCAGGCTGCCCAGGGGTAAGGACAAGCTGTCCTCTGTGGGAGGCGTATCGTCATCGTCCTGCCTTTCCCCCCAGCCACGCACCAGTGATGGACCCGAGCTGCGTTGGATGCCACCCCGCTGTGACCATGCTTCATCCTCATCCTCCTCCACCTCCTCCTCATCCTCGTCCTCCTCGTCCTCCAGTAGTGGGCCCTGTCTGGCCACATTTGTACCTGGCCTCTGCTGTTGCCAAAAACCTCCCTCTGAGTCACTTCGAAGAGACTGGCCTGAAAGTGCTAAAAATGACCCCTCTTCCTCCTCCTCCTCCTCCTCCTGGGCCACCTCCTCTTGCATCATCGCCCTAAGTGTTTTCTCAAGGAGACATAGAAGTGGTATTGTAACGCTGATAACGGCGTCATCGCCACTGGCCATGTTGGTGGAGTACTCGAAACAGCGCAACAGGGCACACAGGTCTCGCATGGAGGCCCAGTCATTGGTGGTGAAGTGGTGCTGTTCTGTAGTGCGACTGACCCGTGCGTGCTGCAGCTGAAACTCCACTATGGCCTGCTGCTGCTCGCACAGTCTGTCCAGCATGTGCAAGGTGGAGTTCCACCTGGTGGGCACGTCGCATATGAGGCGGTGAGCGGGAAGGCCGAAGTTACGCTGTAGCGCAGACAGGCGAGCAGCAGCAGGATGTGAACGCCGGAAGCGCGAACAGACGGCCCGCACTTTATGCAGCAGCTCTGACATGTCGGGGTAGTTGTGAATGAACTTCTGAACCACCAAATTCAGCACATGCGCCAAGCAAGGGATGTGCGTCAAATTGGCTAGTCCCAGAGCTGCAACGAGATTTCGCCCATTATCGCACACCACCAGGCCGGGCTTGAGGCTCACCGGCAGCAACCACTCGTCGGTCTGTTGTTCTATACCCCGCCACAACTCCTGTGCGGTGTGGGGCCTGTCCCCCAAACATATGAGTTTCAGAATGGCCTGCTGACGTTTACCCCGGGCTGTGCTGAAGTTGGTGGTGAAGGTGTGTGGCTGACTGGATGAGCAGGTGGAAGAAGAGGAGGAGGAAGCCGAGAAGGAGGAGGTGGCAACAGGAGGCAAAGAATGTTGCCCTGCGATCCTTGGCGGCGGAAGGACGTGCGCCAAACAGCTCTCCGCCTGGGGCCCAGCTGCCACTACATTTACCCAGTGTGCAGTTAGGGAGATATAGCGTCCCTGGCCGTGCTTACTGGTCCACGTATCTGTGGTTAGGTGGACCTTGCCACAGATGGCGTTGCGCAGTGCACACTTGATTTTATCGGATACTTGGTTGTGCAGGGAAGGCACGGCTCTCTTGGAGAAGTAGTGGCGGCTGGGAACAACATACTGTGGGACAGCAAGCGACATGAGCTGTTTGAAGCTGTCTGTGTCCACCAGCCTAAATGACAGCATTTCATAGGCCAGTAGTTTAGAAATGCTGGCATTCAGGGCCAGGGATCGAGGGTGGCTAGGTGGGAATTTACGCTTTCTCTCAAATGTTTGTGAGATGGAGAGCTGAACGCTGCCGTGTGACATGGTTGAGACGCTTGGTGACGGAGGTGGTGGTGGTGGTGTTGGTGGTACATCCCCTGTTTGCTGGGCGGCAGGTGCCAACGTTCCTCCAGAGGCGGAGGAAGAGGCCGAGGCGGCAGCAGCAGAAGAGGCCGAGGCGGCAGCAGCAGAAGAGGTAGCAGGGGGAGCCTGAGTGACTTCCTTGGTTTTAAGGTGTTTACTCCACTGCAGTTCATGCTTTGCATGCAGGTGCCTGGTCATGCAGGTTGTGCTCAGGTTCAGAACGTTAATGCCTCGCTTAAGGCTCTGATGGCACAGCGTGCAAACCACTCGGGTCTTGTCGTCAGCACATTGTTTGAAGAAGTGCCATGCCAGGGAACTCCTTGAAGCTGCCTTTGGGGTGCTCGGTCCCAGATGGCGGCGGGCAGTAGCAGGCGGAGTCTCTTGGCGGCGGGTGTTCTGCTTTTGCCCACTGCTCCCTCTTTTGCTACGCCGTTGGCTCGGTCTCACCACTGCCTCTTCCTCCGAACTGTGAAAGTCAGTGGCACGACCTTCATTCCATGTGGGGTCTAGGACCTCATCATCCCCTGCATCGTCTTCCACCCAGTCTTGATCCCTGACCTCCTGTTCAGTCTGCACACTGCAGAAAGACGCAGCAGTTGGCACCTGTGTTTCGTCATCATCAGAGACATGCTGAGGTGGTATTCCCATGTCCTCATCATCAGGAAACATAAGTGGTTGTGCGTCAGTGCATTCTATATCTTTCACCGCTGGGGAAGGGCTAGGTGGATGCCCTTGGGAAACCCTGCCAGCGGAGTCTTCAAACAGCATAAGAGACTGCTGCATAACTTGAGGCTGAGACAGTTTCCCTGGTATGCATGGGGGTGATGTGACAGACTGATGGGGTTGGTTTTCAGGCGCCATCTGTGCGCTTTCTGCAGAAGACTGGGTGGGAGATAATGTGAACGTGCTGGATCCACTGTCGGCCACCCAATTGACTAATGCCTGTACCTGCTCAGGCCTTACCATCCTTAGAACGGCATTGGGCCCCACCATATATCGCTGTAAATTCTGGCGGCTACTGGGACCTGAGGTAGTTGGTACACTAGGACGTGTGGATGTGGCAGAACGGCCACGTCCTCTCCCAGCACCAGAGGGTCCACTAACACCACCACGACCATGTCCACGTCCGCGTCCCTTACTAGATGTTTTTCTCATTGTTATGGTTCACCACAACAACAAAAATATTATTTGGCCCAATGTATTGTATTCAAATTCAGCGGGATATAAATTTGAGGCCTAGTATTTAGGCGCTGGGTGACCGGTATGGATTTACTAACAGAATTAGACTTGGAAATGCACAGTAGCGTGTGTGTGAAGTTATTCTGAATGACCCTATGTGCACCTTGAATATTATATACCCTTTTAGGGATAGATTTCAAATAGCTCTGATATAGCAGAAACCACTAAATTATGAAATTGCTAAATTGGGAATTGTATTTCAACCCAGAACAAAAAATGTGCTTTGACGGACACTAAATAACTTTCCCAGCCACAACAGGACAGCGGTAACGAGAGATTTAGCGGGATATAAATTTGAGGCCTAGTATTTAGGCGCTGGGTGACCGGTATGGATTTAGTGACAGAATTAGACTTGGAAATGCACAGTAGCGTGTGTGTGAAGTTATTCTGAATGACCCTATGTGCACCTTGAATATTATATACCCTTTTAGGGATAGATTTCAAATAGCTCTGATATAGCAGGAACCACTAAATTATGAAATTGCTAAATTGGGAATTGTACTTCAACCCAGAACAAAAAATGTGCTTTGACGGACACTAAATAACTTTCCCAGCCACAACAGTACAGCGGTAACGAGAGATTTAGCGGGATATAAATTTGAGGCCTAGTATTTAGGCGCTGGGTGACCGGTATGGATTTAGCGACAGAATTAGACTTGGAAATGCACAGTAGCGTGTGTGTGAAGTTATTCTGAATGACCCTATGTGCACCTTGAATATTATATACCCTTTTAGGGATAGATTTCAAATAGCTCTGATATAGCAGGAACCACTAAATTATGAAATTGCTAAATTGGGAATTGTACTTCAACCCAGAACAAAAAATGTGCTTTGACGGACACTAAATAACTTTCCCAGCCACAACAGTACAGCGGTAACGAGAGATTTAGCGGGATATAAATTTGAGGCCTAGTATTTAGGCGCTGGGTGACCGGTATGGATTTAGCTACAGAATTAGACTTGGAAATGCACAGTAGCGTGTGTGTGAAGTTATTCTGAATGACCCTATGTGCACCTTGAATATTATATACCCTTTTAGGGATAGATTTCAAATAGCTCTGATATAGCAGGAACCACTAAATTATGAAATTGCTAAATTGGGAATTGTACTTCAACCCAGAACAAAAAATGTGCTTTGACGGACACTAAATAACTTTCCCAGCCACAACAGTACAGCGGTAACGAGAGATTTAGCGGGATATAAATTTGAGGCCTAGTATTTAGGCGCTGGGTGACCGGTATGGATTTAGCGACAGAATTAGACTTGGAAATGCACAGTAGCGTGTGTGTGAAGTTATTCTGAATGACCCTATGTGCACCTTGAATATTATATACCCTTTTAGGGATAGATTTCAAATAGCTCTGATATAGCAGGAACCACTAAATTATGAAATTGCTAAATTGGGAATTGTACTTCAACCCAGAACAAAAAATGTGCTTTGACGGACACTAAATAACTTTCCCAGCCACAACAGTACAGCGGTAACGAGAGATTTAGCGGGATATAAATTTGAGGCCTAGTATTTAGGCGCTGGGTGACCGGTATGGATTTAGCTGACAGAATTAGACTTGGAAATGCACAGTAGCGTGTGTGTGAAGTTATTCTGAATGACCCTATGTGCACCTTGAATATTATATACCCTTTTAGGGATAGATTTCAAATAGCTCTGATATAGCAGGAACCACTAAATTATGAAATTGCTAAATTGGGAATTGTACTTCAACCCAGAACAAAAAATGTGCTTTGACGGACACTAAATAACTTTCCCAGCCACAACAGTACAGCGGTAACGAGAGATTTAGCGGGATATAAATTTGAGGCCTAGTATTTAGGCGCTGGGTGACCGGTATGGATTTAGCGACAGAATTAGACTTGGAAATGCACAGTAGCGTGTGTGTGAAGTTATTCTGAATGACCCTATGTGCACCTTGAATATTATATACCCTTTTAGGGATAGATTTCAAATAGCTCTGATATAGCAGGAACCACTAAATTATGAAATTGCTAAATTGGGAATTGTACTTCAACCCAGAACAAAAAATGTGCTTTGACGGACACTAAATAACTTTCCCAGCCACAACAGTACAGCGGTAACGAGAGATTTAGCGGGATATAAATTTGAGGCCTAGTATTTAGGCGCTGGGTGACCGGTATGGATTTAGCTGACAGAATTAGACTTGGAAATGCACAGTAGCGTGTGTGTGAAGTTATTCTGAATGACCCTATGTGCACCTTGAATATTATATACCCTTTTAGGGATAGATTTCAAATAGCTCTGATATAGCAGGAACCACTAAATTATGAAATTGCTAAATTGGGAATTGTACTTCAACCCAGAACAAAAAATGTGCTTTGACGGACACTAAATAACTTTCCCAGCCACAACAGTACAGCGGTAACGAGAGATTTAGCGGGATATAAATTTGAGGCCTAGTATTTAGGCGCTGGGTGACCGGTATGGATTTAGCGACAGAATTAGACTTGGAAATGCACAGTAGCGTGTGTGTGAAGTTATTCTGAATGACCCTATGTGCACCTTGAATATTATATACCCTTTTAGGGATAGATTTCAAATAGCTCTGATATAGCAGGAACCACTAAATTATGAAATTGCTAAATTGGGAATTGTACTTCAACCCAGAACAAAAAATGTGCTTTGACGGACACTAAATAACTTTCCCAGCCACAACAGGACAGCGGTAACGAGAGATTTAGCGGGATATAAATTTGAGGCCTAGTATTTAGGCGCTGGGTGACCGGTATGGATTTAGCGACAGAATTAGACTTGGAAATGCACAGTAGCGTGTGTGTGAAGTTATTCTGAATGACCCTATGTGCACCTTGAATATTATATACCCTTTTAGGGATAGATTTCAAATAGCTCTGATATAGCAGGAACCACTAAATTATGAAATTGCTAAATTGGGAATTGTACTTCAACCCAGAACAAAAAATGTGCTTTGACGGACACTAAATAACTTTCCCAGCCACAACAGTACAGCGGTAACGAGAGATTTAGCGGGATATAAATTTGAGGCCTAGTATTTAGGCGCTGGGTGACCGGTATGGATTTAGCGACAGAATTAGACTTGGAAATGCACAGTAGCGTGTGTGTGAAGTTATTCTGAATGACCCTATGTGCACCTTGAATATTATATACCCTTTTAGGGATAGATTTCAAATAGCTCTGATATAGCAGGAACCACTAAATTATGAAATTGCTAAATTGGGAATTGTACTTCAACCCAGAACAAAAAATGTGCTTTGACGGACACTAAATAACTTTCCCAGCCACAACAGTACAGCGGTAACGAGAGATTTAGCGGGATATAAATTTGAGGCCTAGTATTTAGGCGCTGGGTGACCGGTATGGATTTAGCGACAGAATTAGACTTGGAAATGCACAGTAGCGTGTGTGTGAAGTTATTCTGAATGACCCTATGTGCACCTTGAATATTATATACCCTTTTAGGGATAGATTTCAAATAGCTCTGATATAGCAGGAACCACTAAATTATGAAATTGCTAAATTGGGAATTGTACTTCAACCCAGAACAAAAAATGTGCTTTGACGGACACTAAATAACTTTCCCAGCCACAACAGTACAGCGGTAACGAGAGATTTAGCGGGATATAAATTTGAGGCCTAGTATTTAGGCGCTGGGTGACCGGTATGGATTTAGCGACAGAATTAGACTTGGAAATGCACAGTAGCGTGTGTGTGAAGTTATTCTGAATGACCCTATGTGCACCTTGAATATTATATACCCTTTTAGGGATAGATTTCAAATAGCTCTGATATAGCAGAACCACTAAATTATGAAATTGCTAAATTGGGAATTGTACTTCAACCCAGAACAAAAAATGTGCTTTGACGGACACTAAATAACTTTCCCAGCCACAACAGGACAGCGGTAACGAGAGATTTAGCGGGATATAAATTTGAGGCCTAGTATTTAGGCGCTGGGTGACCGGTATGGATTTAGCGACAGAATTAGACTTGGAAATGCACAGTAGCGTGTGTGTGAAGTTATTCTGAATGACCCTATGTGCACCTTGAATATTATATACCCTTTTAGGGATAGATTTCAAATAGCTCTGATATAGCAGGAACCACTAAATTATGAAATTGCTAAATTGGGAATTGTACTTCAACCCAGAACAAAAAATGTGCTTTGACGGACACTAAATAACTTTCCCAGCCACAACAGTACAGCGGTAACGAGAGATTTAGCGGGATATAAATTTGAGGCCTAGTATTTAGGCGCTGGGTGACCGGTATAGGATTTAGCGACAGAATTAGACTTGGAAATGCACAGTAGCGTGTGTGTGAAGTTATTCTGAATGACCCTATGTGCACCTTGAATATTATATACCCTTTGAGGGATAGATTTCAAATAGCTCTGATATAGCAGGAACCACTAAATTATGAAATTGCTAAATTGGGAATTGTACTTCAACCCAGAACAAAAAATGTGCTTTGACGGACACTAAATAACTTTCCCAGCCACAACAGTACAGCGGTGGGTAACGAGAGATTTAGCGGGATATAAATTTGAGGCCTAGTATTTAGGCGCTGGGTGACCGGTATGGATTTAGCGACAGAATTAGACTTGGAAATGCACAGTAGCGTGTGTGTGAAGTTATTCTGAATGACCCTATGTGCACCTTGAATATTATATACCCTTTGAGGGATAGATTTCAAATAGCTCTGATATAGCAGGAACCACTAAATTATGAAATTGCTAAATTGGGAATTGTACTTCAACCCAGAACAAAAAATGTGCTTTGACGGACACTAAATAACTTTCCCAGCCACAACAGGACAGCGGTAACGAGAGATTTAGCGGGATATAAATTTGAGGCCTAGTATTTAGGCGCTGGGTGACCGGTATGGATTTAGTGACAGAATTAGACTGGGATATGGCCAAAAAATAACCACACTATTGCTGGTTAAATGCACTTGGTGACGGGCGCAGCTTGCCCCTGATGTAGTATATGGCCAAAAAATGAACAGACTATTGCTGGTTAAATGCACTTGGTGTCACAGCTTGACGAACCACACTACTGAGGGTTAAATGCACTTGGTGACGGGCGCAGCTTGCCCCTGATGTAGTATATGGCCAAAAAATGAACAGACTATTGCTGGTTAAATGCACTTGGTGACGGGCGCAGCTTGCCCCTGATTTAGTATATGGCCAAAAAATGAACAGACTATTGCTGGTTAAATGCACTTGGTGTGATAGCTTGACCAACCACACTACTGAGGGTTAAATGCACTTGGTGACGGGCGCAGCTTGCCCCTGATGTAGTATATGGCCAAAAAATGAACAGACTATTGCTGGTTAAATGCACTTGGTGACGGGCGCAGCTTGCCCCTGATTTAGTATATGGCCAAAAAATGAACAGACTATTGCTGGTTAAATGCACTTGGTGTGATAGCTTGACCAACCACACTACTGAGGGTTAAATGCACTTGGTGACGGGCGCAGCTTGCCCCTGATGTAGTATATGGCCAAAAAATGAACAGACTATTGCTGGTTAAATGCACTTGGTGACGGGCGCAGCTTGCCCCTGATTTAGTATATGGCCAAAAAATGAACAGACTATTTCTGGTTAAATGCACTTGGTGTGATAGCTTGACCAACCACACTACTGAGGGTTAAATGCACTTGGTGACGGGCGCAGCTTGCCCCTGATTTAGTATATGGCCAAAAAATGAACAGACTATTGCTGGTTAAATGCACTTGGTGTCACAGCTTGACGAACCACACTACTGAGGGTTAAATGCACTTGGTGACGGGCGCAGCTTGCCCCTGATGTAGTATATGGCCAAAAAATAAACAGACTATTGCTGGTTAAATGCACTTGGTGTGACAGCTTCACCCTGATGTAGGCTTTAGCCAAAAAACAACCACACCATTGAGGGTTAAATGCACTTGGTGACAGGCGCAGCTTGCCCCTGATTTAGTATATGGCCAAAAAATGAACAGACTATTGCTGGTTAAATGCACTTGGTGTGACAGCTTCACCCTGATGTAGGCTTTAGCCAAAAAACAACCACACCATTGAGGGTTAAATGCACTTGGTCGCAGCTTGGATGCACTTGGTCGCAGCACCGCACAAGACACAAAATGGCCGCCGATCACCCCAGAAAAAAGTGACTGACAAACGGTCTGGGCAGCCTAAAAACAGTGAGGCATTTGAATTTCAGCAGCTCAATGATGCACAGCTGCAGATCGATCGATTAATCAAGTGAAGTCCTTTGGAGGAGTTAATCTGCCTAATCTCGCCCTACTGTCGCATCCGCAACCTCTCCCTACGCTAATCAGAGCAGAGTGACGGGCGGCGCTATGTGACTCCAGCTTAAATAGAGGCTGGGTCACATGGTGCTCTGGCCAATCACAGCCATGCCAATAGTAGGCATGGCTGTGACGGCCTCTTGGGGCAAGTAGTATGACGCTTGTTGATTGGCTGCTTTGCAGCCTTTCAAAAAGCGCCAAGAAAGCGTCACAAAAGCGCCAAGAAAGCGACGAACACCGAACCCGAACCTGGACTTTTACGAAAATGTCCGGGTTCGGGTCCGTGTCACGGACACCCCAAAATTCGGTACGAACCCGAACTATACAGTTCGAGTTCGCTCATCCCTACTCAGGATAAAATCCAATTTCTTTATTTCTTAGTTATAAAATCCATAGGCTGACCAGACAGGCAAGGTCTACGTGTTTCGACTGTACGTCTTAATCATGACCACAGTAAATTAATTGAGCAGCATTTTGCATGTATTTTAAGAAAGCCATTGGAGGCAGTTCTGGCATGGAGCTGATTATCATTCGGCACCTGGCTGGGGGCATGCCTAATGGCAAGAGAAGATTTTTAAACCAGAGTATGTGATAACACAATTTGGAAATGATTAAGACGTACAGTCGAAACGCATAGACCTTGCCTGTCTGGCCTGCCTCTTACATGAGTGTCTCTACATGATAAATGCCACTTGCTGAAGTGAGACAACCTCTTAAAAAAGAGAACCCTTTAAAAAAAAGAACAAATAAGTAAAATGGAAATGCATTAGACAGTGCCTTTAAATCAGGGATTTATCTGGACATCAGCCTGAGCTCAGGAAAAGGAAAATTGCTACCAACTACCATTTAGACCCTACTAGAGTAGGCAAAATAAGAATTGATGGGGAACATTTTTTGATGTTTTTTTGTCAATGTTTTTCTCTGCATTTGCTAGCCATGCAATCCGTGTTCTATCTTTTTGCGGAACGGGCGGATCACAGACCCATTAAAGTGAATGGGTCAGCGATCCGCTGCGGCTTCCCCGCGGTCGGTGTTCGTGCATTGCGGCCCGCATTGCGGCCACTGGGCCCACATGTTCATGTGCAGGAGGCCTTAAGCCTCATTCACACGTCATCGTTTGACGGACATGTGCTGTACGTGTTCTCCACGGACAGCACATGTCCCCATTCATTTTAATGTGTGTATTCAGGCAGACATCAGTGTTTTAGCACGGTCCGTGGGTCACTGTTTTCAGCATGGATGCATGCTCTATTTTGTCTGTGTTCACGAATCCATCACGCAGATTATAGTCTATGGGTCCGTGAAAAACACGGATGCCATCCATGTTTCACGGATCATTAGGAAGAGATGCTTTGAAAATAATTTTTCAGCTGTTCAGTCTTAGTGAAACACGGATGGCACACAGACAGCAAAAAACGGACCCACGGACCCAACACGGATCCTTCACGGACAGCTTCACGGATGCATCACTGACCACGTTCTCAAGGATTTGAGCACTGACATGGCTTTACTGGTGGCAAGTTCATTGATTTCTGAGATTTCACAAGGAGCACATTGGCCAGCCCCCACTGTCTACATGCTTGTTCTCTGTCCTTACATTCTCATTGTAAAACATATCATTACAGAACATTCCTCAGAAATAAATCCTTTTCAGGCCAAGTAGTTGAAACTGCTGTGCGCTGCTAAGCCCTGTAAATGCAGCTTTGGTATGCAAGTAAACTTGTGCTTGACCTAAATTCTAGAAATTCAAGCAGACCATTCAAGCCATATGTTGTGACTGGTACCCCAACCATAAGCTGATCATGGTGGTTCCTGCTGTCAGGACCTCCTGTGATGGACTGTTTTCCCTCATTTGGCTGAATACAATGTTCTTTTATTCAGTTCTTCCAGGTATGTGACAACGGTTGTAATGTTAAAGGGGTTGGTCAAGAAGTGTTTATTAGAGGAAACAAATAATAAAAGCACACAATCTCACCTTCGTAGTTCCCTCTGATCCAGCCCCACTACTGCTTCGTCTTCCCCAGGTTGTAGCTGGTAACGTTTTGTTCTGGCTGGGAAGGTGAGGAGAGGGTCGGAAGGTGAGTTGAAGGGAATTTATTATTTTATCAGGTTCGCAGCACTTTCCCCCAATAAAAAATATATTGGAGTTCCCCATTAAATTCATAGCATTACAAGTTTACAACCAAAATAATGTTACTATTATATAAAATGATGTAACGTAATTATGTGACTGTTTATTAATAGTAACTAACACTGTGTTTGTTCAGTACTCTTCCATAGTTTTGGCTATTAACAGTAAAAACATTACACAATTACCCGACTGCCAAAATGGAAATGCCAAACTAAACAGACGGTGCACCGATAACAATCACATATTGTAACTGAAGCTGTGAATGTGAAGCCAGTTCCCTCAAGAGAATGGAAAACTATGGAAAACCAGTTAGAAATCAGTTTGGAAAGCACCAAAATGCTAAGGGATCTATGGGTTGTTGAAAAAGTATTCATACCCCTTGAATTTTTCCACATTTTGTCACGTTACATCCACAAACTTAAAAGTATTTTATTGGGATTTTATGTGATAGAGTAGACCAACACAAAGTAGCAAGTATGTGTGAAGTAAAAAGAAAATTATACTTGGTTTTCAAAAATTTTAATAAATAAAATTCTGAAAAGTGTGGCATGCATTTGTATTCAGCCCCCTGCACTCTGATACCCCTAAATAAAATCCAGTGTGACCAATTGCCTTAAGACGTCACCTAACTAGTAAATAGAGTGAAGTGTAAAGCAGGGTTAAGGTGTAAAAAAATAAAATAAAAAAAAGCTCTAAACATCTTACATAGCGCTGTTTAATCAATCATCCAAAAATGGAAGGAATATAGCACAACTGCAAACCTACCAAGACATGGCCGTCCATCTAAACTGACACCCCATGCAAGGAGAGCACTAATGATAGAAGCAGCCAAGAGGCCCATGGTTACTCTAGAGGGGTTGAAGAAATCCACAGCTCAGGTTGGAGAATCTGTCCACAGGACAACTATTAGTCGTGTACTCCACAAATCTGGCCTTTATGAAAGAGTGAGAAGAAGAAAGCCATTTTTGAAAGCAAACCATATGAAGTCCAGTTTGCAGTTTCTATTACATTGTAGCTCTGGCTGTATGTTTAGGGTCATTGTCTTGCTGGAAGGTGAATCTCCTCCCCATTCTCAAGTCTTTTGCAGCCTCTTCCAGGTTTTCCTTCAGGATTGCCCAGTATTTAGCTCCATACATTTTCTCATCAACTCTGACCAGCTTCCATGTCCTTGCTGAAGAAACACATCCCCACAACATGATGTTGCCACCACCATGTTTCACGGTGGGGACGGTGTGTTCAAGGTGATGTGCAGTGTTAATTTTCTGCCACACATGGCATTTTGCATTTAGACCAAAAAGTTTAGTCTCATCTAATCAAAGCACCTTCTTCCACATGTTTGCTGTGTCGCCTACATGGCTTGTGGCAAACTGCAAAAGGGACTTTTTATGGCTTGCTGGAAATGACATAGTGTATGGAGACTTCTGTCCACTGTATGGACATTAGATGAACGTCAGACAAACAGGGACTGGTTGACCATTTGCTGTGTATATGGCGTTCCACCTCTCCCCTGGAAAGGGCTGTCAGGTTAGATTTCAACATGTCCAATCCTGGTGTCTTGGAAACCACGGGCGAATCTAAATTCCACTCGGTCACGAGGGGAATAGAGAGAGAAGAGGGGTGGGGGGGCGCACAATAGGGTAATACGCTCAATACAAATTAAATTGTTAAGAGAGAAAAAGGTGCTCACCTTTTTTAGTTGTGCTATGAATAGGCACAACTCTATAGTAGACTTCTTAGGGAAATATACCCTTTAAATCCAGGAGTGCAGCCGCAGAACGAGTTTCTTTGGGATTGGGTGCCCAATCCCCCAAAGGATGCTTGTAGAGTAGGAAGTTCTGATCAGCCACAAATCACTGGTAGAGTTGGTCTTTATATGAATAAATCTTCTTTATTGCATGAATACCATGGATGTATACAAAGAACAACGCGTTTCGGGGCTCCAAGTGTCCCCTTCATCAGGTCAATAGGTAATAATTTAACAGATAGCAGTCAGATATTTATATAATGTAAGGGATCGTCTCTTTTCAGGGGTCACACTCACAGATATCTCACCAGACAACGGATTTTCATGTCCAAACTGGGCATTTATTTTGACACTCTTCTCATAAAGGATAGTCCAGTTATAAATCACTGGGTGGGGTGAGGTTTCCGCACCGCCAACACTTAAAACACAAATAAACTCCTGCCCGTCTAGGCGCTACCTAAATAAAATACGTCCCTATCTCACTCATAGAGCTCAGTTCACACATGGACAACATATGCGGCTTTCCTCAGCCATCATCAATACTGCAGCCTCAAGGCTGTGGCAACTCCAGTACCTTTTGGGGGAGTGTGGCCCAGTAGTCCTCCAGACGCTGGGCGTGCAACCCTCGTTCTCTAGGTTCTCCAAACCTCAGGCTATTCAAAGCCTTGTGGCCCCTCAGTCCTCCTGACTGAGACCACACACAGAGCCTCTGCTTCATAACAGTCTTGCTCTCTGGACAATTAAGGAATGAGGTGGAGAGTTTAACCACTTCAGCCCCGCTAGCTGAAACCCCCTTCATGACCAGAGCACTTTTTACACTTCGGCACCACACTCCTTTCACCGTTTATCGCTCGGTCATGCAACTTACCACCCAAATGAATTTTACCTCCTTTTCTTCTAAATAATAGAGCTTTCATTTGGTGGTATTTTATTGCTGCTGACATTTTTACTTTTTTTGTTATTAATCAAAATGTAACGATTTTTTTGCAAAAAAATGACATTTTTCACTTTCAGCTGTAAAATTTTGCAAAAAAAACGACATCCATATATAAATTTTTTGCCAAATTTATTGTTCTACATGTCTTTGATAAAAAAAAATGTTTGGGCAAAAAAAAAATGGTTTGGGTAAAAGTTATAGCGTTTACACACTATGGTACAAAAATGTGAATTTCCGCTTTTTGAAACAGCTCTGACTTTCTGAGCACCTGTCATGATTCCTGAGGTTCTACAATGCCCAAACAGTAGAAAAACCCCACAAATGACCCCATTTCGGAAAGTAGACACCCTAAGGTATTCGCTGATGGGCATAGTGAGTTCATAGAACTTTTTATTTTTTGTCACAAGTTAGCGGAAAATGATGATGATTTTTTTATTTTTATTTTTTCTTACAAAGTCTCATATTCCACTAACTTGCGACAAAAAATAAAAAATTCTAGGAACTCACCGTGCCCCTCACAGAATACCTTGGGGTGTCTTCTTTCCAAAATGGGGTCACTTGTGGCATAGTTATACTGCCCTGGCAATTTAGGGGCCCATATGTGTGAGAAGTACTTTGCAATCAAAATGTGTAAAAAATGGCCGGTGAAATCCGAAAGGTACACTTTGGAATGTGTGCCCCTTTGCCCACCTAGGCTGCAAAAAAGTGTGACACATCTGGTATCGCCGTACTCAGAAGAAGTTGGGGAATGTGTTTTGGGGTGTCATTTTACATATACCCATGCTGGGTGAGAGAAATATCTTGGCAAAAGACAACTTTTCCCATTTTTTTATACAAAGTTGGCATTTGACCAAGATATTTTTCTCACCCAGCATGGGTATATGTAAAATGACACCCCAAAACACATTCCCCAACTTCTTCTGAGTACGGCGATACCAGATGTGTCACACTTTTTTGCTGCCAAGGTGGGCAAAGGGGCACATATTCCAAAGTGCACCTTTCGGATTTTGCAGGCCATTTTTTACACATTTTGATTGCAAAGTACTTCTCACACATATGGGCCCCTAAATTGCCAGGGCAGTATAACTACGCCACAAGTGACCCCATTTTGGAAAGAAGACATCCCAAGGTATTCCGTGAGGGGCACGACGAGTTCCTAGAATTTTTTTTTTTGTCACAAGTTAGCGGAAAATTATGATTTTTTTTTTCTCTTTTTTCCTTACAAAGTCTCATATTCCACTAACTTGCGACCAAAAATAAAAAAATCTAGGAACTCGCCATGCCCCTCACGGAATACCTTAGGGTGTCTTCTTTCCAAAATGGGGTCACTTGTGGCGTAGTTATACTGCCCTGGCAATTTAGGGGCCCATATGTGTGAGAAGTACTTTGCAATCAAAATGTGTAAAAAATGGCCGGCAAAATCCGAAAGGTGCACTTTGGAATATGTGCCCCTTTGCCCACCTTGGCAGCAAAAAAGTGTGACACATCTGGTATCGCCGTACTCAGGAGAAGTTGTGGAATGTGTTTTGGGGTGTCATTTAACATATACCCATGCTGGGTGAGATAAATATCTTGGCAAAAGACAACTTTTCCAAAAATTTTATACAAAGTTGGCATTTGACCAAGATATTTCTCTCACCCAGCATGGGTATATGTAAAATGACACCCCAAAACACATTCCATAACTTCTCCTGAGTACGGCGATACCAGATGTGTCACACTTTTTTGCAGCCTAGATGCGCAAAGGTGCCCAAATTCCTTTTAGGAGGGCATTTTTAGACATTTGGATCCCAGACTTCTTCTCACGCTTTAGGGCCCCTAAAGAAGCCAGGGCAGTATAAATACCCCACATGTGACCCCACTTTGGAAAGAAGACACCCCAAGGTATACAATGAGGGGCCTGGCGAGTTTATAGAAAAAAAAAATTTGGGCATAAGTTAGCGGAAATTGATTTTTTATTATTTTTTTTTCTCACAAAGTCTCACTTTCCGCTAACATAGGACAAAAATTTAAATCTTTCATGGACTCTATATGCCCCTCAGCAAATACCTTGGGGTGTCTTCTTTCCAAAATGGGGTCAGTTGTGGCGTGTTTGTACTGCCATGGCATTTGAGGGTCTCCGCAATCATTACATGTATGGCCAGCATTAGGAGTTTCTGCTATTCTCCTTATATTGAGCATACAGGTTATGAGATTTTTTTTTCCGTTCAGCCTCTGGGCTGAAAGAAAAAAATGAACGGCACAGATTTCTTCATTCGCATCGATCGATGTGGATGAATAAATCATTGCCGGGTTTTTTTAGTTTTTTTTTATATATATATATATATACAAAGTGTTTGCCAAAGCATAGGAACGCCGCCTCCTCCTCAGCTCGTATGCCTTGGCAAACGTATCTGTCACTGCAGAGGAGAAAATCCCGTCTTGCAGCGCCGCATACACCGACTTGCGTGTAATCTGACAGCAGCGCAATGCTTCTGTCAGAATGCACATCGGTGCTGCAGCTAGTAGATCGGTTGGTCCACCTGGAAGGTAAAAAAACAAAAACAAAAAAAAAGAAAAAACCAGGCCACAACGCAATAATTTAATTAACTTTGGAACAGAACATGTAAACTTTAACTTTTTGAACTAAACATTAACGTGTTTGCTTACTGGTGTTTTTTTTTTTTTTTTTTTTTTACCTTTATAGAACAAACCTCTCCTTCCCCATGGGTCAATGTGCAAAGCGCAAATCGCCCAAAGATGTGGCGAAGTGCGTTATGCACTTAGTCCCATGTGAAAGGAGACGTTTGCAGCAGCTGTGAGTGAATGGGCCCTAATAGCCCTGTGTGCCTATCCTGGTCAGATGATCCCTATGCTAGGTGTACCTGTGTGTGGTACTTTCGGAAACACTCCCCTAAGCATAGGGCAGGGTGGTCAGGACAGTCAGGACAGAAATAGCGGGTGTCACGCCTTATTCCACTCCTGCTACAGACACGACATCTTTTTCGGGGTGACGGGTGGGTTGAGGTACCAGCAACGACATTGGGGAAATGTCGCTCGTGTAGACGGCTAACTACACTGGTGGATGGGGCCACGGAACCTCCTGGATACAGGAGGTTCTCGATGATCTCTTCCTGAAATTTGAGGAAGGATCCAGTTCTCCCAGCCTTACTGTAGAGAACAAAACTATTGTACACAGCCAATTGAATTAAATATACAGACACCTTCTTATACCAGCGTCTGGTTCTGCGGGAAACTAAATACGGAGACAACATCTGGTCATTGAAGTCCACCCCTCCCATGTGAAGGTTATAGTCGTGGACTGAGAGGGGCTTTTCAATGACACGGGTTGCTCGCTCAATTAGTATTGTCGTGTCTGCGTGAATGGAGGAGAGCATGTAAACGTCACGCTTGTCTCTCCATTTCACCGCGAGCAGTTCTTCGTTACACAGTGCGGCCCTCTGCCCCCTTGCAAGACGGGTGCTAACGAGCCGTTGGGGGAAGCCCGCGCGACTAGTTCGCGTGGTACCACAGGCGCCAATCCGTTCTAGAAACAAATGCCTAAAGAGGGCCACACTTGTGTAGAAATTGTCCACATAAAGATGGTACCCCTTGCCGAATAAGGGTGACACCAAGTCCCAGACTATCTTCCCACTGCACCCCAGGTAGTCAGGGCAACCGACCGGCTCCAGGGTCTGATCTTTTCCCTCATAGACACAAAATTTGTGTGTATAGCCTGTGGCCCTTTCACAGAGCTTATACAATTTGACCCCATACCGGGCGCGCTTGCTTGGGATGTATTGTTTGAAGCCAAGGCGCCCGGTAAAATGTATAAGGAGGGAGAACTAAAGTGACACTAATACAATTATAGATCTGACCGTGATCAGTTTTGATCACTTCCAGATACTATAAAAGTACAAATGCTGATTAGTGATACGCTAATCAGCGAATAACGGACTGCGGTGCGGTGGGCTGGGCGCTAACCGATCCCTAAACTACCTAACCAAGGGGCCTAAACTATACCTAAAACCTAACGGTCAATACCAGTGAAAAAAAAAAAGTGACAGTTTGCACTGATCACTTTTTTCCTTTCACTAGTGATTGACAGGGGCGATCAAAGGGGTGATCAAAGGGTTAATTGGGGTTCAGGGGGGTGATCTGGGGCTAAGTGTGTAGTGTTGGTGTACTCACTGTGTAGCCTGCTCCTCTGCTGGATCCAACCGACGAAAAGAACCAGCAGAGGAGCAGGCAGCCATATAACAGATCATATTTACTAATATGATCTGCTATCTGGCACTCTGATTGGATTTTTAAAAAATCATCAGCTTGCCAGCCGCGATCATTGGCTGGCAAGCTGATGACGATTTACTCCCTGACGAAATGCCGGCCCGAACTGCGCATGCGCGGGCCGGCATAGCGCGTCATCTCGCGTCTCGCGAGATGACGCGTATATGCGTCAGTCTGCGCAGCGATGCCGCCTCCGGACCGCACATCTGCGTTAGGCGGTCCGGAGGCGGTTAAAAGTCGAGGTTCTCAGACCACAGGTTACCCACTGAGGAAGAGATAAGCTATCTCGAAACGCGTCTGGGCGGAGTACCTGTGTGTAAACTCGACTGCTATTTTACATGGCCATGTATTGAAATCAATCACGTAAAGAAAAATCGTCTATTTGACTCACGAAAACCTACAGACGGAGCAAGTCCTGTGATATCCTAGGACGAAATCCTGAGAATTGCTGCAGAGGGAAATCTGTATTACTGGACTTGGATGTGAATGGTGGGACGCCACCTGAAACAATACCCATACAAAGAACCTCTTGATCAGCACCGAAGGTTGTGAGTAACAAAAATTCTATACGTTGAACTGTGAAAGTTGGTTGCATTTATCATCTATGCTAGCCTGAATAGGAAAAACCCTGTTCTCTATACAGAGCTTTGAGGATGCAATCCTGATTACTCCTACTGGGACACAGCTTTTACCATCTCCACTGGGACTCACCCATATGATATGGGCTTGTTACACTGGGACTTTAATTGTGAGAAACATCTAGGTCTCCAGAAAAATCGAGTAATTATCAATTAAGGATATTGTTTTTTAGTTGCTTTTTAATTTTATGCATGTATTTTACCTTCTCGATTTTATTAGATCGATCCATTGTAGTTGATTTTTTATAATCGATATCCATCGATAATATTGCATTTCGATTTATTTTATTTTATTGTATCTGAATAAACTAGTTTGGATCCACATTCCTCTGGGTGTTTTGAGTGCCGGTCCAAATCACTTATCAATTTACCCAACCAGAGCAAGGGGTGGCTCTTTTCGTCCAGAGCACCTAGCGTGATCACTCATAGTGAGCCATCTGTTTACTCTTTCCAACTCTCTGGATTTTATATGCCTCACCCATCTGAGGTATCTGAAATGGGACAACACACCTTCCAGCACTGTTCACATTACCACAATAAATAGAAAAAAAACGCCAAAAAACAGCATACCTGGAGACTGCCCACACATAGGAGGGGCTAGTCCCAGATGTGCTGGTATTACATTAAAAAAACACACAATTTTAAACAAAAGGAAGGATCTTGTTGTCCCACTAGTTTAATAAATTCATCCCTTAGTTGAAACGATAAGAAAATGTGGATGATAAATGTATTTATAAACCATAAGTGAGGGTCACATGACCGCCTCTCTGTAGTCATGTGATAGGGGCGGGCTGGCTCAAAAAATCCCTGGTAATGGAGCGCTGACGCATGCGCTCCAACTACCCATGGAGATCCGGCAGTAAAAGAGTCATGTGATCGCAACTTAGCGGTCACATGACTGTGTCTATGGCAACCCAGACGCCTGAGTGTGTAGATGCCGTGCCTGATGTGAAGGATGTACTCGGCTGGTATAAAATAGTGGGGAAATAGGATCGCCCCTATTAGAGGTATTTGTTATTAAAGAGATTAGGAGAAATAGAATGAAATAAGGGAGGAGAGGATGATGAATCATGTTTGTAAAAAGGTGACCTGCATGCAAACGTAATCAATGTTAAAAATATTATGAAACTAAATGTAGTGATGGGCATATTAGAAGCAAGGGGGGAGAGGGGAAAAGGGGGGGAATGGAAAGAGAATTTATAGGAAAAAGAATATAGTGATACTAATGGGGGTTTAGTCTCAATGAATAATAATATGATATGGTATGTCAACTCTAACAGTCCCCTATATGATATACGGGCGAAGGGACAAAAAGATGAAATGCATAGAAATGGGTGGGATTAACATCCATTAATATTACAGGAGCCACCAAATAAAAGTTCATATATAATAGATAATAAAATAAATACATATAATAACTATAAATATAAAAAAAATATATATATTTAAAAATATATATAAAAATATGTATGTGACACAAAGGATGAAATCATGATGGTAACTCGTAATATTCTGTCGCGTGTCTAGATACACTATGTTTTAGGTACTTTTTCTTAATGTTCGACCTATGTTTGTTGAGCCTGTTTCGTAGTGTTTGGATAGTCCACCCAACATATTGTAAGTGGCATGGACATTCCAGAAGATTTATAAACAAAGTTGCATTCACAGTTGAGACTATTCAGAATAGGGAAGGACTCTCCGCTAACATGACTGCAAAAATGATTTCTGGCATATCCATGAGCAGCATAAACATTTTTTGTGACCACATTTTGAGCTCCCCATCACGGCCTTAACGACATGATTTTCTGTGCGAGGTACAACTGAGTTAAGCTCACTTGGTGCAAGAATATTTTTTAGAGTACGTGCTCTTCTATATGTTAGTTTCGGGAGCTTTGGGATGATCTGGTTCAAAATTGTATCCCTTTTTAGTATATGCCAATGTTTCTCTACGATGGCTTTAATAGACATGTGATTTTGGTTATATGTAGTAATGAAATTATAACTATTTATCACTATTACTGTCTTTTTCTTTTTTAGGGGCTGTAATAAGGCAATCGTCTTGGATGAGCTTGGTGGCTTTGGATCTTGCGCCAGATATAATGTTAAGAGGACAACCTTTTTGGCTAAACCTGGAGACTAACACATCACACTGTTGGATAAAATCTTCTTCAAGGGTACAGTTCCGCCTCAGTCGCTTGAATTGGCTGAATGGGATATTTGATTTCCATTTTCTGTAGTGTGTACTCTTATAGTCCAAGTAGCTATTACTATCAACTTTTTTGAAGAATGTACAGGTATTCATTTTATTGTTCTAAATAAAAATTTCGAGGTCTAAAAACTAAATTTTTGTCTTGTCATAAGTTCCAGTAAAGGAGATTCCCCAATCATTGTTATTGAGATCTAAAATGAATTTTTCAATTGATGATGGGTCCCCCATTCCAAATGAAGATTAAATCATCAATATACCTGCGAAAGCAGATAATGTTCTTATCAGCCCAAAAGCTTGAACCATAAATGAACTCCCCCTCAAAAGCTCCCATGAATAAATTAGCAAAACTGGGCGTGAAACGCGTCCCCATAGCGGTGCCTCGTATCTGCTTGAAGATTTCATCTTGGAACGTGAAAACATTATGTGTAAGAATAAACTCAATTCCTTTCATAATGAAGGCCTTTTGTGGGGCAGGCATTTTTTCATCTTTATCTAGAAAACTAGATGTACATTTCATACCTAGATTATGGGAGATGTTTGTATACAGTGCTGAAACATCCAAGGTCACCCAATAGAAGCTATCTTGCCATACTGTATCTTTCAGAAGAGTGATAAGATAAGTTGAGTCTCTGAGATAAGATTTGAGATTGACAAAATATTTCTGCAGGTAAATATCAATGTAGTGTGATAGATTACGAGTAAGGGAGGACACCCCTGAAATGATAGGTCTGCCCGGCGGATTCTGGATGTTTTTGTGAATCTTGGGGAGGTGGTAAAAGATGGCTAATGTGGACTCCTTCACCAAAATATATTCCTTTTCTTTCTTGCTCAAACACATATCTGCTGACTTGATAAGCACTTGGAAATCTTCTTTATCTGTAGTAGAGGGATCATGGTCCAATGGTAGGTAATATTTTTTATCTGATAAGATGTTCAGAGCTTCTCTAATATAGTCCTCTTGATTTTGGATAACAACACCCCTCCCCCCCTTTATCAGCGCCCCTAATGACTAGATCAGTATTTGATTGTAAATTCTTTAGGGCCATCATTTCTGATGGTTTTATGTTGTGTCTTATGTTGGATTCACAATTGATTTCCCTAAAGTCATTATAGACCACCGAATAGAAAGTGTCCAAAAAATTCCCCTTACAATGAATGGGGTAGAATGATGATGATGGTGGTTTTAAGCTAGACGGAATGGCTTCCATAGATTCCTCATTGGGTTTAAAGTATTGTGCTCTAACGTGGGTCTACTCGTTGAATTTTCTTGGATTTTAAAATGTCTTTTTAGTGTAAGCTTCTTAATATAATGGTTTAGATCAAGGAACAGATCAAATTCCTTAATTTTACTAGAGGGACAAAATGAGAGACCATTAGATAGTAAAGAAATCTCATCTGCTGTCAAAACATGAGTGGACAGATTGAAAATACCGCAAGAGTGGGGCCCAGAATGTTGGTTTGGAACAATTATTGGTAGTGTGGGGTGGGGATCCTTCTTTTTGCGCTTACCTGCTCTACAACCTCTCCTTGTTCTTTTTGTTTTACTGATTTGTGGCCTAGTGGGTAAAAAAAATTGGCTATATCGGTGGTTTTGGGGTCCTTTAAGATGGGATGACTGGCTATTGGATGGATGAGGGGGGGAAGATTTAAAAAAGATGGCATGGATATAGAGGGGCCCGCAATGGAGAAGTCATCAACTTGTGAACCATTATGATTGCATGGATCGGGATTGGACATATCAGATGTAAGTGGAAACGCACTACCAGGTGTCTTATGGTCGACTATCAAGGAGGCCAATATGCAGGTGGGTGTGGGAGATGGACACACATGTTTGGTGAGAAGTGAATCAATCTCTAAGTCAGAGGTATTGGTCGGACTGCAGGAACCAAGTTCAACTGAGGAGTTGGAATCAGGTGGAATAAAGAAATTGGTGGGAGGTAGGTTGCGTGGACCACACTTATTAAGTATTTCGGTTGAAAAAATGGAAGATGGAGAGGTGCATTTGACAGAAGTATTGATGGTGGGAAGAGTTGATATTCCACCTGGGGTGAGTAGTGGGGTCTGGAATACCGAGATAGGGGACTCCAGCGATTGAGTAGGTGTATCCAG
Organism: Bufo gargarizans; assembly: GCF_014858855.1. Taxonomy (NCBI): domain Eukaryota; kingdom Metazoa; phylum Chordata; class Amphibia; order Anura; family Bufonidae; genus Bufo; species Bufo gargarizans. The sequence continues at coordinate 594,326,819 of NC_058081.1, forward strand.
ATTGTGCACGTTATTGCAAGGGGATCTAACGATGGGTGTGAGGCAGACCTCATGATGTGCATTCTTGTAGGTAGGTCTAATGATAGGTGTATGACAGACACTATTAGAGGTGTAGGGGATGGGCAATATGGGATCTGGGTGGGTGGTGATCACATTGTTAATTGTTTTTTGGTAGTATTGGGATTTATGTTGTCTTTGTGGTCCTACATGATTATTGTGTTTATTGAATCTATTGGAATATGACACCCAAGGTCTATGTGGTATATTGTTTTTGTGGTTGTACTTGTGAATAGAAGAAAGGCGTGTCCGGGTTGCTCCATTATCATTGGATAGCCAGGGCGGATCAATGGTGCTATGGTTATCTATAGTGTTGGCCTCTGTAATGGTTTTCCCAGGGCAGGGATTCTTCTGGTGTTCTATTCCAAGCCTGGGGTTTCTAGGTTTCTGCCAAAACTTGATGTTATAGGTGGCTAAGTCGTGTCTATCTCTGTTAAGCTTGTTACTTTTTTTATATAGTGTTTCGACTTTTTCGACTGATAGAATTCTTGATGTAATTAGCCGATTAAATTTTGTAAATCCAGTATATGATCTAAATTTAGAAAGTTCGCTGTGACATTCTATTTTTTTTTTTACCACATTCCAAATATAGCGACCATCTTTTTTCTATCAGTCTAGCCATAAGACCTTTTGCACATTCAAGCAAATAATTGTCCCAGTCTTTGCAAAAAACAGGATCCTCTTTGAAAGAATTTCCAAATTGTAGTCTAAGACCACGTGGAACAATTTGTTCTTCTAGATAGATTTCTAGGAAGTTTGCATCTAGTTGATGCTGTATTTCGTCCGACATAAGTTTTTCTAAATCATGGAATAAAGACAATAACGTTTTTTCGTCGATACTTGCATTTGTTTATTGATTCGTATTAACATTGTCTTCAATGTTATTCCTGGTGCACTGAATTAGCAGATGTTCTCGCTGTGGCATTCTATTCAGAGCATACTCCATTGTGATCCTTACGTTGAGGTATATGTAGGAGAACCTATGTGCTGCACCCTCAGACTGGACAATCCAGAAGACGTAGTTTTGGAAACCACGGGCGAATCTAAATTCCACTTAGTCACAAGGGGAATAGAGAGACAAGAGGGGTGGGGGGCGCAAAATAGGGTAATACGCTCAATACAAATTAAATTGTTAAGAGAGAAAAAGGTGCTCACCTTTTTTAGTTGTGCTATGAATAGGCACAACTCTATAGTAGACTTCTTAGGGAAATATACCCTTTAAATCCAGGAGTGCAGCCGCAGAACGAGTTTCTTTGGGATTGGGTGCCCAATCCCTCAAAGGATGCTTGTAGAGTAGGAAGTTCTGATCAGGTGCAAATCACAGGTAGAGTTGGTCTTTATATGAATAAATCTTCTTTATTGCATGAATACCATGGATGTATACAAAGAACAACGCGTTTCGGGGCTCCAAGTGTCCCCTTAATCAGGTCAACAGGTAATAATTTAACAGACAGCAGTCAGATATTTATATAAATAGAAAAAAAAAGCCAAAAAACAGCATACCTGGAGACTGTCCACAAATAGGAGGGGCTAGTCCCAGGTGTGCTGGTATTACATTAAAAAAAGACACACAATGTTAAACAAAAGGAAGGATCTTGTTGTCCCACTAGTTTAATAAATTCATCCCTTAGTTGAAACGATAAGAAAATGTGGATGATAAATGTATTTATAAATCGCAAGAGAGGATCACATGACCGCCTCTCTGTAGTCATGTGATAGGGGAGGGCCGGCTCAAAGGATCCCTGGCAATGGAGCGCTGACGCAGTGTGTTTTTTAATGTAATACCAGCACACCTGGGACTAGCCCTTCCTATGTGTGGGCAGTCTCCAGGTGATAAGAGTGATAGAAAACAGAGGGTGGTTATTAACGGTACACACTCAGATTGGGTCACTGTCACTAGTGGAGTACCTCAGGGGTCAGTATTGGGCCCTATTCTCTTCATTATATTTATTAATGATCTTGTAGAAGGCTTGCATAGTAAAATATACATTTTTGCAGATGACACTAAACTGTGTAAAGTAATTAACACGGAAGAGGACAGTATACAGCTACAGAGGGATCTGGATAGATTAGAGGCTTGGGCAGATAAGTGGCAGATGAGGTTTAACACTGACAAATGGAAAGTTATGCACATGGGAAGGAATAATGCAAGTCATCCATACATACTAAATGGTAAAGCACTCGGTAACACTAACATGGAAAAGAATCTAGGAATTTTGGTGAACAGCAAACTAAGCTGCAGAAACCAGTGTCAGGCAGCTGCTGCCAAGGCCAATAAGATAATGGGTTGCATCAAAAAGGGCCATAGATGCCCGTGGTGAGAACATAGTCCTACCACTTTACAAATCACTAGTCAGACCACACATGGAGTACTGTGTACAGTTCTGGGCTCCTGTGAACAAGGCAGACATAGCAGAGCTGCAGAGGGTGCAAAGGAGGGCAACTAAAGTAATAACTGGAATGGATGAACTACAGTACCCTGAAAGATTATCAAAATTGGGGTTATTCACTTTAGAAAAAAGACAACTGAGGGGAGATTAATTACTATGTATAAATATATAAGGGGTCAGTACAGAGATCTATCCCATCATCTATTTATCCCCAGGACTGTGACTGTGACTGTGATGAGGGGACATCCTCTGCGTCTGGAGAAAAGAAGGTTTGTACACAAACATAGAAGAGGATTCTTTACGGTAAGAGCAGTGAGACTATGGAACTCTCTGCCTGAGGAGGTGTTGATGGTAAGTACAATAAAAGAGTTCAAGAGGGGCCTGGATGTATTTATAGAGTGTAGTAATATTACAGGCTATAGTTACTAGAGAGGGGTCGTTGATCCAGGGAGTTACTCTGATTGCCTGATTGGAGTCGGGAGTTTTTTGCCTTCCTCTGGATCAACTTGCAGGATAAAAGGCCGAACTGCATGGACAGATGTCTTTTATCGGCCTTCTAAACTATGGTACTATGTTAGGCCTCATGCACACGACCGTTCCATTTTTTGCGGTCCGCAAACCGCGGATCCACAAAAAACTGAAGCCACCCGTGTGCCTTCCGCATATTGCAAAATGGAACGGGCGGCCCATTGTTGAAACGCCTATTCTTGTCTGCAAAACGGACAAGAATAGGACATGTTATATTCTTTTGCAGGGCTACGGAACGGAGCAACGGATGCGGACAGCACACATTTTTTGCGGCCCCATTGTAGTGAATGGATCCGCATCCGAGCCGCGGGTTGGATGTGGACCAAAACAACAGTCGTGTGCATGAGGCCCTATAGATGCATTACAGCAGTGTTGCTGTTTTTGTACACAATATCACTAAGTGATCTATTTTCTACTTAATCAAAATACTACTTGCGTAAGATATCAATAAAGCAATAAAGGGAAGGCAATTAACCTGCGCCTGATATTTACACCATTGATATGGCATCATGAGTACTTTTTATGACTTCTATTTACTAGTATAGTATATGGTTGCATTCAGTGGCGTAGTGTGTGTGTGTGTGTGTGAGGGGGGGGCATAGGGGCCGTTGCCCCAGGTGCCAAATTGCAGGGGGCGCCAGGCAGAAGTAATTTCAATGAGGGCCACGAGAACCTATGGCTCCCATCCCCTCTGTTATGCCTCATAGGCTTAAGGCCACGCAGTAGAGCGACGCAGGACTCGGTCACGATTACCTCACTGTGACCTCCTGCGAGATGACGCAGCGCGGGAAGGCACAGTGAGGTGTTCGTGACCGCCTGCGGCGGGACGCCACAAGCTGTATTTTTTTATTTTTTTTTATGTACCCTACCCTAATTGCAGAGGTACTGGGGGCACTATGGGTGTGGGGGAGGAGCAGAGAGAGGAGGACCAAGGACATCATACTAATAAGAGTAGGGTGGCTATAATACTAATAATAAAGAGGGGGCCAATACATTAATAACAAAGAGGCGGCCAATACATTAATAATAAAGAGGGGGCCATTCTATTAATAATAAAGAGGGGCCATTATATTAATAAAAAAGAGGGGGCCATTATATTAATAATAATAATGATAAAAATACAGAGGGGTCATTAATATTATTCATAATAATAATAATAATAATAATAATACAGAGGGGGCCAATACATTAATAATAAAGAGGGGGCCATTACATTAATAATAAAGAGGGGGCCATTATATTAATAATAAACAGGGGGCCATTATATTAATAATAAACAGGGGGCCATTATATTAATAATAAAGAGGGGGCCATTATATTAATAAAAAAGAGGAGGCCATTATATTAATAATAATAATACAGAGGGGGTAATTTATATTATTAATAATAATAATAATAATACAGAGGGGGCCATTACATTAATAACATAGAGGGGGCCATTATAATATACAGGGGGAATAATATTATGGGGAATGGGGGACTATCTGTATGGCTCTAGCACAGTATTGGGGGGCAGCAGGATGACAGTGTTGAGACACCAGGAAGGAGAGGAACATAGTAAAGTGAGGAACCCCAAAAAAAATTCTATGAAACTCTACAGAGACGAGAAGCATCTGAAAGAAGGTATCATGGCGGTCTTATCTCTGAATGAAAATGTCGAGGAAAGTCTACATCACAGGAGATCACTGGATATAGCAGGTATGGTGCTGTATTCTCCTGTATATAATAATATCCATCCACATATTTGTTTCACGGTAGGGTTGGGGGAGAAGATTGAGAATTTCGCCCACCCTGCCGCATCCTGGCCCCAGAATTTAGGTCACACTATGCATGTTCTGTATTTTTGGGGCTCGCACCCATCTTCTACATTATCTGTACTCAGAGAGTTATCACTGTTTTATTTGAGGTGTTACATAGGACTGCAGGTGACATCTACTACATTATCTGTACACGGAGAGTTGTCACTGTTATCTGTGGTGTTACATAGGACTGCAAGTGATCTACTACTTTATCTGTTAAAAGGGAGGGGGGCAATTTTTGGCTTAGCCCGGGTGCTGTCAACCCACGCTACGCCACTGGTTGCATTCATTGCAAAACTAACAAAAACATAAAAATAAAATGTCAGAGATGAATCAAAACTGGACTAACGATACAAAAGGAAAGAATGGATTTTGGGTGAAATAAATACTTTACTTTAGCCACCTAACAAAGTGCTTACAATATATGTTATCATCTTATAGGGTGTGGTCCCATCAAGGCCAGGAAGAACAGCCATCACATCCGATATGGCATGTAACAGACGTGCAGCACAGAGGGGAGGGAAGGGGAGTAACCTTTCACTAGGGAGAGGGAGGAGTGAATAGGGTGGTGGGAGCACTAGTCCTCACCACTGACACCTAGGGTAACAACAGGGAAAGGACAAACAACACAAACAATCCCTAAAGGGAGACAACAAACAGGAGACAACAACAGGAGTAAATCGGAGACGCAACCCCTGAAGACACCAATGAGTTGGCAAAACATGTCCGCATAGTCAATGCTTTACTTGATCACTTGCTTACACAGCACAGTGAATTATCAGTGCGAGTATATCCTATAGGACAATTAACAGTCATTCGGAAGGCACCGCTGATAGTTTTATAATAGATTTTAGATAGGAATAGGATTTTAAAAATATAAAATAAATGTTACGTTTTAAGATATCCATACAGGCAGCACATGTAAATAAGAGACAACCATTGGCCCTTTGGACCATTTGTAAATAATGAGCAATAGGTTGTGACACCTTCGTGACAGTACCCCCCTTTCTACGAGGGACCACCAGACACTTAGGACCAGGTCTTTCCGGATGAGAAATGTGGACCGTAACCCCTCCAATGCACCTCAAACTCCAAATTGCCATCGACAACAATTGGAGGGGGCGGTAACGGTGATGGTTCCGGAGGTGCAACATACTTTTTGAGCAACGATTTATGAAATACATTATGAATTTTCAAACTCTGCTAAAGGTAGGATGACCATTCCTCCTGATTTTCAGACACAAAACACCTAAGGTAAGTCTCAAGGTTTTGGTTGGTGCGTTTGGTCTGGCCGTTCGACTGCGGATGGAAGGCTGACGAAAAGGAAAAATATACCCCAAGATGAGAACAAAAAGCTCTCCAGAGCTGGGTTCCTCGATCCAAAACAACATCGGGACCCCGTGAAGCTTCACTATTTCACTGATAAAAACCTGAGTCAAAGTTCTAGCATTTGGCAATGCGAGTAAGGCAATAAATAATAAGGTAGGAGGACTCATGCTCTGGAACCTCGGGTCCCTACTAACCCTCCGCAGGTCTCTAAGCTAGGAGCTGGGTAGACTACCTGTTCCTCCTGGACATAGAGGAACAGGAGCCTAGAATGGCCAAGCTGTAAATAAGGGGAAACCAATACAACTTATGGCAGTGGCAGGTACGTGGAAACTACAACCTCACCTACCTGCCACAGACACACAGCCTGGAACCCATGTGCAAGTGCTGCTATCCACAACCAACACAAATGACAACAGCACACACCATACATCACACGGGAAACCATAAGGTGCAATAAACAAGCAACCGCATACACATAAACATCACATCAGACAAGGTAACAATTTATGACCAGAAGGGTGGCCCCCACTGGCAGTTGGTAAATAACCAGGAGGATGTCTCCAGAAAGCATGGCTGAAGCACCCTCTCTGACTACTGCCTTCCACTGAGGCTTTATAGGGCCAAGAAGCCACACCCAACAGTCAGACACACCCAGTGCACACACACACACTAGGAAGGAAGTTAACCCTTCCAACACCAGGGAAGGGAAAACATCAACTTAAAGGGGAAGTGCACACAATAACCCCCGTGCACACCAGACAGGGGAAGTGCAGACAAACACACGTTGCCAAGGGCAACCGCACGCATAGCTTGTCTAGGTGGAAGACGCTTAGCAGATTCAAGGTATAACAGGTTTTTATGATCCGTTATCACCGTGACGGGATGAGTTGCTCCCTCTAAAAAGTGACGCCATTCCTCAAACGCTAATTTAATAGCTAAAAGTTCCCTGTTGCCTATATCATAATTCATCTTGGCTGCCGACAATTTCTTAGAAAAGAAAGCACAAGGATGCCATTTACTTGGAGACGGACCTTGGAACAGTACAGCCCCCACCTCTGATGCATCAACCTTCACAATAAAAGGTTGAGGAACATCGGGCTGGTCCAGTATGGGTGGCGAGGTCAAACTCTCCTTCAGAGAGGAAAAAGCCAGTTTAGCAGCGTTAGACCATTTAGTAAAATCAGTTCACTTCTTTGTCATGTCCATAAGGGGTTTGACAATCGCAGAATAGTTCTGAATGAATTTTCTATAGAAATTGGCAAAACCCAAAAAACGCTGCAGAGCTTTTAGGTTCTCAGGAAGATCCCATTCTAGGATTGCGCGGACCTTCTCTGGATCCATACGGAACTCCGAAGCTGATAGCAGATACCCCAGGAATTGTACCTCCTGTACGGCGAATACACATTTCTCCAATTTAGCATATAGCTTATTCGTCTGTAAAATCTGCAACACCTGCCTGACATGTACCTTGTGTGTCTCCAGATCGGGTGAATAGAGCAAAATATCGTCAAGATATATCACCACAAATCTGCCAACAAGATGACAAAAGATAACATTGACAAAGTGTTGAAAGACAGCAGGAGCATTAGTCAGGCCAAATGGCATGACCAGGTTTTCATAATGCCCCTAAGGAGTGTTAAACGCTGTCTTCCAATCATCCCCCTCTTTAATGCAAATCAGAATGTAGGCTCCAATTAAATCCATTTTGAAAACCATTTTGCACCTACAATCTAATTAAAGAGGTCGGGAATGAAAGGAAGAGGATAGGGGTCTCAGATAATTATCCGATTTAGTTCATGAAAATCTAGGCAAGGACGCAAGCCCCCCATCTTTCTTCTTCACATAGAAGAACCCTGCATCCACGAGTGAAGAAGAGGGTCTTATATGTCCTTTAGCCAGACTTTCGCATATATAGTCCTTCATGGCTTGTCTTTTACTTTCTCTGACAACCCCTGGCAAAACTGGTCATTCCACTGAGAATCTGTGACCCCCCTTCGAAACTGGGAACAATAAACCTCCGCTGATCGATCTCCCTGCTGAAGCCGCCGTAATCTAGACTCAGCTAGGGAGACTCGGTCAGGGTCATTGTATATGAGACCGAGGGCCTCAAAAAACTCATCTACTGACCGGAGGGCCTGGGTACCAGCTGGCAACGAAAAAGCCCAGGATTGAGGATCCCCTTGGAGAAGGGAGATAACAATCCCCACCTGCTGTTCCTCATTACCAGAGGAATTTGGGCACATCCTGAAATATAATTTACAGGCTTCTCGGAACACCACAAATTTATCTTTCCCTCCAGAAAATCTGTCCGGGAGAGCAACTTTAGGTTCCGGATTGAGCTCTAGGTCTGCTGGAGCTGCTGCTGAAGGACCGACGCCCTCAATTCTGTCACTTCAACAGACCTTGCAACTGGAGTGGTGACCCCTAACTCACCTAGCACTGGCACCTGGCTGCCCTGATATCCCTAGATTGGCTGCTAACCCATTCGCCGATCACGTGCCTCGTCCCTGGCTTACCCTGAAATAAGCCCTAGGTCAGTGATGGCTAACCTTGGCACTCCAGCTGTGGTAAAACTACAACTCCCAATATGCCCCCCTTGCTTGGCTGCTCTCGGAACTCTGTAGAAATAAATAGAGCATGCTGGGAGTCGTAGTTTCACCACAGCTAGAGTGCCAAGGTTAGCCATCACTGCCCTCGGTAGTGAATAGGGCGATGGGAGCACTAGTCCTCACCACTGACACCTAGGGTAACAACAGGGAAAGGAAAAACAACACAAATACAATTCCCGAACAGAGACAACAAACAGGACACAACAACAGGAGTGAACCGGAGATCCAACAGCACCAGTTCCAACACCTCCACAGCAATTCCCACTCCACCAGAGGTCAGAATAGAAGATCTGGAAGGAAGTTCTATATCTGGCAGCAAGGGAAGCAGAAAGCAAGAATATATAGTAGTTGGGAGTGGCTGACAGAGAACAGCTGAAAGGAAAAGCTACAGATTCCTAAATGGGACAAAAAGGATTGCAAACCTAAGCAGGAAAACCTGGACCAGAATCCATTCCCAACACCAGGTCATAGAGCGATCTCTTGAAACCGAGTGAGTAGCCACCCGCTGCGACCTTCTGACCCCAGGCACAACAGGGTCAGCGATAGGTCGTGACACCCTCGTGACAACAGCTCTGTTCAAAGTGTAGTGGCCGTGCTAGGTTATCTCCCACTGAAGTGAATGGGAGATAAGCTGCAATAACCCGGTTCAGCAACTACACTGTGATTCCTGTTCCATTCAAAGTGCGGCTACTTCTAGCTCTAGAGGCTGCAGGAAACAGATGATCAGTGGGGGTGCAGAATGACCTATCTTTAAGGTCTCAGTGGTCATTTTTATTACAAACAATACTAGTTTTAACGCAGAGTGTATTTTCTTATATTTAGGCCGAATGCACGCGTGTTTCGGCCTTAGGGTGAACATTACATTTTCCTGTCCAAAGGGGAGAGGGCTAAGCAGACCCTTTTGGGGGCGGTAAGCTTGGCAGTCTAGGGGCTCTACCACACCAATATCTCAGACCAATTCCAAAGTGATCAGGCAGAGTGGCACCTATTTCGAGTGGCTCTCTGCCGCATATATCTCTATGGTCAGAGCGGGAAGAGGAAGTTGACAAGATTAACTCATTGTGTTTAGATTCTGGTCAAGGCAACACAGGTAGAGCATCGGAGCCTGGAAAGAAAGAGAAGCCCAGTGAAAAATGGGAGGGGACTCATGAAACCCTGTGTGCCAATTTTCTGGCATCAAAATGTCACAAAAGCTGACGTGATTAAGCCAACAGGTTTATGCCAGATTTTATTTTTTAAAAGCCCATTTTTCAAAAAGTCTGAAAAATGGCAAAATATCACTGTGGTATAATAACAGGAAACTTTTGAGAAATTTGTCATAAATCACATCAATGCAGATTGAAGCAAAGCTGACTTAAAAAATTGCCCTCACAATAAATTTTCCTCTAAGTATTTATTAAGCCCTCGATCGTACATCCTAGATACTTCCTTTACAGTAGACCAACAGGGAACTCTAGAACACCAGGAGTACTATCAGTAAAGGGGTTTTCTCGTACTTAGATATCAATGGCCTACCCTCAGGATAGGCCACCAATGTCTGAACGCTGGGAATCCAACTCCTGGCTTCCCCGCGATCAGCTGTTTCAAGCAGCTGCTGGAAACCATACAGTGGATGGAGCAAGAAGCAGAAGGCTCCATACATTGCGTAGTACTGGTGGGGCCAGGTTGCTGCAGCTCAGCTCCCTATCAAGTGAATAGGAGTTGAGCTGCAGTAGGGTGGCACCTGAGACAACACAGTTGACGGAGTCTTCCATCTATTGTATAGTTTCCAATGCCTGCCAGAAGCAGCCGTTCACCGGGGGGTGAGAGAAATAATTTTTAACTGGAACACTTTTGATTAGGGTTGAATTTATTTGGAATTGAATCATCTGGCCAAATCGAGTTTTTAGGTAATTTGCTTATCTCTAGTATTGGTTTATTTATGGGCAGGGCTGAAGACGTATTGGTCGTGGGTAAGGCATGCCAAACCTGAACTATATGGCTGAGTTGTGCCTGGAGCCACGGGCGTGGGTAGGCCTGGAGAGGGCGTACCCTATTGGAGTGTATGAAAAAAGGGGATGGGAGGGGTAAGTGAGACACACCACCGGCATATAGGAGTGGCGGGTATATATAGGGAACTTACGCCCTGCCCACAAATACAGGCTGACATCAGCCTTAATACTTATGGGCAGGGCTGAACACGTATTGGTCGTGGGTAAGGCATGCCAAACCTGAACTATATGGCTGGGTTGTGCCTGGAGCCACGGGTGTGGGTAGGCCTGGAGAGGGCAAAAAGTCAAGGACACTATGTTGACTAGACCAATTTATTCGTATTTTTCCAACATGCATAACCTATAACGCCAATAACTGAAAAGCCTGGGAGATCTCCCTGTGTGGACTGGGAACGTACCTGCCGAATCAAGACGATTTCCAGCGCCCCATTGATCGGATAACTGTCACAACCAGACAGCTGAGAGGCTCTGACAGAGGCCTTTCAGAACCTCCTCCTTGAGTTTCTGTGTTGTGGTATTCAGCTCCTCCTCTCGTCAGCCTCTCTCAGCTGTCATGTGTTGGACTAATTGCTTCCCTTTAAATTCTTCCCCAGAAGGCTTTTCTGAGCGGCTTATACTACTTCCTGGAGTGTGTGTGCACGCTGATCTGTCCTCCTGTTTGCTTCAAAGCTAAGTGTACCTTTATCTGTTAATATCTGTTTGCTGGATCCCAGGTGACCCTGACTCCCTCCGTATCTTGTGTAGGGAGCCGGTGGTCGTGTCCCCTCACTATTGTAGGGTGCTCAGGGCTTTATAGTCAAGGTTCGTGGATATGCAAACCTCCACCATTCGGATCTTTGCATAGGCTGAGCAGCCAGGGAAAGTGCCAGGTCTTCTGCAGGGGTCTCCCTTGGTTCCTTAGTTTTTGGATCCAGCGAGTCGTTTATACATGTTGCTTTGCCTTATTTCCTGTACACCGTCCGTGACATTATAAGCCGCCATAACCGTCTCAAGCATGGATCCGGTTTCACTTTTGGCTGAACGCCTTCAGGGTCTTTCATTGGAGGTAGCTGATCTCCGCAGGACTTTTTCTCAGCTTCAAGTGACCGGTTCAGCTGGCGTTCATGGAGTTTGTTCTGAGCCTAAGATCTCGCTCCCGGATACGTTCTCCGGGGGTAGTGAGAATTTTGTGCGTTTTAGAGAGGCTTGCAAACTCCATTTTCGCCTTCTTCCCCATTCTTCTGGTGATGAGGAACGGAGGGTGGGGATCATTATATCACTGCTCAGGGGTAACGCTCAGTCCTGGGCCTTTTCGCTGCCGGAGGGGGCACGGCCCCTCCGTTCAGTGGATGAATTCTTTTTAGCCCTGGGTCAGATATATGATGATCCGGATCGTATTGCTCTGGTGGAGTCTAGACTACGTCTCCTATGCCAGGGTAAACAATCCGCAGAAATATACTGCTCAGAATTTCGGAGATGGGCAGCTGATACTGGTTGGAATGATGCTGCACTCCGAAGTCAATTTTGCCATGGTCTTTCAGAGGGATTGAAAGATGCATTCGCCTTTCATGAAAGGCCTATTTCTTTGGACTCTGCTATGTCTCAGGCCGTTCGTATTGACAGGCGTCTTAGAGAGAGAGGAGAGATCTCTCCTTCCTGTCATACTTGGTCCCAGGACTGTGCAGCGGTCCCATTCTCTGCGCAGGGGTCTCAGTCGCTGTCAGCCCCTTCTGAGCAGGAGCCCATGCAGCTGGGGTTGATTGCTTCTGACAATAGAAGATTCAGCCCGCATGGGAGGGTTTGTTTTTGTTGTGGAGGTATAAATCATTTGGCAAATATTTGTCCCTCTAGGAGATTCAGGCAGTTCTCTGGGTATAATAAAGAAACAAAGAGGAAAAAATCTTTGAAAAATGTTCCGTCTGTTACTATTGGCAGGGTTGAGGCGGAGATTGAAGGCTTTCCGTTTGCTTGTAGTTCCCGTTTTGTCCTGCCGGCTAGGGTGGCGCTAGAGAGCAAGAACATTTTTTGTGAGATTTTTGTGGATAGTGGAGCAGCGGTCAATCTCATTGATAATCACTTTGCGATAACTCATGGTTTCCAGGTGTGCGCTTTGAGAAAGGATATTCCTGTGTTTGCTATCGATTCCGCTCCACTTTCTCAGAAGTCATTAAAGGGCATAGTTCACAATATCCGTTTAATTGTGAGTGATGCTCATGTTGAGGATGTGTCATGTTTCGTCCTTAGCGGTTTGCCGACTCCTCTAGTGTTGGGGCTACCCTGGCTCACTAAACATAACCCCACCATTGATTGGCAAGCGAGGCAAATAAATGGTTGGAGTGACTTTTGCAGAGAGAATTGCCTCACGACATCTGTTTCTGAGGTTGCTACTAAGACTGTACCATCTTTTCTCTCTGAATTTTCGGATGTCTTCTCTGAGAGTGGAGTTCAGGATTTGCCCCCGCACAGGGAGTACGATTGCCCTATTAATCTCATCCCAGACGCCAAGCTGCCTAAATCTCGTTTATACAATCTTTCCCAACCTGAGAGGATCGCTATGCGTGCTTATATCTCTGAGAGTCTGAGAAAGGGACACATACGACCCTCAAAGTCACCTGTTGCCGCTGGTTTTTTCTTTGTTAAGAAAAAAGATGGTTCTTTAAGACCTTGTCTGGATTTCAGGGAGCTGAACAATATCACAATTCGTGACCCTTATCCGCTTCCTCTGATCCCGGACCTATTTAACCAGGTTGTTGGGGCTAAAGTCTTTTCCAAATTAGATTTAAGAGGGGCATACAACCTGGTCAGGGTCAGAGAAGGGGACGAATGGAAGACGGCCTTCAATACCCCTGAGGGCCATTTTGAGAATTTGGTTATGCCTTTTGGTTTGATGAATGCATTTCGTGAACAGCATTTTTTATCATTTGATGGGAAAATTTGTATTGGTGTATTTGGATGACATTTTGATTTTTTCTCCCGATTTCAAAACTCATAAGGAACATTTACGTCAGGTCTTGCTCATCCTGCGGGAGAATAAATTATATGCAAAACTGGAAAAATGTGTGTTTGCGGTTCCAGAAATTCAATTTCTGGGGTTTCTTCTCTCCGCTTCTGGTTTTCGCATGGACCCCGAGAAGGTCCGCGCTGTGCTTGAGTGGGAGCTTCCTGAGAATCAAAAGGCGCTGATGCGTTTTTTGGGCTTTGCCAATTATTACAGGAAGTTCATTTTGAATTATTCTTCTATTGTTAAACCACTCACTGATATGACCAGAAAGGGGGTAGATTTTTCTTCTTGGTCAGTAGAGGCGCGTAAGGCTTTTTCTGATATCAAGGAGAGTTTTGCTTCCGCTCCCATCTTGGTGCAACCTGATGTTTCGTTACCCTTCATAGTTGAGGTTGATGCTTCTGAGGTGGGTGTGGGGGCGGTCTTGTCTCAGGGTTCCTCTCCTGCCAATTGGCGACCGTGTGCCTTTTTCTCAAGAAAACTCTCCTCCGCAGAGAGAAATTACGATGTGGGAGATAGGGAATTGTTGGCCATCAAGTTGGCTTTTGAGGAATGGCGCCATTGGCTAGAGGGAGCCAGACACCCTATTACCGTATTTACTGACCATAAAAATCTGGCCTACTTGGAGTCAGCCAAGCGTCTGAACCCGAGACAGGCCAGATGGTCGTTGTTCTTTTCTAGGTTTAATTTTGTTGTCACGTTCCGCCCTGGAGTTAAGAATGTGAAGGCAGATGCCCTGTCACGTTGTTTTCCGGGAGGCGGGAATTTTGAAGACCCGGGTCCCATTTTGGCTGAAGGTGTGGTGGTCTCTGCTCTTTTTCCTGAATTGGAGGCAGAGGTGCAGGCAGCCCAGTCAGAGGCTCCTGATCTTTGTCCTCCTGGGAGGTTGTTTGTGCCTCTCGCTTTAAGACACAAGATTTTTAAAGAACACCACGATACGGTCCTTGCTGGGCACCCGGGGGTAAGAGCCACACTGGATCTCATCGCTCGGAGATTCTGGTGGCCTGCGCTTCGTAAGTCGGTTGAGGGTTTTGTGGCAGCCTGCGAGACTTGCGCTCGTGCCAAAGTCCCTCATTCACGGCCATCAGGTCCTCTCCTTCACTTACCCATTCCTTCCCGTCCTTGGACACATCTGTCCATGGACTTTATCACGGACCTGCCTCGTTCCTCGGGGAAGACTGTGATTCTGGTGGTGGTGGACCGTTTTAGCAAAATGGTGCATTTCATCCCTTTTCCTGGTTTGCCCAATGCTAAGACGCTGGCGCAGGCATTTGTTGATCACATTGTCAAATTGCACGGTATTCCTTCAGACATAGTCTCTGATAGGGGCACGCAGTTTGTTTCCAGATTCTGGAAGGCTTTCTGTTCTCGCTTGGGGGTTCGGTTGTCATTCTCTTCTGCTTTCCACCCGCAGTCGAATGGCCAGACAGAGCGCGTCAATCAGAATCTGGAGACATATCTGCGTTGTTTTGTGGCGGAGAATCAGGAGGATTGGTGTTCTTTTTTGTCCCTTGCTGAGTTTGCTTTAAATAACCGTCATCAGGAGTCCTCTGATAAGTCACCATTTTTTGGTGCATATGGGTTTCATCCACAGTTTGGGACTTTCTCGGGAGAGGGGTCTTCTGGTTTACCTGATGAGGACAGATTCTCCTCGTCTTTGTCATCTATTTGGCAAAAGATTCAAGATAATCTAAAGAGCATGAGTGAGAGATATAAGCGTGTGGCTGATAAGAGACGTGTGCTTGGTCCGGACCTGAATGTTGGTGATCTGGTGTGGTTGTCTACCAAGAATATCAAATTGAAGGTTCCCTCCTGGAAGTTGGGTCCTAGGTTTATTGGGCCTTACAAAATCCTGTCTGTCATCAATCCTGTTGCATACCGTCTTGATCTTCCTCAGACTTGGAAGATCCATAATGTTTTTCATAAGTCCTTATTGAAACCTTATGTTCAACCCATTGTACCCTCGCCTTTGCCTCCTCCTCCGATTATGGTTGATGGGAATCTTGAATTTCAGGTATCTAGGATTGTGGATTCTCGTCTTGTCCGCGGTTCTCTTCAGTACCTTGTTCAGTGGGAGGGGTATGGTCCTGAGGAGAGGATGTGGGTCCCAGTGACGGACATTAAGGCCTCTCGTCTCATCAGGGCTTTCCATAGGTCCCATCCTGAGAAGGTGGGTTCTGAGTGTCCGGAGTCCACTCGTAGAGGGAGGGGTACTGTCACAACCAGACAGCTGAGAGGCTCTGACAGAGGCCTTTCAGAACCTCCTCCTTGAGTTTCTGTGTTGTGGTATTCAGCTCCTCCTCTCGTCAGCCTCTCTCAGCTGTCATGTGTTGGACTAATTGCTTCCCTTTAAATTCTTCCCCAGAAGGCTTTTCTGAGCGGCTTATACTACTTCCTGGAGTGTGTGTGCACGCTGATCTGTCCTCCTGTTTGCTTCAAAGCTAAGTGTACCTTTATCTGTTAATATCTGTTTGCTGGATCCCAGTTTACCCTGACTCCCTCCGTATCTTGTGTAGGGAGCCGGTGGTCGTGTCCCCTCACTATTGTAGGGTGCTCAGGGCTTTATAGTCAAGGTTCGTGGATATGCAAACCTCCACCATTCGGATCTTTGCATAGGCTGAGCAGCCAGGGAAAGTGCCAGGTCTTCTGCAGGGGTCTCCCTTGGTTCCTTAGTTTTTGGATCCAGCGAGTCGTTTATACATGTTGCTTTGCCTTATTTCCTGTACACCGTCCGTGACAATAACATGAGCGGGGACCTGGTGTTTTAAAGCTGACGATGCTGCCCCGATGTGGGATGAATGCCCCGAAATGACTCTTGGGTCGTACCCAAGACCTGCTGCCAGGGAGCAGATATGGGACGTGAATTGGTTTGAAGAGAGTGGCTTGTTCCTGAAGGGCAGGAGAGGACTGTCAGGAGGTGCTGTTTGCAACAGCAATTAATTTATTGAGGATCTGGACTGGGCACCAGTTATTCTGGGTGGGGAAATATTTTATTTCCGTGGGCGGCCCCGTCTGGCTTGTCTTGGTCAACAGGATACTGAGTATGTAGTAGTTATTATGCCAAGACAGCTGTTCTATGCGGAGACAGCTGTGTCCCAGAGAGCTGCTAGTGAACTTTCCTAGCCGGAGGAAGCCATAGGAACATGGCCGCTTGAATTACCGCTGGTAAAGGGCCCAAAAGGGTTGCCGTCCAGTGCAGAATACAATTCCCTGAACAACTCGCTGGACACTGGCTGTCTGCGGGTGGAAGCCTGCTTTAGACTTTTTTTTTGTGATTCCCCTGAGAGCCGCCTTGATGGCCTGGTTGGACAGAATGGAAGAGCGACCTGGGTTACTAAGTATGAAGTGGTGTTGGAGGCCTGCTAGGCACAATCCGATGGCATTGTACGAAAGCTTCTGTTGGGAGAGACAGAAAGCTATGAACACCAATATGTAAGATATTTCGTCCCAGCCGCCCTGAGTATAGAGAAGTCTACAATATCGAACTCTTTCAACCCAGCTCTGTAATTCCTGGTCGTATTTGGAGCTAACCACTGTCTTATGAGGTGTTTCGCTGCTGAAACCGCCTTTACCCTTGTTGCGCATTTCTTACCTTGTGGAGGCTTTGTCTGATTTGAGAACGATAGTGGGCGGAAGACACTTCTAGGAATCTGAGGGGAACATTAAAGGGTTTCTACCACTTGCATATCACATATTTGGTGATCAGACACTAGCGATCCGCTAGTGTCTGATGTAGCTTACAAGCTAATTATTACCTTAATCCGTTCGGCCCATACCTCAAAAAAAGCACTTATATCTTTATGCAAATGAGCCTCTAGGTGCTATGCAGGCGTTTTTCCAGCACCTAGAGGCTCCGTCTACCTTGCAGTTTGCCGCCCATCGCCTCGCTCCAGCACGCCCATCTTCAACTCTATTCGATCCTCCCCCTGCTTCTGCCTTCCGAAATCTCGCGCCTGTGCCGTTCGTCGCGGCATTCGGCGCAGGCGCAGTCAATGTCTGACCGCTCCGTGCTCAGACATTTCCACTGCGCCTGCGCCGATGACATCGGCGCAGGCGCAGTGGAAATGTCTGAGCACGGAGCGGTCAGACATTGACTGCGCCTGCGCCGAATGCCTCCGAATGCCGCGACGAACGGCGCAGGCGCGGGATTTCTGAAGGCTGAAGCAGGGGGAGGATCGAATACGGTAAGAGATGGGCGTGCTGGAGCGAGGCGATGGGCGGCAAACTGCAAGGTAGACGGAGCCTCTAGGTGCTGGAAAAACGCCTGCATAGCACCTAGAGGCTCATTTGCATAAAGATATAAGTGCTTTTTTTGAGGTATGGGCCGAACGGATTAAGGTAATAATTAGCTTGTAAGCTACATCAGACACTAGCGGATCGCTAGTGTCTGATCACCAAATATGTGATATGCAAGTGGTAGAAACCCTTTAAGGAGACTGAATAACGTAACCGTGGAAATCGGATGAGGACCATGAGACCCCTTGACCGTCCAGGAGCCCCCTAACTAAAGGCCGATCCTGGATAGACTGAAGTGGGGTGTGGCAGCTTTAACATGACATATAGCGTGGTAACAGCAGCGGCTGGGCCTGACGGTCCAGTTGTCACCCAAACATTTAGCTTGTCCTGGGTGATCCAGTAGACAAGACAAATGGCATGGCATGATATCAGCAGTAGCTGAACCTGGGCGGTCCCGATGACATACATCATTTAACATGGCCTGGACGATCCAGGTAACAGAAAAAGACATAGCTGGTAACTGCAGCGGCTGAACCTGGGCGATCCAGGTGACATACCACATTTAGCACGGCCTGGACGATACAGGTAACAGACAAAGACATAGCTGGTAACGGCAGCGGCTGAACCTGGGCGATCCAGGTGGCATGCAACATTTAACATGGCCTGGACGATCCAGGTGACATACAACATTAAACTCGGCCTGGACGATCCAGGTGACATACAACATTTAACTCGGCCTGGACGATCCAGGTGACATACCACATTTAGCATGGCCTGGACGATCCAGGTAACAGACAAAGACATAGCTGGTAACGGCAGTGGCTGAACCTGGGCGATCCAGGTGACATGCAACATTTAACATGGCCTGGACGATCCAGGTGACATACAACATTAAACTCGGCCTGGACGATCCAGGTGACATACAACATTAAACTCGGCCTGGACGATCCAGGTGACATACAACATTAAACTCGGCCTGGACGATCCAGGTGACATACAACATTAAACTCGGCCTGGACGATCCAGGTGACGTACAACATTAAACTCGGCCTGGACGATCCAGGTGACCTATAACATTAAACTCGGCCTGGACGACCCAGGTGACCTATAACATTAAACTCGGCCTGGACGATCCAGGTGACATACAACATTGAACTCGGCCTGGACGATCCAGGCGACAGACAAATGACAGAGCCGGTATTTGCAGCGGCTGAACTCGGACGGACCGGATAACATACGGGCCTGTTTGAGACTGTTCGTTCGTCACTATCAAATCCTCCTGGCTAGGACATGTGTTGGAAAGCGATGAGCCTATTACGCGCAATAGTGGACCCCTGGTACCTGCTGGCATTGTGAGGCCCCGCCTCCATATTATGAAGCAACCCCGGCCTGCATGATCCAAATAAACCTTAACTGACCTGTTGTGTTTGTCAAGTTAATATGTATATATTTTGCAATATTGCCCCCGACACAGGCTGGGTGCCGGGGTGCCGGGCTGCCACTGCCCGACTTGCCGCCAGCACCCGATGTGCCCACTGCTTCTTACCTGTGCCACCTCTGCTGTATTGCGCATCTCTGCTGTTTTTTTTTTTTTCTTTTAAGTAGACTCAATATCGTAACCGTGGAGATAGGATGAGGACCGCGAGATCTCCTAACGATCCAGGGGACTCCTAACTAAAGACTGAGCCTGAATAAACTGAAGGGACGTGTGAAAAGACTTAGCCTAGATAAACCTGATAACAAACCATTACATATAGAGTAGAATGAGCAGCGGCTGAACCTGGGCGATCCAGGTGACTCGTAACATTTGACTCGTCCTGGGCGATCCAGGTAACATACAACATTCAATTCGACCTGGATGATCCAGGTAACGAGACAAATGACATATTGCATGGTGACTGAAATGGCTGAACCTGGGCGATCCAGGTGACATACAACATTTAACTCGTCCTGGGCGATCCAGGTAACACACAAACATGTAACTTGGCCTGGACGATCCAGGTAACACACAACATTTAATTCGGCCTGGGCGATCCAGGTGACAAGACAGTGACATAGTGTAGCATCAAGAGCGAGCTGAACCTGGGCAATCCAGGTGACATATGATACTTAACGCGGCCTGGGCGATCCAGGTGACAATACAAATGGCATATAGCAATTTAACTGCCTTTACTCTTCACTGTTGACTCATGTTTAGGCAAGCCACACGCCGCAAAAAACGCTGGAGCAAGTCACGTGTAAGTGGAGCCCTGAACCTGTTGACACTGCGACCCCCCCTAACAACCACCAGATCCAGCGTGGCACAGCCTCCATGTCACAGCGCAGCCCCAGCCCAAAAACAACCCGAATGAGCCCTTAATTCTTGCCACCAACACAGGCTGAGCTCCGGGCTGCGACCGCACGACTCGTTGCTGGCACTCGGCGCACACCCTGCTTCCCCTGTGACGCCTTTGCCAACCTACGCAAGATAATGATAGGGAAGTCTGGACATGCTTGTATTTATGAGTGTGCTGCGCCCCTGGCCGCCTTTCAAGGGGAACCTAGAATTTGTACTCTTTCCCTAACTGAACATAGCTACCCCCGACTGCCCATTTCCTGCCACCGTAGGAGCTCCGGAAGGCAGAGCGAGCGGTGGACGTGTGCAGGAGGGTCCTTTCTTTGGCGCTCGGCTGAACATGCCTGTGGAGGCCCGGCGGTCACGTGTGCGTTCCACCGTGAAACGCACGCCATCCGCGAGAAGGGGAGACCGACCCGTGGCCGTAAGTGTACCATTGCGCGCTTCATTGGACAGGTACCTGGTGACGGACCAGAAAAACACTTTAAGTACTGCACTATACCGTGTAGCAAACCAAAACTTTGAAACAACCGTGATGCTTGCACGTGCCGGCAGCTAGATGGGGCTCCTCCTACGAAAGTAAGTGAGACACACCACCGGCGGATAGGAGTGGCGGGTATATATAGGGAACTTACGCCCTGCCCACAAATACAGGCTGACATCAGCCTTAATACTTGTTATGTTATCACGTGCACAGCTGGCAGTAACAATACTGAGCCTGAAAACCTTAAGAATAATGGAGGGCCAGAAAGAGTGCAAGTGGCTCTGAAGTGTACTTGATTGGTTTCCTTCATCTACACTTTCTTATAGTAATAAACATTCTATGATATGCATCATTTATCACTAAAGCTGTCAATAATCTCATTTCTGCCCTGGGATTGGCGGTATTACGCCATTATTACATCTTCCCTTTCGCTCAGTAAACTACTGTATATCTATGACAGCCATAAACAGATACAGTATGTACTACTTACTGTATTGAGCACCAAAGATTAAAGAGGCCGGATCAATGAAGCAAGACACTGTGATATTGTATTGTGGACACACCAAGGACAAGGAGGATGCATATGCCCCAGTGCCCTCCTGGACCCGAATAAAGACTGAACGATTTTAGCGGATGTATGATGTATACAGCCGCACAGTATCATTAATAAGGTTATTAATCAGCGTTAGGGAAAGATTTATTAAATATTTCCAGAGAACTGCACCCAGCCCTGAAGTCAATAATCAGACATTTATTTTACAGTCATGATCTATGATGTGAGACAAGAGCTACCTCCCATCTCGGGGGTGCTTGTGTGCAGCAATTATAAATCTGTTATTAGCTTTATGGCACCGCTTATCTTTTCCATGCATGCCTCTTTTCTTATCCAACACTAGCACACAGGTGCCAGACCCTTCCTTCCCAGCAATTCTGTGTGCCAGATCACTTATTTGCCAGTTGCTACACATCTCATTATGTAGCAGACCATGTTTTTGATGCCCAGTGTATAGCAGTGCCTTCTCTCTACCTGCTTTATGTTCGGACCATATCTTGAACAGTCCATTCACAGTGTTGTGTGCCAGGCTATACCTTCTCCTGCTCTGTACCAGATCTCTCCCATTTATAACAGCTCTCCTAGGTACCAGATCGCTCCTTGCCAATCTACTCCATATGAGGCTACTTCCAGTGATGTCTCCTCTGATGTAGACATTCTCTTTCTACATCTTCCTCATTCGGACCAGACCCATGATAACTTCTTTCAGCTGCATCTCGTCTCTGCAGAGTTTGGCACACGGGCATCTTTGGTTACGTAATTTTCCCCATCAGTGTTATCTTGCTGCTCCTGTGCCCACTGTGTCACGATGACATCAGCGCGACCTTCTGCTCTGGGTCTCACCTGCATAAGGATGCAGGTGTTTTTGCCCATGTGATCGCACTGCCTGAGAGGCGGCACAAGAGGCCGCGATGAAGTCATAGAGTCCTATTGTGCTGTTCTACTGCCTCATAGGTTTCAAGACTAGTAGGCTGCACATCAGTGACAGGTTTATGTGTCTTGCTGCAAACTGCTGTCCCCATAGAAGCAAATCTGCTGCCTGAGGCGAGACGTTCATCTAGCCTCATGCCAGATGCGGCCCTGCCTGGTTGCAGCATAGGACACGTATTCTAATCTCACCCATGAATGGCTATGATTGGAATACCACTCTAGAACCAAGCTTATAATTAGTGTTGATCACGAATATTCGAATTGTGAATTTTAATTGCGAATATCGGCACTTCGAGAATTCGCAAATGTTTAGAATATCGCAAAATATATTCGTAGTTGCGAATATTCTTTTTTTTTTAGAAAATACCAGTTCATGCGAATTTTTATGCGAACATTTTTATGCAATTTTTATGCAACTTTTCGCAATCAAGAAAATAATGCCTGGAGATCACGAATTCTCGAATATATGGCGAATATTCGCCCAAATATTCGCGAAATATCGCAAATTCGAATATTGCCCCTGGCGCTCATCACTACTTATAATATCAAAACACACTGGAACCAAACTCATTACATATGTACACTACCAGAATCAAAACAGCTTCTAACATAATACACACCACAACCAAGCTCAGAACATAAATACAGCACCAAGCCCAAGTTCAGTTTGTATAATCAAGCTTCCTATATAAATAAAGTAGCAGAACTAAGTAAGCGGTAATTAAATCACAGCTTCTGGTACAGCAAGACCCACAGTAAGGTAGGATAAAAGTTATTTAAATTAGTACCAAACATCATCACTGAAGACATTACAAGTAGTTACATAAATAGGCTAGGATCATAGCATCAGGCACATTTATATATATATACATACATATATATATATATACAGTATAAAAAAGGACATATATATATGTATGTATGTTCCACGATCACTCAAAAACGCAACCATCGATTTCAACGAAACTTGGTATACACATCCCTTGCTACCTGGAAAGAAATCTTGTGGGGTCACAGATATCTATGACGTACCGTTCCTGAGATATTACCCAAAAAATGACCTGCAGTAGCCAATACAAGCCTGCAAGTCTTTCTCTTCATATCCCAGCTGTCATACACACGTTTAAAGGGAGTCTTTCACCTAATCTGAGCGTTTTAGACCGCTCAGATCAGGTTATAGACTCTTTAACCCTCATTACGATCATACCCTTCTCTTATGTGTCCCTCGCCCAGATAATGAAAATAACACTTTTTAAACTTATGCAAATTACCTTCTGAAGGTGCCCAGGGGCGGCTTTACTGGGCGATGTGAACAGAAAAACACACCTCCAGCCGGCGGACGTCACGAGCGGCACCAGAGGACGGCGGGCTGGGAACTGGCCCGCACATGCGCACTGCTCTGCCCATTATGGGCAGATGAACAGCTTTTCATATTGCGCATGCGCCGGCCAACTAAAGACAGCCGGCCGGCGCATGCGCAATATGAAAGGATGTTCCTCTGCCCATAATGGGCAGAGCAGTGCGCAGGTGCGGGCCAGTTCCCAGTCCGCCGTCCTCTGGTGCCGCTCGTGACGTCCGCCGGCTGGAGGTGTGTTTTTCTGGGCACATCGCCCAGTAACGCCGCCCCTGGGCACCTTCAGAAGGTAATTTGCATAAGTTTAAAAAGTGTTATTTTCATTATCTGGGCGAGGGACACATAAGAGAAGGGTATGATCGTAATGAGGGTTAAAGAGTCTATAACCTGATCTGAGCGGTCTAAAACGCTCAGATTAGGTGAAAGACTCCCTTTAAATGTCCCTTATCAGCCAATAGAAGCTCGCAGGTCCTTAGTCTCCACATACACACAGTTTTACTCCAGGTTTCCATAACAACGCAGCAATTTTTCTTCACTGCTGTAGGTCAGCTTTAGGCTAGGGCTACACGACGACATGTGTTGCGCGACAATACGTTTTTTATAATGATAGTGTATGGTGTTGCACTGCGACATGTGACATACTGACGCGACTGTCGCAGAACAATCCATTTGTTGGATGGATTTTTTGCAACTGTCGTGTCATAGTACCATAGCCTATTATAAAGATTTTTGAGACAAAATGTTGCGCGACACATGTCGTCATGCAGCCCTAGCATTAAAGGGGCAGGGCGCTGTGGAGGTCACTGTTAAAGGGGCAGGCACTGTGGAGGTCACTGTTAAGGGGGCAAGGGCCACTATTAAAGGGGCAATTGCTGTGGAGGTCACTGTTAAGCCAGCAGGGTACTGTGGAGGTCACTGTTAAGAGGGCAGGCCCCTGAGGAGGTCACTGTCAAGGGAGTGGAGTGCTGTGAAACTCACTGTTAAAGGGGCGGGCTGCTGTGAAGGTCAAAGTTAAGGGGATGGACTGCTGTGGAGGTCCCATTTTAAAGTGGCGGGGCACTGTGGGGGGGGGTCAGTGTTAAGGGGTGGGGAACTGTGGAGTTCACTGTTAAAGGGGCGGGTGCTGTAAAGGTCACTGTTATGGGGGATACTGTCGATATCTTTTAACGACACACAGAAACATTAAATGAAATAGATGAAATATACCCCGGCAAAGCCGGGTCCTTCTGCTAGTTTAGAAATAAAAAGAAAAGCTCACTTACCCAGTGCATCACTTCTCTCCGGTGCAGACAGGCTGACACGGTCTTCAGCTGAAGTGGGTGCCTACATGTAAAGGGTGTGTCTACATCTTACAGGTCCTGAAAGGTTGAACCAGTATAGTTTAAAACTATAGTGAAAAGACCATCAACACAAGGCATCTAACATCTGGACCGAGTGAGATTACTTTCTCACCGAGGATAATTACCACTAACAATGCTATTCTATTGAAGAGACAGGGTTGGGATCCAGCCAGAAGCAGCTCCCGAATATATACTGTATATACAGCTGTGGAAATAAATAAGGAGATCACTTCAAAAGGGAACCAGTCACGTGGAACATGGTGTCTGAGCTGAATGCAGCATGTTATAGAGCAGGCAGAGCTGAGCAGATTGATGTACAGTTTCATGGGAAAATAATTAGCATGACTTGTAATTTATTAAAATAAAAGAACACAGAGCTATGGGGACTGAATATTGCGGATGTGCTAGCGGCCATCTAGCAGCCCATGTCCTCAGCTCTATATCCAAAATCCTGGTGACAAGTTCCCTTTAAATTCCTTCTGGCCTTTGAAGTCCAGGAGGCGGTCCTACCAGTGACTGACAGCCTTCCCTCTATGACTGTGTATACAGAGACCGCTGTCAATCACTGATAGGACCGCCTCCTGGACTTCAAAGGCCAGAAGGAATTTAAAGGGAACTTGTCACCAGGATTTTGGATATAGAGCTGAGGACATGGGCTACTAGATGGCCGCTAGCACATCCGCAGTACCCAGTCCCCATAGCTCTGTGTGCTTTTATTGTGTAAAAAAAAAAAGATTTTATAGATACCGGTATGTAAATTAACCTGAGATGAGTCCTGTCTTCTCCATGTTCCAATCCACTCAGAGATGAGTCCAGCATTCTCTGACTCTGAGCCCAGCCATGCCCACTGTGAAGGAGCTCAGCACTACCCCCGCCTCCTCCGAATCTCCTCCTTGCTCCCCGACGTCACAAAGCTAGAGTGCCGTAATCTCACGATGCGCAAGATAGCGCATGCGCAGTTCATTCCTTGAGGCTGATGCCAGGGAAGGAACACTATGCCGACCCTGCGCATGCGTAGCCTCATTTACATATATATAAAATCGTGTTTTTTTTACACAATTAAAGCACAGAGAGCTATGGGGACTGGATATTGCGGATTTTCTAGTGGCCATCTAGCAACCCATGTCCTCCGCTCTATACCTAAAATCCAGGTGACAAGTTCCCTTTAAATTAATGAAATACAAGTTTTACTGAATCTTTTCCCATAAAACGATATATTAATTTGCTCAGCTCCTCCTGTTCTATAACATGCTGCCTGCAGATTACTTCAAATTTTCATTGTGACAGGCTCCCTTTAAATCAACCTATTTACATGTATGGCAGCCATCCATTCCTGTGTTTGTTGAATTCCATCACAGGCACACCTCATTCTACTTATTGAGGCACTGAATAGGTGATTACCTAAACCAAATCTTATTTAATGATCAATAGAATGAAAACCATTC
The DNA here is from genome assembly GCF_014858855.1 of Bufo gargarizans. Lineage (NCBI taxonomy): Eukaryota > Metazoa > Chordata > Amphibia > Anura > Bufonidae > Bufo > Bufo gargarizans. The sequence continues at coordinate 594,353,179 of NC_058081.1, forward strand.
CTGTGGTCATCACTATTCTATTAGAGAACCAGTTGGATGGCAAAAGCTTTGCTACCCGAAACGTAAGTGTAATCAAAAAATAGCTACAGGCCATGCCAACTGGGGGAAAGAAGGGTTCATTTCTAGCTTTACTGGCAGAATTTCAAAAACGGTGGTTCATAAGAACAACGTGAAGCAGCAAACATTGGGGACAACAAGCTACAGACTTGCAGAGAGCAGAAACGACTCTCTACTGACTGACCGCCACCTCATTCACGTCTCACTTAACAACCATAGGATGACATCAAGTGACCTACAAAAAGAATGGCTAATAAGAGCTGGGGGTAAAATGCACGGCAAGGACAGTTCTAAACAGGCTTCTAGATGCAAAGCTTGAAAAAAAACTTCATCAATGAGAGGCAAAGAAGAGCCAGGCTGAAGTTTGCAAAAGACCATAAGAATTGGACCACAGAGCACTGGAGTAAGGTTATCTTCTCTGATGAGTCCAATTTTCAGCCTTGCCCAACACCAGGTCATGTAATGGGTAGACAGAGACCTGGAGAGGCCTACAAGCCACAGAGCCTTGCACCCACTGTGAAATAAGTAGAACTGACTTAGTTGCCCATAGCAACCAATCAGATTCCAATGGAGCTGTGAAAAATGGAATCTGATTGGTTGCTAGTCTGATAAATCTCCCCCAATATTTTATCTGAAATTTGGAAAAAATGTCAGTAGTTTATAGAATAAAACAAATCTGCTCATTTTAGTCAAACACATACCTATAAATTGTAAAATTAGAGAAACTGATCATTATGCAGTGGTCTTATTTTTTTATAACATATATATAGGATTTCATTATAATGTTGAAGACGTGCAGGTCAGCATTGAAGTCATCATTCATGTTAAGAATTACTTCCTCATGCATGGACAGTGGGCTGTCATCTGTAGGTCCATACTGCAGCATAAGTGGAATGGCTTTGTATGGGTGAAGGCTATATCCGCAGCTCAGTCATAGACCCTGATGTATGGATCTGCAGAATTAATAACATTGCCTGTGCCTTTGGGGTACCTGAGATATAAAAAAAAGTAATTTTAAAGAGGTTATTCCATGACAAATGTTAAAAATTTAAATCAGATATCATATAGGATATAACAACCTCTTTCTAACAAAACCAGAACCAGCCCAGTACCTCACATGGATCCAGAGATCTCCACATCCATTGCTCTGCTAAATTTATATCAAGCTGGCAGCTCAAGAGGAGTGTGTTTTCTGCTGCAGCTCAGGAGGGGTGTCCATGCTCTCCCTATCACAGCTCAGGAGGCGTGTCCATGCTCTCCCCATCACAGCTCAGGAGGCGTGTCCATGCTCTCCCTATCACAGCTCAGGAGGGGTGTCCATGCTCTCCCTATCACAGCTAAGGGGGTGTGTCCATGCTCTCCCCATCACAGCTCAGGGGGCGTGTCGATGCTCTCCCTATCACAGCTCAGGGGGCGTGTCCATGCTCTCCCCATCACAGCTCAGGGGGCGTGTCCATGCTCTCCCTATCACAGCTCAGGGGGCGTGTCCATGCTCTCCCTTTCACAGCTCAGAAGGCAGTTGGAGGATGAAACTGAGCATGTGCGGCGAAAATGATACCAATGAAAAATACAAGTCGTCTTGCAAAAATCAAGCCCTCACACAACTCCATAAGAAAACAAAATAAAAAAATTAGGGTCTTGGGAAGCGGCGATGCAAAAATATTTTTTTCTTTACAAAAAAGGGGGTTTATTGCAAAAAAGTTGTAAAACAAAGAAAAACCTACGGTATATGTATTTGGTATCACTGTAATCAAACTGACCCAGAGAATAAAGATATTATGTTATTTATACCAAAAAAAGAACGCAGTAAAATTTATAAAGTAAAAACGCAGTGGCAGTATTGCTTTTTTCCCCATCCCCCCCCCCCCAGAAAGAGTTAATAAAAGTTAATCAGAGAGATATGTGTACCCCAAAATGAAGCCAATTTAATAACTACAACTTGTCCCGCAAAAAACAAGCCCTCATAAAGCTATATAGACGGAAAAATAAAAAAGTTATAGCTCTTGGAACGCTACGATGAAAAAAGGAAGAAAAATGCTTGGTCATAGAGGCCCAAACAGGCTTGGCCGCTAAGAGGTTAACTTGAAGGATTATAAAGTGGAAGCAATTTTACTGCTTTGATAACTAAACATAATAGCTCTCTACATACATATTCTCCACCCTCTTTAAACTACCACTGAAACACAGAAGAAAGATATAAAAAAGGATCATTATATTAGTGTAATACATTCTGAAAATCCCCATTGAGAGCAGCCAGGTATTCCTCCTATCATTACTGTGGCAGGCGCAGCCCTATGAAGTGCCTTTTGTGCTGTGGCATTAGAAGAATTTTGATATCTCTAACTATTTAGTCCAACCAGACTGTTTGTTACTCTGTAATTTTTCTAGCGCCGTTCGATGGAAACAGTAGGTTTAAAGAGCACACCAAATGCTTGAAATAACTTTAACTTTTCTTCATATATAACACTGCCGCCTCCGCAGCAGATAGTCCATGTACAAAACACGTGTTGAATAAAGTATCACAAAATGGCAGTATGCATAAGATGGTGGTTCAACTGTTCAATCTTGTCATTCAACATAACATGGTGAATATATTTCTCTCTTGAGTATCTGTACTCTCACCTTAAGTTATTTAACCCCTTAGGGACCGGGCTCATTTTCACCTTAAGAGCCAGGCCATTTTTTGCAAATCTGACCAGTGTCACTTTATGTGGTGATAACTTTAAAACGCTTTGCCTTATCCAGGTCATTCTTGTACTTCATGAGACTGGTAAAATGGAGTAAAAAAAAAAATCATTTTCATTTATAAAAAAAATGCCAAATTTACCAAAAATTTAGACAAATTTGCTAATTTCCAAGTTTCTATTTTTCTACTTCTTTCTGGTAAGTAGTGAGTTTAGCTTGATTTTTTCTAGCGATTCTACTCTCATGCCAATATGGCGAATGTCTCTTCTGATAGCCCCCATTTCTGAGCTCAGGGGTTCGAGAGCTTCAGCTAGGGATTCTTTCAGGAAACCTCTAGATATTGGCCGGGTATATGGGCCGGGGGAAACATCCCTACCTCCATCAGCACCATGACCCTGCTTTCACACCTGAGCGTTTCCCAAACGCGCGTCAGACGCGCGTTTTTTGTAATAGTAAACGCGCGTTTGACGCGCGTTTGTGTCATTGACTGCAGTGTCCTATGGCCACAAACGCGCGTCAAAACGCCCCAAAGAAGCTCAAGTACTTGTTTGAGCGTCGGGCGTTTTACAGCGCGATCGTACGCGCTGTAAAACGCCCAGGTGAGAACCATTCCCATAGGGAAGCATTGGTTTTCATGTGTTGAGCGTTTTACAGCGCGTTTGAACGCGCTGTAAAACGCTCAGGTGTGAACTTAGGGTTAGAGGCTTGTTGTCTGTAGCTGGAGGCTTTCGGTGTTCCGGGCGACATCTTAGTTTGCTTTGCCACGCATGCAGCGGCTGCTTTTTTGATGAATTTGTCCATATTGCCCGCATTTACTATCGATTTGGCAGGTCCGGAGGAATCAGTGGGCTTCTGTCCACCAATTTTGACCATTTTTTGGTCTGAGTAGCTAATAAAAATGTGCAAAGAGGGAAAGTCTGGTCACAGAGCAGCGCTTCACACCACCATCTACACTCAGCGCAGGCTCCGTCCCCCCAATTTTTCCACTTCTAAAATACATAGTAATACCTACAAAAATTGTTATTACTTTACATTCCCCATATGTCTACTTCGTTACAAGGCTTAGAAGTTTAGAAGCAAATCTTTACATTTTTCAGAAATTTTCAAAAACCCACTTTTTCAGGACCAGTTCAGATCTGAAGTCACTTTGTGAGGCTTACATAATAGAAACCCACCCCCAAAATGACCCCATTCTAGAAACTACACCCATCAAGGTATTCAAAACAGATTTTAAAAACTTTGTTAACCCTTTAGGTGTTCCACAAGAATTAATGGAAAATAGAGATAAAATTTCAAAATTTCACTTTTTTGGCAGATTTTCCATTTTAATTGTTTTTTTTTTACAGTTACAAAGCAAGGGTTAACAGCCAAACAAAACTCAATATTTATGGCTCTGATTCTGTCGTTTACAGGAACACCCCATATGTGGTCGTAAACTGCTGTACGGCAGGGCGCAGAAGGAAAGGAAAGCAATACGGTTTTTGGAAGGCAGATTTTGCTGGACTGGTTTTTTGACACCATGTCTCATTTGAAGCCCCCCTAGAGTAGAAACTCCCAAAAATGGACCCCAATTTAGAAACTACGGGATAGGGTGGCAGTATTGTTGGTACTAGTTTAGGGTACATATGATTTTTGGTTGCTCTATATTACACTTTTTGTGAGGCAAGGTAACAAGAAATAGCTGTTTTGGCACCGTTTTTATTTTTTGTTATTTACAACATTCATCTGACAGGTTACATCATGTGGTATTTTTATAGAGCAGGTTGTCACGGATGCGACAATACCAAATATTGTTTGTTTGTTTCAGTTTTACATAAACTGAAACAAACTTTATGATCTCTCTGAGAGGTATATCTGAGGTCTAACTAATAGTTCACTTGCTGAATTTGGTCACAATTTGCAATATGCAGTTAGCAGTAACTATTTGCAGATTGGTTGAGTATGATCTGGTATGGTTGTATGCAATTTAGATTGCAATATGGAATTTGAATGGTTGCAATTGTGAACTTTGTAGTTTGCAATAGGTGGAACTGTAAGTAAACACACATATAACTAGTTCAGTATACAGTTCTAATCACTACATTAACAGTAGGACCATTATATAACTGTTAAATACCTATTTTGGCCTCTCTGTTTCCATAGAACATAGCTCTTAGTGGAGTGAATGTCTGTTCAGCTTCTCTTCTCTGGTGTAATGATTCTAGCAGCTCCTACTAGGAGGGTTTCCCACACAGGCTGTGTGTGAGGCTGGCTGTGATTGGTCAAAACTCTTGCTGTGTGTGAAGCTGGCTATGATTGGTCAAGACTCCTGCCCAGTAACAACAGTTTAACTCTATGCTTTCTGTTGTTTCTGCTGTGTCATTAAGCTTACCTCACATCCATATAATGAATCTTAAAGAGGACCTTTCACTAGTTTAAAAACTAACTATATCAGTGGGCAGAGCGGCGCCCAGGGGTCCCCCTGCACTTACTAGTATGTCTGGGCGCTGCTCCATTTGCCTGGTATAGGCTCCGGTGTCTGCAGCTCCTTCTTTTGTACTGGGCGGAGTTTTTGTATTAGGGTTGTCCCTTGCTGCAGCGCTGGCCAATCGTAGCGCACAGCTCATAGCCTGGGAGTCCCCAGACATACTAGTAAGTGCAGGGGGATCCCTGGGCGCCGCTCTGCCCACTGATATAGTTCGTTTTTAGTTTTTAAACTAGTGAAAGGTCCTCTTTAAAGGCGTATTATCTTTTTTGCTTCTGTGAACACAATATATATAACAGTTATATGACATCCAAACATAAAGTCACTGTAAATAACTCTGCTTTTATCTTTAACACAGGAACTGTATTAAGGTTATTGGCAGGTTTAGCTGTATAAACATATAATCTATATTAGCAACCTAGGACAGGTCTTAGGGTACTTTCACACTGGCGTTTTGGCTTTCCGTTTGTGAGATCCGTTCAGGGCTCTCACAAGCGGTCCAAAACAGATCAGTTTTGCCGTTAATCCATTCTGAATGGAAAAGGATCCGCTCAGAATGCATCAGTTTGCCTCAGTTTGCCTCTGTTCCGTCTCCATTCTGCTTTGGAGGCGGACACCAAAATGCTTCTTGCAGCGTTTTGGTGTCCGTCTGACGAAACTGAGCTAAACAGATCCGTTCTGACACACAATGTAAGTCAATTGGGATGGATCCGTTTTCTATGACACAATCTGGCACAATAGAAAACTGATCCGTCGTCCATTGACTTTCAATGGTGTTCAAGACGGATCAGTCTTGGCTATGTTAAAGATAATACAAACGGATCCATTCTGAACGGATGCAGACGGTTGTATTATCTGAACGGATTCGTCTGTGCAGATCCATGACGTATCCACACAAAACGCGAGTGTGAAAGTAGCCTTAGCTGGCCAGCTACAATTATCCCTTATTACCTACCCCATTCAAAGCATTTGATGCACTTATCATGCTCCTGTCACGTTTATTATGCCACTTTCACTATTTGGTCAGTATTTTCAATCAGTATTTCTGAGCCAAAACCAGTAGTGGGTTCACATACAGATGTGTATACAGCAGTGTACTGATATGTGAGGTACAAGGTATAAGTTATACACTGCTGTATATAATATATATCTGTACATGTTGCATTTTTATACCTTGTACCTCATATTTCAGTATACTGCTCTATATACTGTATATCTATTCCCACTGCATCTATTATACTGCATAAAATATGTAGTGTGTGTATATATATATATTGTAAGAAGGCGCAAGGGGCCGTCATTGATGGAAGGTATGTGTCATCGAGATTCCTGGCCCTCGGTGAGGTAAGGGCCGGTAGCTTTACGTGTCAGCGGCAGCCAGTGCTGGTTGACACTGTTTGTTGTTAGTGTGGCTGTATAGCTGATCCTGGCCGGCTCTTACTGGGAGTAGCTAAAGTGCTGGGTGGGTGGCTCTCTTCACAATCCAGGCCGGGTATTTATTGGCATACATAAAACGTAGGGAACTGGTATCCCTAGTTATCCCTGAATGGGGAATGGGGACATTGCTGATAAAGCCTGTCTATACAAGGGGCGACCCAGTCCGGATACCTGACCCTGGAATGGGGAGGTATCCCTACTGTGCCCTAAAGGATGCAGCTACTCTGTATAGACAGGCAGGGCTTTATCAGCAATGTCCCCATTCCCCATTCAGGGATAACTAGGGATACCAGTTCCCTGCGTTGTCTACACTCTGAATCTACCAACAACTATATCAAGTTACTCGCCTAGACGTGGTGTATCTCCTCTACCACGCTTGGCCTGTCCCTATCGGGGTTACGCCGGAATGGTAAGACTGTTCCATATTTCTAAGCCATATATATTATCCTTTGACTGTGGTGCTAGGTTTTAATAATTATCATTAAAAGTTATATTTTAGCTCCCTTTTTGCTTCCTTTAGGGGAATTCATGTTTTCGAATTGACCTGGGAGCACCACTCTCTATCATTTATTGTTGCAATCATTCATTTCTTTCTATAAAAAACCCAGCCAACAGTCTCAGCTGGGTGTGGATTATCCTCCATCTGAGAGTGGAGCGCTGTCAGTCTCTGTGTGTGTTTTGGAACTGAGAACTTGTGCCGTGCTAAAGGGCTGAGAGACGCCTTCTGGGAAACAGGCCCTAAAGCCTGCTGTGGACTGCGGGTGAAAAACTGCTGACCAGGTGAAGGCTTTTGTTCTGTGGACTTTTTATGGCGTGAACAAACACCAAGACTGCAAACCGCTACTTTTTGTTTTTCCCTATGTGTGAATAAAACACTGAACTGTTTAAGTTAAAGAGCCTATCTACCAGAGCAAATCCCCACAATTAGTGTCGGATGCTGGCAAACACAGTCAGGCAGGCATGAAGGCTGAAAAGTTTGTTTTGCTTTCCCGGGCACACGTGCATGTCCTATATTAAGCCGGCAAGGTTACGACCGGTGTCTTCTGGCAAAATGGAGGCAGTCATAAAAGCCCTCGTGGAGGCTAACTTGCAGCAGCGGAAGGCTAACAAGCAGCAGCAGGAAATTAACCAGCTGCTATTACAACAGCGTCCCAGAACCTCCACAATGCCCGGAAAGCTGATCGTGCGACGATCCCTAAGATAACCTCCTCAGATGATGTTGAGACCTATCTGGCGGTGTTCGAAAAGGTGGTCGTGAAGGAGAAGTTACCCAGAGACCAGTGGGCTGAGGTCATTGCTCCGTTCCTGGCGTCTGGACCCCAGTAAGTGTTTTTTGATCTCCCCGATGATCAAACGGCCGACTACCCGACCGTAAAAGGTGAGATCCTGGCGAGACTGAGGGTGAATGTATTGGTCCGGGCCCAGCGGGTGCATCAGTGGGAATGTAACCCGACTGAACCCGCCAGACCACAATTTTATGACCTGCTACACCGGTTGCAAAAATGGCTACAGCCTGACATACTGACTCCCACTGCTATGCTGGATCGTATGTTGGCGGATGTATTCTGGAGTGCTTTTCCATACCCTCTCCAGCAGTGGATTGGCCAAGTGTCTCCTGGTAATGCTTTAGAGATGGTCGACCTGGTGGAGCGCTACAAGGCCACCAGAAATCTTCAGGTTATTTTTTTTGGGAGGGGGCCAGTCAAACCCCGGAAATCTCCACCCCAGACCCGGCAGCTGGTGCCAGCCAAACCTGCCCGGGACGTACCCCCTGCAGACCCAGCCCCGGTGCTCTGCTGACAGTGTTACGAGCCTGGACACATAAGGGCCGACTGTCCCCATCGGGGTGAACCCATGGATACCAACTATGGCTACCGCCACTCATTGTATGCCAGAAAGCTGTGCGCCACAGGTACCTCAGAGACTGTAGACAATAGCCACCTGTGGGGCTACACTCTGGCGGTGGCACTGCTGGATTCAGGGAGTCTGGTGTCCCTGGTAAGAGCTGCCCTGGTGCGGCCCGTCGAGTATACTGGCTGAAAGGTCAGTGTTGTGTGCATTCATGGGGACTTAAAAGACTATCCCACTGCACTGGTCTCTCTGTCAACGTTGGCCGGCAAGTGAACTCACAAAATTACCATATGAACTAATAATTGGGAGAGACTTCCCTGGTTTCCATGCACTGTGGCCGGATATGAAAGTTACCGATACCCGTGAGACAGATGTAACCCTAGCAGAGTGGCCCGGCTCAGGGGGAGACCAGAAACCTGGGAACCTGAGTCCGAAGGGCCAGGGGTAGGAGTGACCGCCATTTCGGTGGAAGAGGGGGAGACAACCCCGCTAAGAGTGATAGTGTGAGACATGGAGGACTTTCCGCCGGGTCTTGAACTGGCCGACCTCAATGTCTCTGGGGATAATTTTGGTACTACACAACACCGGGACCCAACCCTATCCCGAGCCTGGAAAAATGTGTTACTAATAGATGGGGAACCACAACAACCGGGGGCAGAGTCAGTGTTTCCCCATTTTGTGGTTCATCAAGATATGTTGTTTCAGGTAAACCAGCTGCGAGGTGAATCCATTGAATAGTTGGTGGTGCCCCAGGCTTATCGCAAACTCATGTTAGAGTTAGCCCACCAGCATGTTCTCAGGGGTTATCTGGGAATGCAGAAAACACAGGACCGGATACTACAACGGTTTTACTGGCCCAGTGTGTTCAGAGAGGTAGAAGAATATTGTATGTCTTGCCCAACCTGCCAGATAACAAGCCCCCAGCCACATTTTTGTAGTCCCCTGGTACCCCTCCCGATTATCAAGGTCCCGTTCGAGCGAATCGCTATGGATCTCGTAGGGTCGGTACCAAAGTCCGCTAGAGGACACCACCACATCTTGGTTGTCCTCGATTACGCCACTCGGTACCCGGAGGCAGTGCCACTGCGTCATACATCAGCCAAACTCATAGCTAAGGAGTTAATGGAGTTGTTTTCTCGAGTGGGTCTGCCTAAAGAGGTTCTGACTGACCAAGGGACCCCGTTTATGTCCAAGGTCATGAGGGAACTCTGTAAGTTGCTCCACATAAAACAGCTATGGATGTCCGTGTATCATCCGCAAACGGATGGCCTGGTAGAGAGGTTTAATTAAACATTAAAAAATATGTTAAAAATAGTGGTGTCTAAGGATGGGAGGGACTGGGACCGTCTTCTGCCCTATATCATGTTCACAGTGCAAGAGGTGCCCCAGGCCTCTTCTGGGTTCTCGCCCTTCGAACTGCTATACGGCAGACACCCTCGCGGTCTGCTGGACGTGGCCAAAGAGGCGTGGGAACAACAACCCACACCGCACAAAAGTGTGGTTGAGTACGTCACCCAGATGCAAGGACAGATAGAAACAGTTTTACCTCTGGTTAGGGAGCATATGGAGGCAGCGCAACAAGCCCAGAGTAGGTTATATAATTGGCAGGTGCGGGTCTGGAACTTTAACCCGGGTGATCGGGTGTTGGTTTTGGTACCAACCGTAGACGGTAAGTTCCTAGCTAGGTGGCAGGAGCCCTACGAGGTACTTAAAAAAATTGGAGAGGTAGATTACGAGGTGTACCATGTGAATCTTCTCAAACCATGGAAAGATAGGGAAACTGGTACTGAAGACAGCCCATGACCAGGGTTTTTAGGGGAAGCAGTTTCGGCCCCTCTGTCTAAAGCAAGGGAAGCGGCTGTCACAGTGAAAATTGCTGACAGACTCTCCTCTAAACAAGCTCCGGAATCCAGGGAGTTCATTAGTCGGAACACAGATGTATTCTCGGACCTCCCTGGGCGCACTTCCATAGTCCGACATGACATTATCACTGAGCCTCAGGCAAAAGTCCAGTTAAAACCATACCGGGTACCCGAGGCTCAGCGACAAGCCATCGGGGAGGAAGTGCAGCTAATGCTCCAGCTAGGTGTCATTGAGGAGTCAAAAAGTCAATGGGCCAGTCCGATAGTCTTAATACCGTGTTGAATTCTCCTGTTATGATTTTCTGTGGGTTATTACTCATGATGTCATTCATCTTTTTATTGAAATAGCATTTTGCTTACATTGTTTTCTCTTTTCCCTAGATTGAAAACTACTTTGTCAATTCATCACCACTACAGTTGGATGGTCCCGTTATATGACCTGTTTGATTACTAATAAACGTTGGTTATTAATATACTTTGACTGGTCTGGCCTTCTAGGAAGTATTATTAAACGACTTTTGTATTCTCATGACTTGTTGGATGAGTTTCTGTTATCTATATTGCCTTTCCATGTATTTGGGTCTAATGCGTGTGAACATTTAAAGTCTCTAGCATCTCTGTGGTGTCATCTGGGGAGCTGGGGACTAGAATTTGGTCTTATGTCGACGGACATGAACTTGTGCCCTTCGTCATGAGTCCATAACTGGAGCTGGGTACTTGGCCATTATACAGTGGCGAAGTCTAGCACCCAGTCCCTGTATCTCCCTTTCTACTATGTGGGAGCTATCTGGCCATGAATAATGGTGGATATCTCCTGCTTATCATTAATACAGATTTCTCCCTACAGGGGGTTAATACTTCACATATAATGGTACCCTTACATGGTTATTACTTTTTCTCATTATTATTACCAGTTTTTCCCTATTAATGGTTAATGGCATTCTTATACTTATACATTTAATGAATTTAATTCCTTTACACCTACAGTGTTTTATATCTCAAATGCTTATTCACTAGAGCTACTATTTTTATTCTTGTTTGACGTCCACTTTTGTCCTGTAAGTAATATGCCCTATTTGTGGCACCTCTGCCTTACGTTTGATATATATCAATCGTTCTTTATTGTTACATATGTGTAGTTGTTCCCCGATCATGTGACTGGCCTTGTCAAGTGATCCTGGGTTACCTAGAGCACGCTCACGTGATAAGCGTGATGACGTTGCCTGGTCATGTGACGCACGTCCCAGCGAGCGGTGGATTAGCACCGCTCAGACGCCAGGACATGCGCAGTAGCTGCTCAGGGACGCTATGTCTCACACTGAAACCACCAACGATGTAGTAGGTGTTTTGTCCTAATTTTAAATCAATACAGCTGTTGCTGTTTTATACAATCATGTAATATGCACTTTACACAGGAGGTGTTAATTCATCACTAATGCACATGTCACTTTACATGATTATTTTTATTACTCAATGCACTTGAGATTATCTGATATATAATATGTGGTGAATTAATCATGTAAGACTTTGATATACTTTTAATATAGTTATAATCATATTTTTTTCATTTTTTGCACTTTATTAATAGCACTGATAATCAATTAGTGTCATTATTTCATTATTAAGCACAGTGGTGTATTTAAGGATGCATTTGATGTCATGTACAGTCCTGATCAAAAGTTTACGACCACTTGAAAAGTGGCAAAAAATCATATTTTACATTGTTGGATCTTAACAAGGTTCCAAGTAGAGCTTCAACGTGCAGCAAGAAGAAATGGGAGTGAGACAAAACATTTTTTGAGCATTCAATTAATTGAAAATAACGATTAAACTGAAACAGGCTGTTTTTCAGCTGATCCAAATTTTAGGACCACATGCCTTTAAAAGGCTAAATCTGTGCAAAGATGTGGATTCATTTGTCATTTTCTGTCAGGTAGTCACACGTTGTGATGGCAAAGGCAAAAAAACTCTCCCTTTTACAACGTGGTCGGGTTGTTAAACTGCATAAGCAGTGTCTCTCACAGCGCGCCATGGCTGCTGAGGTGGGACGCAGTAAGACAGTCATGTGGAATTTATTAAATGATCCTGAGGGTTATGGAACAAAAAAGTCAAGTGGAAGACCCAAAAAAATGTAGGCCCTTACTGGTGCTGACTGCAGCCCCATAACCATCAGACGGCGTCTGAGACTGAAGGGCTTCAAAAACAAAAAACGTCTTCAAAGACCTCGTCTCCTTGAACGCGACAGAACTGCTCATTTGGACTTTGCAAGAGAGCACCAAACATGGGACATTCAAAGGTTGAAGAAAGTTTTATTCTCTGATGAGAAAAAATTTAACCTTGATGGTCCTGATGGTTTCCAGCGATACTGGCATGACAAGCAGATCCCACCTGAAATGTTTTCTAGGCGCCACAGTGGAGGGGGCGCCATAATGGTCTGGGGTGCTTTTTCCTTCAGTGGAACAATGGAGCTTCAGGAAGTGCAGGGGCGTCAAAAGGCCGCTGGCTATGTCCAGATGTTGCAGAGAGCATTCCTCCTGACTGAGGGCCCTCGTCTGTGTGGTAAAGACTGGGTTTTTTAACAGGACAACGCTACAGTACACAATGCCCGCAGGACAAGGAACTTCTTCCAGTAGAATAACATCTTTCTTTTGGCCCATCCTGTGTGTTCCCCTGATCTAAATCCAATTGAGAACCTTTGGGGATAGATGGCAAGGGAAGTTTACAAAAATGGACAACATTTCCAGACAGCAGATGGCCTCCGCGCGGCCGTCTTCACCACTTGGAGAAATGTTTCCACTCACCTCATGGAAACGCTTGCATCAAGCATGCCGAAACGAATTTTGGAAGTGATAAACAATAACGGCGGAGCTACTCATTACTGAGTTCATGTTTGGAAGTTGGATTTCTGTTTTGGGGGGGTTTAGTTGTTTTTTTTAAGGTGTGGTCCTAAACTTTTGATCAGCTGAAAAACAGCCTGTTTCAGTTTATTCGTTGTTTTCATTAAATTGAATGCTCAAAAAATGTTTTGTCTCACTCCCATTTCTTCTTGTTGCATGTTGAAGCTCTACTTAGAACCTTGTTAAGATCCAGCCATGCTAAATATGATTTTTTGCAATTTTTCAAGTGGTCTTAAACTTTTGATCAGGACTGTATTTGCTTGACAAAGGCCCCATTGAGCTGGGCTGAAACATTGCTAGAGGGGTAATAAACGGGTCCATCACATTTGTACCTACTTTGGAGTGCTGCCTCTTATTTGTCCTTTGGAAATTATCTATGGACTTCGCTGCCTACAGTCCCTGAGGGATTGCACCCGACCTTTACGGTTGCTGCGCTGCTGCTGCTGCTGCTGCTTTTTGTTTATATATATATACAGTGGATATAAAAAGTCAACACACCCCTGTTAAAATGTCAGGTTTCTGTGCTGTAAAAAAATGATACAAAGATAAATCATTTCAGAACTTTTTCCACCTTTAATGTGACCTATAAATTGTACAACTCAATTGAAAAACAAATTCAGTACAAACTTCATGTTCAGCTTTCTAGCAGAAGCCTGAAGGTTTTGTGCCAATATTGACTGGTATTTGGAACTGTTTATAATTCCCTCTAGCTTAACTAGGGCCCCAGTTCCAGCTGAAGAAAAACAGCCCCAAAGTATGATGCTGCCACCACCATGCTTCACTGTGGGTATGGTGTTCTTTTGGTGATGTGCAGTGTTGTTTTTGCGCCAAACATATCTTTTGGAATTATGGCCAAAATGTTCAAACTTGGTTTCATCAGACCATAACACCTTTTCCCACATGCCTCTGGGAGACTTCAGATGTGTTTTTGCAAAATGTAGCCTGGCTGGGATGTTTTTCTTCGTAAGAAAAGGCTTTCGTCTTGCCATCCTACCCCATAGCCCAGACATATGAAGAATATGGGAGATTGTTGTCACATGTACAACACAGCCAGTACTTGCCAGATATTCCTGCAGCTCCTTTAATGTTGCTGTAGGCCTCTTGGTAGCCTCCCAGACCAGTTTTCTTCTCGTCTTTGCATCAATTTTGGAGTGACGTCCACTTCTTGGTAATGTCACTGTTTTGCCATACTTTCTCCACTTGATGATGATTGTCTTCACTGTGTTCCATGGTATATCTAATGCATTGGAAATTCATTTGTACCCTTCTCCTGACTGATACCTTTTAACAATGAGAGGAGATCCCACTGATGTTTTGGAAGCTCTCTGTGGACCATGGCTTTTGCTGTGGGATGCTGACTAAGAAAATTTCAGGAAAGACCAACTAGAGCAGCTGAACTTTATTTGGGGTTAATCAGAGGCACTTTAAATGATGGCAAGTGTATTCTGACTCCTATTTAACATGATTTTGAATGTGATTGCTTAATTCTGAACACAGCTACATCCCAGTTATAAGAGGGTGTGCACACTTATGCAAGCACATTATTTTATTTTATTTTATTTTTTTCTTCCCTCCACCTATAAGATTTCAGTTTGTTTTTCAATTGAGTGGTACAGTTTATAGGTCCCATTAAAGGTGGAAAAAGTTCTGAAATGATTTATCTTTGTCTCATTTTTTAGTGCATTTAGTAATGTGCTGATACTTTTTTTGTTTTTCTACATTGTTGCTTGGTAGCTTGCACCTGCGATTGTCTCTGGAGGTGCTGTTCCGCTTTTTTGTATGTATATATATATTATAAAGAGCAGTGTACTAATGTGAGAGGTAAGAGGTATAATAAATGCAGTGTATACAGATACATGCAGTCAGTCGGGGGTTGTAACTGTCTGCTGTACTATATATGAGATATGAGTAAAAACAGGTAATGGGGGTGGGGGAGAAAAAGGAGAGGACCTCCTCTTACCACTTTATTCTAGTCTAAATAGAGAGCTCATCATGCAGTTCTTCTCCATGCTGTTTCGGGGTTGAAGAACCTGTGATGATGTCATCACAGGTCCTGGCAGATGCATCTTTTTAGCCTGGGAACTAGGGCTGAAACGATTACTCGATTGAATTGAGTAATTCGACACAAAAAATACTTGATGCAAATTTTTTGCATCAAGGATTTGTTTGTGTCATGAGACCACAGAGCGGGAGTAAAGCACTTGCTACTACTCACCGCTCCGTGGTCACCCGCCGGCCCGCTCGCTGCACTGTCCTCCTGACACAACGTCAGGACATAGTGCACGTATGCGTGCACTATCCCCTGAAGCTGCGTGAAGTCAGGACGACAGTGCAGTGGACAGAGAAGAAGATGAAGGAGCTGTGGAGCTGCGCCGCTACAGGAGAGGTAAGTAAAAAAGGGCTGCTGGAGACTAGGAGTGGAGATGGTGGCACTAGGGAAGCTAAGGGCATGCTGGCATTGGAGGGGACAGATAGCACAGAGGACTGATGGCACAAAGGATTGATGGCACTGGGGGACTGATGGCATGGGGGGAGCTTATGGCACATAGAGCTGATGGCACAGAGGATTGATGGCACAAGGGGGTGATGGCACTGGAGGATCTGATTGCACTGGGGGGGCTGATGGCATGGGGGGAGCTGATGGCACTGGGGGACTGATGGCACTGTGGGGGGCTGATGGCATAGGGGAGCTGATGGCACTGGGGGACTAATGGCACAGAGCACTGATGGCTCAGAGGATTGATGGCACTGGGGGGTGATGGCACTGGGGGGAGCTGATGACACAGAGGACTGATGGCACTGGGGGAGCTGATGGCACAGTAGAGCTGATGGCATGGGGGAGCTGATGGCACAAAGGACTAAGTGCACTGGGGGGAGCTGATGGCACAGGGGTCTGATGACATTTTAAAAAGGAAAGCGTTCTTTTTTATTCGTTTTAACTTATTAGAGTACTCAATTAATCAAAAGATTACTTGATTACTAAAATAATCGATAGCTGCAGCCCTACTGGGAACTACACCATTCTTTGTGTAGTTCCTTTACTAGATGGTGGAGCACCTGTGATGATATCATCAGAGGTCCTGGCAGGTGCACCTTTCTAACCTGAAACTACACCATTCTCTGTGCAGTTTCTTTTCTAGATATACAAGACATGATGACATAATCACAGGTCCTATAGCTTTCTTCACTGGGGTTCTAGACTGGAGCTGGAACGCAGTTTGTATTGAATGTAATTAGGGGACAGGGCCTTTGGTTCACTGTGGGCCCCCTTTCCTACAGGCCCCATAGCAGCTGTGTGGTCTGCCTCTATTAGAGGTATCCCACTGCCACTGCATGAAACAGCATAGTGTATATGACAGGTGCTTCCCTGGCGTACCTGCTAGTTGGACGTCGCAAAGTGTGTTATGAATATACCCTTATAAAGGTACCTACACACAGAGGATTTTCAGCACGGAATCAGAGCTAAAATCCGCCCCGAATCTGTGCTGAAACTGCATCCCATTATTTCCAATTGGAGGACAGGGCGCAATGGTTTTTGCCGCGCAGACGACTCACAAAGGCCACAGAGGGAGCCTGCTCGTGGTTTAGCTCCATTCAACTGAGCTAAACTTAGAGCATGGCTGCATGAAAACTCACAGCAAAACCTACAGCACAGCGCAGACGTTTCTGCCATGGGATATACAGAAGATTTTGTTGTGGACATGTGACCCATGCCAAACTCTGGTGCTGGGTAGTTAAAGGGGCCTCTGTCTATTCCTAGCTGCACATGTGCTGGACACAGCATGTACATGCAGCTAGGTAGACATTATTAAACCATTACGGCCGACATCCAATTGTTTAATATGCCTAATTTATGTTTACCTTCAGGTCTGCTCACCTGCTTCTTGGCACTCCGCTTTCAAAATGGCCACTGATGGATGGCCTCTGGATACACTCTGGATGGCAAGATGAACTAGCGCATGTGCAGTCCAAGTGAATGGAGGCCCGGAAAGCAAATAAAGGGTCTTGCAAGGAAACATAAATTAGACGTATTAAACATCAGAGCCAATTGTTTAATAAAGCCTATTACTGGCTACATGTATCTTCTGTTGTATTGGGCCCCTGAGGGGCCAGTGCCACGGATGGTACTGGTAGTGGCCATGATGAGAAGTTGTGTCACAGTGTACTCCCTCAAGCCATATAGCTCTGGGGATCGGTGCAGTGGAAAGGTGATTTAGGTCAAAAGGCAAAGAGTAAAAGTCTCTCTTTACTTAGTGCAAAATACAAATTGTAGTACATCTATCAGTAGTTGGTATAAAAAGCAATTTCTGTCCCCAGATGATGAGGTATTGTGGCTGGTAAAATGGCAGTTTATGGCACCTCTGTCTTGCTGACGTCTCTCTCCATCTAACAGCTGTAAGCTGGCACTTGTGGATATAGGTGTCCACTGTGTAATGCAGGCTTGGATGTTATCTAAATGATGGGTGTCTGAACCCTCGCCCCTCACCTGCAGCAGGGTCTGTAAAGCTGTAGCTTGCTGTTTACTCTGCTATCAACACTGTAGATTTTTCGGGTTTCCTAGTGTACTTGCAGTGTCTCTGGTGTAGTGGTCTCACAGGAGAATTGGATCAGGCAGTGCATCTGACAAAGCCAGTGATTGGCTGTCACGGTATCATGTTGTCAATGTGATGTTATCCCTGCAGCTGGGTAAATAAAGCACAGCCAGGAGAACCAGAGCAGTGGTGCAAGATCTGTGAGGTACTTACCAGTCCTTTACTGCAGGCAGATCCAAAGGGTTGTCCGGTTTCCTCCTGAAACAACACATGCACTTTAAGGCTTGTTTCATATCTGCGTTAACCAGATCCGGCAGGCTGTTCCTGCCGTATCCGTCACTGTTGGGCGCAACCATGCGCTGGTGGAATTCTGTCTGTCCCCATTCACTTTAATAGGGACTAATGGAGATGCGGCTGCAACCTGGCAAATATGCTGAGGACCGGCCGGACAAATACTGCTGCATGTAGCAGTATTTATCTGGCCGTTCCTTGACCGTGCTGCGGTCAGGTTGCGGCCTCGCTGCCCTGTGCGGCCAATCAGACCACAGTTTCCTTTCATTTAAGTAATGAAGACCAGACTGTATAGTCGGTCTTCATTGCTAATGGCTGCAAGGTATTGAAGGTGCCGCATGACTATTAACAATGAAGACCGACTATGCAGTGTGGTCTTCATAAGTTAAATGAAGGGAAGTTACGGGCTAATAGGCTGCACGGTTTTTGGACCTCTGTGTGGCGATACCCTTACAAGCATCCCAACCTTTTCATTCCACTGTCACAGTCCCGCCTGTGACAGGGACTAGAAGATCGAGGAGACTAGCCACACTTGATTGACAGTCTTGTTGGTTTTACTTTTCTGTGTTGTTGCTGGAGATGACCACACCTCTTGTTTCGGGTGTAGCTTAAGTGGTCATTCCTTCTCCTCTATTTAGTCTGGCCTCACCCATCATGCTATGTGGTTGATAGCTCCTTGTTTGTGGAAGTCCTGGTGTTGGTTCTCTCTGAGTTCCTGCTCATAAGCATACTTTTGGAAGTTAAGTTTATCTTCTTTGCTGTGTGTTGTTTTCCCCTACCTCTGATATTAGGCCTGAGGGGGTCTTCTATTCCTTCATCTGGGAAGGAATAGGCCGTCCGTTGTCCTGACACTATCTGCAGGGCATTGTTAGGGTGAGATAGGACTTAGGTTCCTGCGTATGAACATTCCTACCATCAAGGTCTGTTAATACTGATAGCAGTCAGGGCTCAGCATAGGGATTTCCTTTTCCCTAGGTTCCAGGCCTAATACTTTTCCCCTTTCCTTCTGTGTTCAGCGTGGAGTGTATTTATGGTGGAGAGCATCATATGCTTTCAGGTCAGCTTGACATTCCTCCATAATGGTGTTACCCAGTAATGGCAATGCTACTTGCTGGCCAAATACATAGTAACATACTCGTTGGAGCATTTGTAGCAAAGGTACTGAATAGTGGGGCAGGGAAAAGAGGTCTCCCATGCACCCATTAAGGCTTTTTCGACTCATCTATTTTTGTGTTATATTTGCTTTCTAAAGGCTCACAGGTTGTAGAAGAAAAATTGTACTACTTGATATGATTGCACTGTAAAAATCTTTATTCTACATTACAAGTATTCCCAATATATTTCCAGTAAATGTATTCCTTACTGGGATTCATTTGGAAGTGACAATACTGCATTGTGAAAACACTTCATTTGCTAAGCCGCAGTCTTGACTTCCTCCTATCGCACATCTGTAAATCTTTATTGGGAGCAAATCAATATTCAGTTCAATATGTGGTTTGCATATTTTTCCATCTGTAGACTAGGATGGTCACCATGGGATACGTGCCCATGGCTAATCTTACCTTGTGGTGCAAGATGATGAACTGCAGTGGCTTCCCATGATATGTGCTTTTCATGCAGCTGCCTGACCTAGGTATAAGATTGTGAATTCCACCAAAATGGAGATAAACTACACTATAATACTGTAATAATAATAATAATAATATATAATAAAAAATAAACCTTCGTAGCTTTCGTGGGAAGTAGAGGTACAGTCAAGTCCATAAATATTGGGACATCGACACAATTCTAACATTTTTGGCTCCATACACCACCACAATGGATTTGAAATTAAACTAACAAGATGTGCTTTAACTGCAGACTGTCAGCTTTAATTTGAGGGTATTTACATCCAAATCAGGTGAACGGTGTAGGAATTACAACAGTTTGCATATGTGCCTCCCACTTGTTAAGGGGCCAAAAGTAATGGGACTAAATCAAACTTTAACTTTTTAATACTTGGTTGCAAATCCTTTGCAGTCAATTACAGCCTGAAGTCTGAAATGCATAGACATCAGGTCTCATCCCTGGTGATGCTCTGCCAGGCCTCTACTGCAACTGTCTTCAGTTCATGCTTGTTCTTGGGGCATTTTCCCTTAAGTTTTGTCTTCAGCAAGTGAAATGCATGCTCACACTGATTCAGGTCAGGTGATTGACTTGGCCATTGCATAACATTCCACTTCTTTACCTTAAACTCTTTGCTTGCTTTTGCAGTATGCTTTGGGTCATTATCCATCTGTACTGTGAAACGCCGTCCAATGAGTTCTGAAGCATTTGGCTGAATATGAGCAGATAATATTGCCCAAAACACTTCAGAATTCATCCTGCTGCTTTTGTCAGCAGTCACATCATCAATAAATACAAGAGAACCAGTTCCATTGGCAGCCATACATGCCCACGCCATGACACTGCCACCACCATGCTTCATTGATGAGGTGGTATGCTTAGGATCATGAGCAGTTCCTTTCCTTCTCCATACTCTTCTCTTCCCATCATCTGGTACAAGTTGATGTTTGTCTCATCTGTCCATAGCATGTTGTTCTAGAACTGTGAAGGCTTTTTTAGATGTTGTTTGGCAAACTCTAATCTGGCCTTCCTGTTTTTGAGGCTCACCAATGGTTTACATCTTGTGGTGAACCCTCTGTATTCACTCTGGTGAAGTCTTCTCTTGATTGTTGAATTTGACACACATACACCTACCTCCTTGAGAGTGTTCTTGATCTGGCCAACTGTTGTGAAGGGTGTTTTCTTAACCAGGGAAAGAATATGTTTGGTCATCCACCACAGTTGTTTTCTGTGGTCTTCCGGGTCTTTTGGTGTTGCTGAGCGTTCCTTCTTTTTAATAATGTTCCAAACAGTTGTTTTGGCCACGCCTAATGTTTTTCTCTCTAATGTGTTTTTTTTTTTTTTTTTTTTTAGCCTAATGATGGCTTGTTTCACTGATAGTGACAGCTCTTTGGATCTCATCTTGAGAGTTGACAGCAACAGATTCCAAATGCAAATAGCACACTTGAAATGAACTCTGGACCTTTTATCTGCTCATTGTAATTAGGATAATGAGGGAATAACACACACCTGGCCATGGAACAGCTGAGAAGCCAATTGTCCCATTACTTTTGGTTCCTTAACAAGTGGGAGGCACATATGCAAACTGTTGTAATTCCTACACCGTTCACCTGATTTGGATGTAAATACCCTCAAATTAAAGCTGACAGTCTGCAGTTAAGGCCTCAAGCACACGAGCGTTGTTTTGGTCCGAGCCGCAGTTTTTTTTTGCTCGGATGCGGACCCGTTCACTTCAATGGGGCCGCAAAAGATGCGGACAGCACTCGGTGTGCTGTCCGCATCCGTTGCTCCGTCCCGTAGCCCCGCAAAAAAAATGTCCTATTCTTGTCTGTTTTGCGGACAATAATAGGCATTTCTACAATGGGCCGCCCATTCCGTTCCGCAAATTGCAGAAGGCACACGGGCGGGTTCTGTTTTTTGCGGATCCGCAGTTTGCGGACCGCAAAAAACAGAACGGTCATGTGCATGAGGTCTAAAGCACATCTTGTTCGTTTCATTTCAAATCCATTGTGGTGGTGTATAGAGCCAAAAATGTTAGAATTGTGTTGATGTCCCAATATTTATGGACCTGACTGTAGCAGTCACACCAGGCCCCTGATGTCTGAGGGACCCAATAGCACTTCTGCCACCTAGGAAGACACCAGTATTATAAATGACATATGGCCAGTGGGGACCTGCCACTGATTTAGCATTTGCGCCCAGGAACCTTGAGTTGGCTGCCTTCAAGACTATGAAAATTTACTTCTAGTATCTGACATCACCAGTAACTGTGAAATCCAGAAAACATAATGGCAGCATTTATTTCCCAAACACCAGTCTTGATCACCTTGCGCAGGGGTACGATGTGCCTCTTAATAAATTAGTTGCATCTATGGTAATCTTTCACATGTGCATATTTTCTGTGTGGAAACTGACCTGCCGTGTGGATTTCGAAATGCGCAACATGTCAATTGCTTGTGTGGTTCTTTTGTCTGGATTTTACTCTTTTTATTGCAAGCGTGAGATCTTCACATCAAATCTGCACCAAAAACCGCAAGTAAAGCCGAATGCACACGGCCGTGAGCGGTCCGTGGTACCCCGGGCTGGATTCCTGTTGAGAGCAGGAGCGCACAGCGTCATTGATTGCTATGACGCCGTGCGCTTCATGCCGTCGCTGCACTACAGTAATACACTCGTATGATCTACGGCCGTGTGCATTCGGCTTAACACATGAGGTTTTTGGTTCAGATTTGGCACAGAAACGCACAGAAATCTGCACCCGGGGGTAGCCTTAGGGTATGGCACATGGGTGCAAGTTTCTAAACAGAAATTCTGTGCGGATTTTCATATGGATTTCTTTGCATTTCTGCACCAAAATCCACATGTGTTACTTGTGAATTTTGTTGCCGATTTTCATGCGGTTTTACCCCGATTTACCATTTGCATTGGAAAGGATGAAATCCCACAAACAATTGACATGCTGGGAATCCATACGGTAGGTCAATTTCCGCACAGAAAAAAAAGTAAAAAAGATTTGTCAAATCTAAATTAATTTCCTGGTACCGTAATATGCTGCTGGAAAATTTGCACTGTAATCCTTAAGGTACCTGCACAGGTTGCAGATTACACCCGTTTTTTTCTGCGTTGATTCTTGTGCAGAAAAAATTGCATCGTAATACAGTACTAGCAAAATTAATGAGATTTGATAAATCTGATGTACACTTTGCTTTTTACTTCCTTGCGGAAATTTACCTGCCCTGCAGATTTGGAAAAAAATGGGCCAAGTTCATAAAAAAAAACAAAAAAAAAAAACGGACTTTAAGGCTGGTTTCACACGGGCGTTGCAGATTGGGGCCGGATGCGTTCAGTGAAACTCGCACTATTTTGCAAGCAAGTTCAGTCAGTTTTGTCTGCGATTGCGTTTAGTTGTTCAGTTTTTTCCGCGCAGGTGCAATGTGTTTTGATGCGTTTTTTACGCGCGTGATAAAAAACTGAATTCTTACAAACAACATCTCCTAGCAACCATCAGTGAAAAACGCATCACACCCGCACTTGGTTGCGGATGCAATGCGTTTTTCACAGCAGCCCCATTCACTTCTATGGGGCCAGGGCTGCGTGAAAAACGCAGAATATAGAACATGCTGCGATTTTCACGCAATGCAGAAGTGATGCGTGAAAAACAACGCTCATGTACACAGACCCATTGAAATGAATGGGTCAGGATTCAGTGCGGGTGCTATGCGTTCACGTCACGCATGGCACCCACGCGGAAATCACGCTCGTGTGAAAGGGACCTAAGGCTGGCCTCAACAGCAAAAAAGCTGCATGTATGACATGCGTTTTTTGCTGGGGAGAAGCCAGCGGATCTCACCCTCTCCATTTCAAAAGTCCACTGGAGAGATCCGCTGTATAAAGTGACAAGCTGTAGATTTTAAATCCAAAATACGCATGTTTTCTGCTGTGTTTTTTTTAAGCAGTGTGTGGATAAGAATTCAATAAGGGCTCATTCACACGACGTTGCCGTCTTTTGCGGTCCGCAAATTGGGGATCTGCAAAACACGGATGCCGCCCGTGTGCCTTCCGCAATTTGCGGAACAGAACAGATGGCCCTTTATAGAAATGCCTATTCTTGTCCGCAAAACGGACAAGAATAGGACATGATCTATAATTTTTGCGAGGCCATGAAGCAATGGATGCGGACAGCACACAAAGTGAGTGGGTCCGCACCCGAGCTGCAAAAAATGCGGCTCAGATGCGGAACCAAGCCACGGTCGTATTAATGAGCCCTAATTGTCATTTAGCTATTCAGTCACATGTGAACCCGGCCTAAAAATTTAGATTTAGCCTACATTTATCACTTTTTGGAACCTGGTTTATAAATGACTTATCATTTCTTGTTTGTGATATGATCTGTTACATGCAGTCTTTACTCAGCAATTAGAAGTGGTTATCTGGATATCTAGAGTAGGTTCTAGATCTGGATATCTAGACTTTAAAGTGTTGGTTTAGGTTGGTGCTGAGACAGGACGGGGATTGGCTATGCATAGTGGGATCACATGAGGGGGGCACAGGCTCAGCAGTGAAATATACAGGACATTGAGGAGCAATGCATACAAATATAGGGAGAGATTTACAAAACTGGTGTAACGTAGAACTGGCTTAGTTGCCCATAGCAACCAATTAGATTCCATCTTTCATTTTTCACAGCTCTTTTGGAAAATGAAAGGTGGAATCTGATTGGTTGCTATGGTGAGCCAATTCTACTTTACACCAGTTTGATAAATCTCCCCCACAGAGCATAGAGAAACTAACCCCCTAGTAAAACTGCAATTGCTTTGGGCTGCAGAATTCGGGAGCCCCATGCGTCACTCTAGAGCTGGGTTACCTGCGGCAGCAGTGGACGTGGGTGCAGCTGAATACGATGGTGAAGCAGGGGGCCACCAGCTCCACCATGTGACTGGCGGTGTGGTGCTGGTAAGCGCAGTGAAGTGACGTCATTGAGACTGCTGGGGCGGGCCGCCAGACACAGCGGAGCAGATCCGCAGTGTGAAATCTGATTCATTCGTCATGGGAACATGGGCTAGGTGAGTATTGGTTTGGGAAACACAAAAATGGTACCATATTCTTTTGGGGCATTTAAGGGGGTATCATGTTGTGCTGAGGAACACATAAGTGGGCATCCTATTGTGTGATGGTGTATAAGGGGCTATCCTATTGTGTTCGGGCACATAAAGGCAGCATATTGTGTTGGGGATCACATAAAGGGGCATTAGTCTTAGTTGGGGGCAGATAAGGAGGCATTATGCTGTGTAAGGGGTTGGTCACATGGCCGAATTTGCCATCATTTTTTTTGGTGCAAACACCACGCCAAATTCCGTCGGTGTGTTGTCTGCCTTCCGTTTTCAGTGGGAGAAAACGCTGCAGTTTGCGGCCTGCTGGTTTAAAGCCACGACCACTCCAAGGGGACATACTAAAAAGAATGAAGAAAAAGAATGAACAACAGTAATCATTTTTACAGCTAAATATATACCGGTCGGTATAATCAGTGTAATATATTTGTCAGACATGTAATAAATACATATTCCACATATACAGGTATAGTACAGGTATAGAGCGAGTTCCCTGTCTGTGCTTTATAGAGGGGGAATGAACAGGATATATGTGGAGTTTATAATGGAATGAAGACATTCAAAATATACCAGTCAGTAGCGTAGAAATGCCCCCCTCCCCCCCTCCCCCACTCCAGTGAATTCTTCACAAACCCCAACATCGCTTTCTCAGACAAGACCCGGCAGCCGCTCCGTCCGTTTCTTATACTGTATGTCATGTCTCTGTATATAATGTCATTGTATAAGGCCTCATGCACACGACCGTTTGTGCACCCGTGGCCGTTGTTCCGTTTTCCGTGATTTTCTGCGGATCCATTGGCTTTCAATGGGTCAGTTGAAAACTCGGAAAATGCACCGTTTGTCATCCGCCTCTGTGATCCGTATATCCTGTCCGTCAAAAACATATGACCTGTCCTATTTTTTTGACGGACAACGGTTCACAGACCCATTCAAGTCAATGGGTCCGTGAAAAAACACGGATGCACACAAGATTGGCATCCGTGTCCGTGATCCGTGGCCGTAGGTTACTTTCATACAGACGGATCCGAAGCCGGACACTGTGCCACCAATGATATAAATACAATAGAGGGAGGGGGGCCGGGGGGGGCCGCACACTGTGCCACCAATGATATAAATACAATAGAGGGAGGGAGGGGGGGGAACGCACACTGTGCCTCTAATGATATAAATACAATAGAGGGAGGGAGGGGGGGGCCGGGGCGCACACTGGCCACCAATAATAATACAATAGAGGGAGGGAGGGGGGGTCGCACACTGTGCCACCAATGATAATACAATAGAGGGAGGGAGGGGGGGGCCGCACACTGGCCAACAATGATAATACAATAGAGGGGGGGGGGGCCGCACACTGGCCACCAATGATATTCAAACTGGGGAGGGAGGGGGGTCTGCCCCCTGCTGCCTGGCAGCCCCTGATCTCTTACAGGGGGATATGATACGCACAGGGCTTTTTTTCTGGCGGAACGCACCGGAACGGCGTTCCGCCACCTTTTGACATCGCAGCCTGCCGTGCTCCAGCGTCGCAGGCTGCGATGTATCAGCGTGGAGGGACTGGGAGGAGGAGCTGGGGGCCGGTGCGTTCACTGTGCTCCGGCCCCCAGCTCCAGTAGAGTTATAGAATGTGGAAAATGAATAATGATTCTTCTATTCATGCTGCCCCTCTGTGTACTTTATAACATTCAAAATATCCATCCGATCCTACTCACAGGGGCAGGGCTACTGTTCTCTTAATGCAGGGCGGCCGGGCAGATGAGCGGCAGCGTCACTGACTGACGTCACGTGCCTGCGCCGCCTACTTCATAAAGTAGGCGGCGCAGGCACGTGACGTCAGTCAGTGACGATGCCGCTCGTCTGCCCGGCCGGCCTGCATTAAGAGAACAGTAGCCCTGCCCCTGTGAGTAGGATCGGATGGATATATTGAATGTTATAAAGTACACAGAGGGGGCAGCATGAATAGAAGAATCATTATTCATTTTCCACATTCTATAACTCTACTGGAGCGGCAATGGGGGGTCTGTGGATGGCACTGTTAAGGGGGTGGGGGTCTGGATGGCACTGTTAAGGGGTGGGGGGGTCTGTGGATGGCACTGTTAAGGGGGGGGGGTCTGTGGATGGCACTGTTAAGGGGTGGGGGGGGTCTGTGGATGGCACTGTTATGGGGTGGGGGGTCTGTGGATGGCACTGTTATGGGGTGGGGGGGGTCTGTGGATGGCACTGTTATGGGGTGGGGGGGTCTGTGGATGGCACTGTTATGGGGTGGGGGGGGTCTGTGGGTGGCACTGTTATGGGGTGGGGGGGGTCTGTGGATGGCACTGTTATGGGGTGGGGGGGGTCTGTGGATGGCACTGTTGTGGGGGGGGGTCTGTGGATGGCACTGTTATGGGGTGGGGGGGTGTGTGGATGGCACTGTTATGGGGTGGGGGGGTCTGTGGATGGCACTGTTATGGGGTGGGGGGGTCTGTGGATGGCACTGTTAAGGGGTGGGGGGGGGGGTCTGTGGATGGCACTGTTAAGGGGTGGGGGGGGTCTGTGGATGGCACTGTTAAGGGGTGGGGGGGGTCTGTGGATGGCACTGTTATGGGGTGGGGGGGTCTGTGGATGGCACTGTTATGGGGTGGGGGGTCTGTGGATGGCACTGTTATAGGATGGGGGGGGGGTCTGTGGATGGCACTGTTATAGGATGGGGGATCTGTGGATACCATCCACAGATCCCCCATAACAGTGCCATCCACAGATCCCCCATTAACAGTGCCATCCCCATCTGGGGGGTTTCTTTGCTGGGCTGGACTTTTAAAACCCCACTCAAATTTTACTTGCATCCCTGTTCTCTAAAGGGGCGGTTTTAGGGGGCGGTCCTAGGGGTGGGTAGGGGCGTGGCCAGGGGAGGGGGGGGGTGAGTTCCACCACCTTTTCTCTGAGAAAAAAAGCCCTGGATACGCACAATTAACCCCTTCAGGTGCGGCACCTGAGGGGTTAATTGTGCTGATCACGGCCCCCTGTAAGAGATCGGGTGCTGCCAGGCAGCAGGGGGCAGTCATGTACACAGTTTGTAGTATATTCTAACTAGAAGCGTCTCCATCACCATGGGAACGCCTCTGTATTAGAATATACTGTCGGATATGAGTTTTCACGATGTAACTCAAATCCGATGGTATATCCTAACATAGAGGCGTTCCCATGGTGATGGGGACGCTTCTAGTTAGAATATACCATCGGATTGGAGAAAACTCTGATCCGATGGTATAAAAGGGACTCTTGACTTTACATTGAAAGTCAATTGGGAACGGATCTGTTTGCAATTGCACCATATTTTGTCAACGTCAAACGGATCCGTCCCCATTGACTTGCATTGTAAGTCAGGACGGATCCGTTTGGGTCCGCACGGCCAGGCGGACACCAAAGCGACTTTTTCCTTCATGTCCGTGGATCCTCCAAAAATCAAGGAAGACCCACGGAAGGAAAAACGAATCACGGACCTACGGACCCCGTTTTTGCGGACCTTAAAAAAAAACGGTTGTGTGCATGAGGCCTAACACTGAGGGGGCCCTGACAATAAAATCTTTTAGTCTTCCTCCTGGGTGGGTCCATTTTGAATTCAGCTCCAAAGCAGCCATTTCCCCTACAGCTACTCCCCTTATACCAGTGTATAGTCCCCTCTGCTTCCTAGAGGGGGTATGAACAAGAACTATGGTCAGATTTATTAAGACCGGTGTTTTAGATGCCGGTCTTAATAAAGCTCCATATCTGGCGCCGGCCTCTCCATAACTTTGCTGCATCCAGCACTAGTTGTAAATGTAAGACCACTTTTAAGCGGTCTTACATTTAGACTCCCAAAATTTTTGAACTGGCATAAGCGAGACAAAGTCGCAGATAGCGGCACACCTAACTGCTGCACCGCTATCTGCGCTTGAAATATGCCTAAATTTACTATTACATAGTAAATGACCCCCTATGTGTTCACACGTCTAACAAATATAATAAACTGATTATACCTATATTTTTAATAATATTGTTCACCAGGGGTGTTGCTAGGGTCTCAAAAGATCCGGGGCCCAAGCCCCAATGCATATGGCCCAATTCTCTAAGTCGACCAACCGACCCCTAAGCCCGCTATAGATATACAGCTTTACAGCAGCACATACCTCTCACATCCAGTTCTTCCCAGGTGACGTCTCCTATGATGTAGATCTTCTCTGTCATCATCTTCTACATTCTGTCCGGACAACTTCTCTCAGCCGCGCCTGGTCTCTACAGAGTGTGACACACAGACATCTTAGCTTCCTCATTTTTCTGTACCCCTAAATACTATCCTGAAGAAAAAGGAGTGCCCCCCATTGTAATAGTGCTCCTCATAGTTCCACCAATAGTAATTCCCTTCTAGAATGCCCTCATTAGTAATACTGCCCCCCTACAGTGCCCCCAACTCTGATAATGCTCCCCAAAAGTGCCCCCATTAGTTAAAGAAGCCTCCAGTATTAATAATGCACTTACAGAGACCCCAGTAGAAATAAGGCCCCCTATTGTTCCCCCAGTGGCAATAAAGCTCTCTACTGACCCCTCAGTAGTAATAAGACCCCCACAGTGCTCTTAGTAGAAATAATGAGGATCTATAAGTCCCTTCTATAGAGCCCCCAGTAGTAATAAGAATGGCTAATGTCTCCTGGATTGAAAATGCCCCTACAGTGCCCCCAGTATTTATACTGCCCTCTACTGTTATAATGCTCACCCTGAAGTGTCCCAGTATTTATATCACCCTCTACTGTTATAAGCCCTTCCAGTATTTATAATGCCCAAAAAGAAGGTAATAATGCACTTAAAGTAGATGCAAGCATTATATATGGACAAAGTCCGCACTCTGATATGATAATATCTGAGACACTTAACCAATATATTTTGATCAAAACACATCTGTGCCCGCCTACCGAACGCCAAGGTGGTCTCAGGTCAGGCGGGTCCTACGCTAAACCTACCTAAGCCATTGGGCTTCTATGTTCAGGAGCGCAGACCTCGCACATATGGTGTGCTGCTCCTAGTCACCTCCATGTGCATCAAGCAGCCTATGGGAGGAGGAGCAGGCACACCTATATGTACCACCTAATCAAGGCGCTCTATGAGACAGGAAGGGCAAAAGTGCAAAGGAATACTACTTCCAAGATAAAATAGGAGTGCATTCACACTTGAATGTGCCACTCCCTCAAGCATATACTACATAGACAAATAAATCACACAAAAAACTAAGATAAAAACATCCTGCACGGTATTATAAATAAATGTGTGGATGTCCCCGGCCATATTATTGAAGAAAATTACAGAAATAAGGTAATAATGCACTTAGTAAAGTAGATGCAAGCATTATATATGGACGAAGTCCTCACTCTAATGTGATAAAATCTGAGACACTTAGCCAATATATTTTCATCAAAACAAATCTGTGCCCGCCTACCAAGCGCCAAGGTGGTCTCAGGTCAGGCGGGTCCTACGCTTAACCCAGTGTTTCCCAACCAGTGTGCCTCCAGCTGTTGCAAAACTACAACTCCCAGCATGCCCGCACAGCCAAAGGCTGTCCAGGCATGCTGGGAGTTGTAGTTTGGCAACAGCTGGAGGCACACTGGTTGGGAAACACGGGCTTAACCTACCAAAGCCATTGGGCTTCTATATTTATAATGCCCCCTGCAGTGCCCCTGTAGTTATATTCCTCTGTTTACTGTCCTCAGAAATTATAATTCCTCAGCCCCTCCACCATACAGTCCCATCTCATGTAAATAACATTATTTCCCTTCTCCGCCATAGAGAGCCATGTAAATACCTTCACACCGTGTCTCCAGCCCCCTCCAATATACAGTCCCATGTAAATAACATCCCTTTCTATCTACAGCCCCCTCTAAAATACAGTCCCTTGTAAATTAAATCACACCATCTCTCCAGCCCCCTCCAATATGCAGTCCCGTGTAAATAACATCCCTTTCTATCTACAGCCCCCTCTAAAATACAGTCCCTTGTAAATAACTTCACACCATCTCTCCTGCCCCCCTCAATATACAGTCCCACGTAAATAACATTACCTTCAACCGCCTTCAACATACAGTCTCATGTAAAGAACATAGCCCCCTCCCCAGCCCCCTTCAACATACAGTCCCATGTAAATAACATCACCCCCTCAATATTCAGTCCCATGTAAATAACAGCACTTTCCCCCTCAGCCACTTTCAACATACAGTTCCATGTAAATAAAATCACCCCCTCCCCAGCCACCTCCAATATGTAGTCTCATGTAAATCACGTTACCCCTCAACATTAAGTCCCATGTAAATAATATCACTCCCTCCCACAGCCGCCTCCAACATACATTCCCATGTAAATGACATCACTCCCTTCAGCCCTAACATACAGTTCCAGTTAACCACTTCAACCCCGTTAGCTGAAACCCCCTTAATGACCAGGCCACTTTTTACACTTCTGCACTACACTACTTTCACCGTTTATTACTCGGTCACGCAACTTACCACCCAAATGAATTTTACCTCCTTTTCTTCTCACTAATAGAGCTTTCATTTGGTGGTATTTCATTGCTGCTGACTTTTTACTTTTTTTGTTATTAATCAAAATTTAATGATTTTTTTGCAAAAAAATGACATTTTTCACTTTCAGCTGTAAAATTTTGCAAAAAAACCAACATCCATATATAAATTTTTCGCTAAATTTATTGTTCTACATGTCTTTGATAAAAAAAAATGTTTGGGCAAAAAAAAAAAAATGGTTTGGGTAAAAGTTATAGCGTTTACAAACTATGGTACAAAAATGTGAATTTCCGCTTTTTAAATGCAGCTCTGACTTTCTGAGCACCTGTCATGTTTCCTGAGGTTCTACAATGCCCAGACAGTAGAAACCCCCACAAATGACCCCATTTCGGAAAGTAGACACCCTAAGGTATTCGCTGATGGGCTAAGTGAGTTTATAGAACTTTTTATTTTTTGTCACAAGTTAGCGGAAAATG
This sequence comes from Bufo gargarizans, assembly GCF_014858855.1. Classification (NCBI taxonomy): domain Eukaryota; kingdom Metazoa; phylum Chordata; class Amphibia; order Anura; family Bufonidae; genus Bufo; species Bufo gargarizans. The sequence continues at coordinate 594,384,962 of NC_058081.1, forward strand.
ATGATTTATTTATTTATTTTTTCTTACAAAGTCTCATATTCCACTAACTTGCGACAAAAAATAAAAAATTCTAGGAACTCGCCATGCCCCTCACGGAATACCTTGGGGTGTCTTCTTTCCAAAATGGGGTCACTTGTGGCGTAGTTATACTGCCCTGGCAATTTAGGGGCCCAAATGTGTGAGAAGTAGTTTGCAATCAAAATCTGTAAAAAATGACCGGTGAAATCCGAAAGGTGCACTTTGGAATGTGGGTCCCTTTGCCCACCTAAGCTGCAAAAAAGTGTCACACATCTGGTATCGCCGTACTCAGGAGAAGTTGGGGAATGTGTTTTGGGGTGTCATTTTACATATACCCATGCTGGGTGAGAGAAATATCTTGGCAAAAGACAACTTTTCCAATTTTTTTATACAAAGTTGGCATTTGACCAAGAAATTTATCTCACCCAGCATGGGTATATGTAAAATGACACCCCAAAACACATTGCCCAACTTCTCCTGAGTACGGCGATACCACATGTGTGACACTTTTTTGCAGCCAAGTTGGGCAAAGGGGCACATATTCCAAAGTGCACCTTTCGGATTTCGCAGGCCATTTTTTACACATTTTGATTGCAAAGTACTTCTCACACATTTGGGCCCCTAAATTGCCAGGGCAGTATAACTACGCCACAAGTGGCCCCATTTTGGAAAGAAGACACCCCAAGGTATTCCGTGAGGGGCATGGGGAGTTCCTAGAATTTTTTATTTTTTGTCACAAGTTAGTGGAATATGAGACTTTGTAAGAAAAAATAAATAAATAAAAAAATCATCATTTTCCGCTAACTTGTGACAGAAAATAAAAAATTCTAGGAACTCGCCATGCCCCTCACGGAATACCTTGGGGTGTCTTCTTTCCAAAATGGGGTCACTTGTGGGGTAGTTATACTGCCCTGGCATTCTAGGGGCCCTAATGTGTGGTAAGTAGTTTGAAATCAAAATGTGTAAAAAATGACCTGTGAAATCCGAAAGGTGCTCTTTGGAATATGTGCCCCTTTGCCCACCTTGGCTGCAAAAAAGTGTCACACATCTGGTATCGCCGTACTCAGGAGAAGTTGGGGAATGTGTTCTGGGGTGTCATTTTACATATACCCATGCTGGGTGAGAGAAATATATTGGCAAAAGACAACATTTCCCATTTTTTTATACAAAGTTGGCATTTGACCAAGATATTTATCTCACCCAGCATGGGTATATGTAAAATGACACCCCAAAACACATTGCCCAACTTCTCCTGAGTACGGCGATACCACATGTGTGACACTTTTTTGCAGCCTAGATGCGCAAAGCGGCCCAAATTCCTTTTAGGAGGGCATTTTTAGACATTTGGATCCCAGACTTCTTCTCACGCTTTCGGGCCCCTAAAAAGCCAGGGCAGTATAAATACCCCACATGTGACCCCATTTTGGAAAGAAGACACCCCAAGGTATTCCAAGAGGGGCATGGCGAGTTCATAGAATTTTTTTTTTGGCACAAGTTAGCGGAAATTATTATTTTTTTTTTTATTTTCTCACAAAGTCTCCCTTTCTGCTAACTTGGGACAAAAATTTCAATCTTTCATGGACTCAATATGCCCCTCACGGAATACCTTGGGGTGTCTTCTTTCCGAAATGGGGTCACATGTGGGGTATTTATACTGCCCTGGCATTTTAGGGGCCCTAAAGCGTGAGAAGAAGTCTGGAATATAAATGTCTAAAAAAATTTACGCATTTGGATTCCGTGAGGGGTATGGTGAGTTCATGTGAGATTTTATTTTTTGACACAAGTTAGTGGAATATGAGACTTAGTAAGGCTACTTTCACACTAGCGTTCGATCGGATCCGTTCTGAACGGATCCGATCATAATAATGCAGACGGAGGCTCCGTTCAGAACGGATCCGTCTGCATTATTTTAGCATATAAAAGCTAAGTGTGAAAATAGCCTCGTACGGATCCGTCCAGACTTTCAATGTAAAGTCAATGGGGGACGGATCCGCCTGAAGATTGAGCCACAGGGTGACATCTTCAAACGGATCCGTCCCCATTGACTTACATTGTAAGTCTGGACGGATCCGCACGGATCCGCACGGCCAGGCGGACACCCGAACGCTGCAAGCAGCGTTCAGCTGTCCGCCTGTCCGTGCGGAGGCAAGCGGAGCGGAGGCTGAACGCCGCCAGACTGATGCAGTCTGAGCGGATCCGCTCCATTCAGACTGCATCAGGGCTGGACGGCTGCGTTCGGGTCCGCTCGTGAGCCCCTTCAAACGGAGCTCACGAGCGGACACCCGGACGCTAGTGTGAAAGCAGCCTAAGAAAAAATAAAAAATAATAACTTGGGCCAAAAAAAAGTCTGAATGGAGCCTTACAGGGGGTGATCAATGACAGGGGGGTGATCAGGGAGTCTATATGGGGTGATCACCACCCTGTCATTGATCACCCCCCTGTAAGGCTCCATTCAGACGTCCGTATGCGTTTTGCGGATCCGATCCATGTATCCGTGGATCCGTAAAAATCATACAGACGTCTGAATGGAGCCTTACAGGGGGGTGATCAATGACAGGGGGGTGATCAGGGAGTCTATATGGGGTGATCACCACCCTGTCATTGATCACCCCCCTGTCATTGATCACCCTCCTGTAAGGCTCCATTCAGACGTCTGTATGATTTTTACGGATCCACGGATACATGGATCGGATCCGCAAAACGCATACGGACGTCTGAATGGAGCCTTACAGGGGGGTGATCAATGACAGGGGGGTGATCAATGACAGGGGGTGATCAGGGAATCTATATGGGTGATCACCCGTCTGTCATTGATCACCCCCCTGTAAGGCTGCATTCAGACGTCCGTATGCGTTTTGCGGATCCGATCCATGTATCCGTGGATCCGTAAAAATCATACGGACGTCTGAATGGAGCCTTACAGGGGGGTGATCAATAACAGGGGGGTGATCAGGGAGTCTATATGGGGTGATCATGGGTTCATAAGGGGTTAATAAGTGACAGGGGGGGTGTAGTGTAGTGTAGTGGTGTTTGGTGCTACTTTACACAGCTACCTGTGTCCTCTGGTGGTCGATCCAAACAAAAGGGACCACCAGAGGACCAGGTAGGAGGTATATTAGACGCTGTTATCAAAACAGCGTCTAATATACCTGTTAGGGGTTAAAAAAATCACATCTCCTGCCTGCCAGCGAGCGATCGCCGCTGGCAGGCTGGAGATCCACTCGCTTACCTTCCGTTCCTGTGAACGTGCGCGCCTGTGTGAGCGCGTTCACAGGAAATCTCGGCTCTCGCGAGATGACGCGTATATGCGTCACTCTGCGCAGGGCTGCCGCCTCCGGACCGCACATCTGCGTTAGGCGGTTAAATAACTACAACTCTCAACATTGCTCTGCCTCTCACACTGAGTAATCTACCCCTCCTCATGTAGCAGACCTCACCACAGCTTCTTCCCAGGACTTTCTTCACTGCCGTTGTTCTGTCAGAAAACCTTAAATCATCAGATTCCCCTACACCACGTGACTGTCAGGGGTGTGTGCCTCCGCGCAAGCGCAGTACCAGGGCATGGGTAAGGTAAAATTACAGTGAGCGTTGACTCATGGATGTGCAACGCGCCCAACCACGCGTGCACTCTCAGGGGTAAGAAGATCTGGCGGGCTTTTGTCTTGTTAAATCTCCTTACCCTCACACTGCGCACGCGCGGATTGAAGCCAGCCCAGCAATGAATCTGAAGCGCGCTGTGTAGTGAGGGTATGGAGATTTAACAAGATAAAAGACCGTAAGATCTCCTTACCATTGAGAGCGCACGCGCGGTGTCCGTGCACGCTTCCATGAGTCAACGCTCACTGTAATTTTAGTCACATGGATTTAAGGTTTTCTAACAGAACACTGGTCCTCTCCTGCACTGGTCACATGACGGTGACATCATCGCAGGTCCTTTTCAACTACTGCATTTAGCACTGATCACATGACCTGTGAGGTCATCACAGGTCCTTCGGCATTTGCAGGGCATTAGATTCAATTATATTGCCGTCCTGAGGATGGCAATACAGTTGTATCTAGCAGGCAGGCAGGACATTCGGGGCCTGGGACAAAACATCAGGGGCCCAGGCACCGAATGTCTTAACCTAGCAACGCCGTTCATTCCTTTTCTTCATTCTTTTCAGTATGTCCCTACTCCAAGAAGTGACATGTCCCGTTTTGACGCAGTGTCCGAACAGATGCCACTTGAAGCTGCGGCAGATGCCCACTCAGGGTTAGCTACTTTGCTTGGGACCCCAGAAATACCAACTCTGCCCGTAGCAACCTATCAGATGTCAGGGCACATCTTGAGCTCTGGCTCTGAGTAATGAAAGCGGCGATTTGATTGGTGGTTGGGTCCACCTAGCGCTGCACGCTGCTGTGGAGGAGGAGGCGGCTCAGCAGCGGGGCAGGGCCGGGAGGATGGGCTGCCGTGCGGTTATAAACCTCGGTGATGTCAGCGGCTCCTCCACAATCTGTCCTAGCGCTCGGCATTAGTGTGTGAGCAGCAATCCTCTGTGGAAGAAGCGTTAGCCTGAGGTGGAAGCCATGACGGTCTGGGGATCCTGCACGCCGGGGAGGCGGCTGCTGCTGCTCTGCTGCCTGCACGTCATGGTAACGTCTCCCCCTTGTCGGGGTCTCTTTGTTCTCAGGACCTGGGGGGCAGCTCCATGTGAGCCTCCCCCGCACGTCCGCAGCCATCCTCTACAGCGAGGGATGGATGGTCACCTTCTGTCTGCACACAAGATGTGCTGCAGCAGCTGCCGCTCCTGATTTTTGCCTGTATTTTCCTTCTGCTTCTACCAGGCCGGATCCCCTCTGCCTTCTGTGGCCTCTGCTGCCCCTGCTCTTCCTCCCCTCTTCTCTCTAGGCTTTCAGCTTAGATACCGGTTCTAGATCTGTTTCATTTTTCCAGGTTATCTGTAAATTGCCTTGTGAGTTTTGGATTAAGGTGTTACATTGGTTTAAATGACCCTAGATTAGTGATATTTATAATCTAAAGTAATCCCAGGTTCCAGCTGGTCCGTGTAATCTTGCTGTTTCTTCATACAAATGGAGTAGTTCTAGATTATTTTGCCATGGGGGGGTCTAGTCCAGATTACTGATAGAAATGTGACCTAGTCCAGATTACTGATAGAAATGTGACCTAGTCCAGATTACTGATAGAAATGTGACCTAGTCCAGATTACTGTTGCTTTTTTGTCTATGGGTTGTAGACTAGATTGCCTTCTTCAGGGTTACGGAATAAAGTGTGACTTTAGTTATGCAGTAATTATAATTTATATGGCGGCAATCTGGATTACAGGTGGCTTTTGGGCGGTTCTAGGCTCTCTGGAGAGTATATAGATGTACATGCTGTGTGTAATCTCCTGGGATCGGCTGGCTGCTGCAGTCCGGCCTGTGAGTAATGATTTCCTGGCTGCATTATGTCACGGGCCAGCTATGTCTCCTGGATGCAGACTTTTACAGGATTGCCAGATCCTCCAAGAACCCTGTGACACTTACCTCCCGTAATAAAGCTTTTATTTTTGCAGATTACCCTGTGTATGGCAGATGACGACCACGACTGTAAAATCGGGTTAGTATCTCTATCACTTGTGTTTGTTTTTATTTTTTTAATTTTATTTTTTAAATAACTAGTTATCTAATATTTATTTTACTTTTTTTTTTTTTTTTTTTTTTAGCAGTTGCACACATGAGACTAACTGGGTGAACCTGTGGTATGTGTGGTGAGTATCGGCCCTCTTTATCATCTTTTATTCCTACTTGTTGGGTGGTTTTTATGTCGCTGAGACCCTTAAGTAAACAGCCTATAAATGTGATTTGTCACCCATGGACATCTTGAAGTTGTCAGGACAGGAGATATGAGATAGTGGTGATCCCGGGCGGCATACATAATTTTTTTTTTTTTTTTTTTTATGTATTTATTTTATAAACTTCCTTTCGGAAATCTAACTGACAGTCCACCCTTTTTCCTTGTTTTAAGTGATAGGAGCCAGAGCAGTAGCTTGATTTCAGCTGTGGAGTTAATGTAGAGTGACTAGACATGTGGGACGCTCACTCCTCATTGAATGCAGGTCCTACTGCATTCAGTGAGGAACGAGTGTCCCGCAAGTGGATGTGAGGCACCTGTTTTGTTTTTGTTTTTTTTTAACGCCCAATAACTGGGTGCACTCCTGTCTAAACAACCGTTGATTGGGGCTCATTTTAAGAATCTGCACAGGTAAAAAGGGGTTATTTATCAAACTGGTGTAAAGTAGAACTGGCTTAGTTACCCATAGCAACCAATCGGATTCCACCTTTAATTTTTTTACAGCTCCTTTGGAAAATAAGAGGTGGAATTTGGTTGCTATGGGCAACTAAACCAGTTCTACTTTACACCAGTTTGATAAATAATCACTTTTTACCTGTGCAGATTTTTTTTGATAAATCTCCCACTCCTAGTGTTCGTGGGCATCTAAAAATTAATCCATTGACCTCCATGAACCCTCAGATCATAAGTAAGGTTTTCTCCTCCGTTGGGGGAGAGGAGATGCTGGTGATTCGGGGTCATTTTGCTGGATTTGGTTCCGGGCTTTGTACGTGTTTGCAGCTGTCGCTGGTAATTGGCCTGATGAAACAAAAGATGACGGAGAGAACTATTTTAGGAAACTGAGAAAATTAAAGCTTTGGCGGTCAGTGAGCTTATTGAAGGAGCTGTCCATCTGGATTGGGAACTCTGACCTGCTGGCGGAGGTTGTCAGTGGCCTTTGTTCTGCCATAGGAAATCCATGCTGCTCACTACTTAAACTCCAATTTATTGCTGGAGTATGTGAAGGAAACAGGAAATCTTGATCAATGTGGATTGTATCCTAAGGTTTGCCTCTCGGGCTACATTTGCCTTTGCAACAAATATTTTATTATGATTTTTTTTTTTTTTATTACTCCAAGCAACTTTGTAAATGGTCTTCACTGAAGGTTTAACAGGATTTTGGAAATAATGGGCTATCCTTAGGATAGACCATGAATAGAAGATCTGTAGGAATCTGACTCCAGGCATCCCCACATTCTGCAGGCTGAAGTGCTCCAGCGCGTGCCATGTCTCCTGCTTGCAGCGTTTTGATGTCCGTCTGACGAAACTGAGCCAAACTGATCCGTCCTGACTTACAATGTAAGTCAATGGGGACGGATCCGTTTTTACTGACACAATATGGTGCAATTGAAAATGGATCCTATTGACTTTCAGTGTAAGTCAAAATGGATCCGTTTGCATTATCATGGTAATGCAAACTGATCTGTTCTGAACGGATACAAGCTTTTTTCATTATAGGTGCGGATCCGTCTGTGCAGATACCAGACGGATCCGCACCTAAACGCAGGTGTGAAAGTAGCCTTAGGCCGGGTTCACACATAAGCGTACCCGATAAGCGCTGTTTACAAGCGTGCTTATCGGGCGTTTACATACGTGCCGAGGAAACAAGCAAACGCCCATTGTTGTGTGTTCCCGCTAGGTCTATGTGCGGGAACACGTGACAATGTGCCCCAAAGAAGCTCAGATGAGAACCATGCCGATAGGGAAGCATTGTTTTTTGCTTGTTGAGCGTTTTACAGTGCGTAGGAACACGCTGTAAAACGCGCAGGTGTGAACCCAGCCTTAGAGGACGCATATGACCACTGAAAGCTCCTGGATGTTGGGAGACTTACTTTGTTTGCCCTGTAAGACATGACGGGTGGTGCAGAAGCTGTAAACTGCATTGTCTTCTGCTGTTGGGTCATATATGACTAATTACCCTATACAACTGAGTAATCACAGCTAATACTGCTCTACATACCTAGGTACTGCTACTGTTGACTTGGAGACTAGAACCCCCTCCCACTCCTCGTCTCCAGTTCTGTCCACTTGGGCCCCCAGGCTGAAATGGGTGATAACCAGAAAGAATCGATTTTACTAAACCGTGCAGCAGACATTTGAGACCCTTCTAGATATTTCTGCTTCCAGCCTTACACCCTCATGGTCGCAGTACTGCTGCACATGATCTACATTTTTCTGATGTACTGTAATTGGGAGTTTGCCTTTGTCGCTTCCATGCGGTACCTTGGTGCCAACTAGCAATTAAGACTGGTCCACTGACTTTCCATTATGCTATTGTATCTGGGCCGCCTTACAAAGCCTTTCATTTAACAGCGCTGCTGGAGTGAAGCCTTTTTCTGTCTGTGTTTATAGAGACTTGAACTCCTTTCCCTCCACAGGCTGATCCTGGTCACCATACTGCTGCTCTTGCTCTGCGGGACCACAGCCAGCTGCGTCAAGTTCTGTTGTAAAAAGAAGAAACCACCTGTGCAGACCCTGCCCAATCATCCCTATGAAGTGACTGTAATCGCTATCGATAACGACAGCACCATCCACAGCACGGTCACCTGTAAGTATAGTCCGCGCAAAGGGAACCGTCGGCAACTTAGAGAACATGCCCCCCACAAAGTGCAGTGTTATAGAGCAGGAGGAGCTGAGCGGACTGATGACCTGGCTTTCTGGGAAAAATTAAGTAAAACTTGTACTTTATCCCTTTTTTTTTTTTTCTTACTTCAGTTGTACACGGGGAAGTGTTATCAGTGATGGCATTCTGTGTTAAGCTACATTTACACAACCGTATGTTTTGCGGTCTGCAAAACAATACAGATAACGTACATATTTTACGGAACAGCTAGCCCCTAATAGAACAGGTATTTATGGGGGGCAGCATGGCATGTTAAACTTAACTTTTAATTAAGTAAAAATTGGAGTAAATGCCCCTAGAAAAACAAACCTCAACCAAGAAAGGCAACCCAAACAAGGGCGCTACAGGGATTCGGCTAGCAACACGTATGTGTACTTACATCAACCCTAAAGGCGGTGTGTGAAAAGTGGTTGGATCTTACCAGTCCAGTTGAATTGAGTCATGCGGTTGTAGCCCAGACTTGTGTCCACTCAATGAGGTTTTGGATAGGTTTACACTTGAGGGTACTTGCTGTCGCATCCAGTCGTGCTAATGCGTTGCCAATGCAGAGGCGGGGCTAGGGGGTACTAAACTGTCTCTAATATGCCCTGGTATTGGCTAGTACACCCTAATGACCTCCTAATATGGAGTCATTGCCCTAAAAAGAGCGGCCCTGTCCAGAGCCTTGCCCTATTAAGGCCCTAGATCACCCTATCTCTGATTACGTGGAATAGGAGTGGAAACTGAAATACTGTGTGTTCCAATGGCGAGTGGTGTCCTGTCTCGCGGGGGATCACCAGATAAAGAACCTGTGTCCGAACATGTTTCATGAATTACTTATATAGCCCCAAGAATCGTCAGGTGACACGGGGCTGAGAAGTCACAAGGTATGGAAGTTGTGGAAGCGTGCGTGTAGCACAGCTCCAGGATGTCCTAAATCAAAGAATAAAGTCTGATCAGAGGCAGAGCCTTATACATGGCAAACAGTCAAACGGGGAATAAAACTTACATTAAATAGGTGGAGGTGTGTGTGTGTGTGTGTGTGTATATATGGCAGTTCTCCTGTGTCTGCAGGGACACCCAGTGGTTCCGGTGTCACCTGCTTGTCTTGGCAGGTTCGGCGGCAAGGACTGCCCTGTCGCATGGATTTAAATGCTGTGGGACCATTTTTGGCGCGTGTGACGTCAGCAACTAGTGGCGTCACATCGCACATGCGCACTGCCGTTTCTGAAGCCGAAAAGGCCGATTCCCGATCCGGCCAATCAGTGTAGCTCCTGGGGGCGTGCATGGCTTGCATCGCCCCCCGGAGTTAACACATTCAGATGCAGATTGGCCAGAGGAGGCATGTATAGGGAGTGTCCCAGTACACGGTAAATGCTCAATGCATTTACCGCGAGACATGACACCACTCGCCATGGGAACACAGTATTTTTTAGTTTCCACTCCTATTCTATGCAGGTAGAGAGGGGGTGATCTAGGGCCTTAATAGGACAAGGCTCTGGACGTGGCCACTCTTTTGAGGGAGATGACTCCATATTAGGGTGTACTAGCCAATACCAGGGCATATTAGAGACAGTTTAGTACCCCCTAGCCCCGCCTCTGCATTGGCAACGCATTAGCACGACTGGATGCGACAGCAAGTACCCTCAAGTGTATAACTATCCAAGACCTCATTGAGTGGACACAAGTCTGGGCTACATCCGCATGACTCAATTCAACTGGACTGGTAAGATCCAACCTTTTCACCAGTCTTGCTTCTTACACACCGCCTCTATGGTTGATATAAGTACACATACGTGTTGCTAGCAGAATCCCTGTAGCACCCTTGTTTGGGATGTCTTTCTTGGTTGAGTTTTTTTTTTTTTTTTTTTTTTTTTTTTGGTAGGGGCATTTACCTTTTTATTTTTTTTATTTTTTATTTTATTTTTTATTTTTTTACATGCCATACTGCCCCGCCACCCGTAAATACCAGTTTTACAGTTCTGCAGTATACTGGGGAAGGTCTTCACTTGTGTCTGAAGGCAACCTTCTGATTCTTTTCCCCTAATAGAACAGTCCTATCATTGTCTGTAATGCGGCCAATGGGATGTGTGTGTGGTTGTTTTTTTTTTGTTTTTTTTTTTCCCCCTTTGTGGAACGGTCATATGGAAACGGAATGCACACGGAGTAACTTCTGTGTTTGGTTCCGCATACGGTCCGCAAAAAAAATGGAACGGACACTGAAGGAAATATATAAGATTTACTGAATATTTTCCTGCAAAACTATATCAATTTGCCTGGCTCCTCCTGCTCTCTAACCCGCTGCCTGCAGATCGCCTTACATTTTGTGCTGATGGGTTCCCTTTAAAGAAGCAACTTGCCCCCGTGGTATGCTGTATACACATGAGATGCCTTGTGCCTGAGGAATCTGGCAAGTGATGGCCTTGAGGTGTCTTTTTATTGGAATTATTTAAAGGGACTGTTTGCTTTAGATGCCCCTCTCACATGTCAGTAAAACGTAATGTATGCTCTTCGTGTTCTCCAGACAGCACGTGTATCCATTGATTTTAAAGAGGACCTTTCACTAATCTACAAACGAAAAACTAACTATACCTGTGGGCCGTGCGGCGCCCAGGGGTCCCCCTGCACTTACTAGTAAATCTGGGCGCCGCTCCGTTCGCGCGGTATAGGCTCCGGTGCCTGCGCTCCCTCTGACTGTTTTCTTGTAGGAGGCGTGTCCCTTGCTGCACTGCTGGCCAATCGCAGCGCACAGCTCATAGCCAGGCTATGAGCTGTGCGCTGCGATTGGCCAGCAGTGCAGCAAGGGACACGCCTCCTACAAGAAAACAGTCAGAGGGAGCGCAGGCACCGGAGCCTATACCGCGCGAACGGAGCGGCGCCCAGACTTACTAGTAAGTGCAGGGGGACCCCTGGGCGCCGCTCTGCCCACAGGTATAGTTAGTTTTTCGTTTGTAGAGTAGTGAAAGGTCCTCTTTAATATCGGATCAGTTATAGAATTGTTGTTACCTCAGCACTCAAGGTTGATCAGCACACCAAAATTAGTCTTAAGTTCTTGCAATCAGTCGGCCGTAAAAAGGTGCAGACTTTCTTCTGCTTGTAAAGTGCATATCTTTATTTCATTTATATGTTTCAGGCCCTACTAGGAGTGGCCCTTTCTCAAGCAGATACAGAGCACCATGAACTTGAGAATTGTGTTCAGAACCTTCAAGTTAGCTGGAGCTTGGATCAACTGCAAAAAGATTTAGAACCCACTGACTTTAATAGACTATTCACTATAGGATTTAATGGGTCACTGAGTTTTTATAAAAACATCTGATGCATCATAGACATCAAAGGTTTTGATTGGTGGGGGTCTGAGTGATACCCCTACCGACCGCTGGAATAAAGAGAAGCGCTTGCATACAGCACCCTCCTGCAGGCAGGGGACAGAATCGAGACGGGCTCAGACTTGCTATTCACTCCTCCTGCAGTGAGGACAGAGGGCAAAATATGTGAGCGATTCCTTGTTGTAGTGGTCAGCGGGGGTCTCCACACTCTAACCACCAATCAAAACCTTTAGTATATCTCTGAGCAATCAAAATTATTTTTTTTTTATAAATAAAACTGACCATTTAAGGGGGGTTGCCCAGGGTCTAAATTGTTTTCACAATTCAGGAAAAGATTTATTTAGAAGGAGGAAAAAATAAAATAAAAGAAATAATAATCCCCACCACTCCGTATGTTTACATGCAGCTGATCTCTTACCCTCTAACCCTGTGACCATTGCAGACAATCCCTGAGCTCAGCAGTCTAGTTCCAAACAAACAAGGCTGAGGGCAGGTATTGTCTGCATTGGTCGCGTGGTTAGATGTGGCATGTCGTCAGCTGCCCAGAAGTTTACACAGACTGACAGGGACCATCTGCTCGGCAGTGCTGGGGATTAAATAGGGGTGTGTGGTTGTTTTTTAATTTTTTGGAGGATTTCCTGCCTTTTTGAAAGGCAACCCTCTTGCCAAATGCAGCTGATCACTGATGGTCCCAGCATTAGGACACCATGTTACCAGCTGATCATCAAGGGACTGGCCAGTAAGTGTTCAATGCAGCTCGCCTCTTGTAAAGGGAACTGGTCACCATGCAAATTATTTTTATAGTGGCATTTATTTTTATTTCATGGTGCTGCACATATGACAAGGGGTGTACAGAAAAAGACCCTGCCCATTAGGGCTTACAATCTACAAGAATGCAGTCCGATCTGCGGGCAGCATGTTAGAGCAGGAGGAAACTTGAGCAAAAACCCATGCGTGATCCCACCCTAAGAATAAAGTGGTCATGCAGTTGGTTTTTAATAGTCCATATCTATAGGTTATCTCAAGATCATTCCAACAACCCAGAGGCCTACGTACATTACTGTAGAATCCTGTCTTTTGCTAAATAAAATGTTTGATTTACAAAAATCTATATATTGGCTTTTGATTGCTCCGGTGCTCTGTAAACCCCCTGTGTAATTTAACACTTGGCTTTCTGTCTCTTTGCAGCATACAGCTCTGTCCAGTACCCTCACATGTTTGCTTTTGGCGACCCTGACAGAAGCACCCTCTCACCCCCAGCTTATAGTCTATATGCTCTAGAGCTCCCGCCAGCCTATGAAGAAGCCGTCAAGATGGCTAAGCCCAATAATGAAGTTGGCCCCCCTGTGGCTGGCCCGAGACTAGAGGACATCACCGAGCACGAGGGACCTGAAGAGGAGCCAGAGCAGCAAGCTGTATCCAATGTCACTGACTCACCGCCACAGTATGAAGAGACTGAAATTACAAGTCATGTCCAGTGATGACTAACTATAGATCAGGAACCCTCTCCTTGTGGCTTGGAATCTAAAAGGGTCATGTTCTGCTAATGTTGCCAGGGAATAAGACCACCCCCTTCAATCTATTTGCAGTGTTGTGACCTACATATAAGGCTCAAACTTTGTAGATGAAGCCTTCAGGTCCTCTCCACTCTCGTATCATGTGAACAGAATATTAATACCCTCTGACTGTCCTGTAAATAACTGGTGTCTCCTCTACAGATGAAAGATCTAACAGATGGTTCTGCAAAAACTGTGCTGGCCTCCTAGCAATACTGGCCTCCTAAACTCTTGGCCTGTATATCCAGAAGGAAATGTAGGGAAGAATATGTGGGGTGCAGGGAACCCTGTAATGCAATATACACAGGGGCAGTTTCCACATCACTACGGTATTGCTTGCTCACAAAAAATACCTGTAAATAGATTTTTTTTATTTTGAGCTCTGGTGTCAAGTTTTTAGGCTGAGATACTGGATTTGAGACTTTATCCCTGCACAACTAGGCTGGCTAACTTGGCATAGGTAGTGCCCAGCTGTCTCGGGCAGTCCCACAAAGAATGAATGGGGTAGTACCACACAAGTTCAACCTGCAGCAGGTGGGGATTCAGGACCCCTGTTCTTGCGGTCACATCCATATGAATCAGATACTTATTCCCTATCCTCTTCTGACACAAGCCCTTCCAAGTGCTGTAGGAATGTTGGTGGCATTCCTAGTGAGGGCTGTATTGGTTGTCACCCAGCTTTCCCAGAGACCGATTGTTTAAGAATCCAGACCTTTTATAATTGTGATACACTAGTTCATCTCAAGGACTTGCTTGTTCAGCAGATTTTAGGGATAAATTCCAGAATTTTCAGATTGAAAACCTTGACTCTGTGCCACCCACCTCAAAATTTAATAGGAATAGGTGTTGCATATGTATTTCCATCAGCCTTGCCTAAACTTTTATGATCTCTCCCTGTGTAAGTGATATGTTTGCGGTCCCTGTACTGTTGAATTAACCCTACTTCTGCTGGATGTGTCCCAGACCAAGGAGTGACTATGCACCACACTTGTAGCATGATTTTTACCTCTTCACCAGTTTGTGCCAACTCTCCTGAACATTCCACGTGCCATCTCTGGATTGAGGTTCCTATCAATCGTTGTCCTTCTTGCGGAAGGATCCATTTTTCTAGCAAATTGCTGGCAGAACTCGTTGCTACGTAACGGCTTTTACTCCAGTACATGTCCAGATCATTCTGTTATGAAGAACTTGCAGTATGTGTATAGTAATGTAGATATCTGGTATGTTTTAAAGTATAACTTAAAATGTGTTTGTAATTATCTTTTTCTTTTTTTATTAACTGTTCTGTAAAAATGCCAATAAAATTCTAACTGCTCATCAACTAGTGGACTTTCTTTTTCTGAATAACATGAAAAGTTTGGATGTCTGATATACTACATTGTACAGAAAGGTCCTCACACCCACCATTTTGACTGCAGAACATTCCTATGGAGACAAAACTACGGTAGCGATCTACTAATGGAAACTTGTCAAATTATACATCAAACATGCTAAGAAAATGTAAAATGTGGTAATTTTGGTAATAATAGAATTTTACATGTGGGGAAAATGCCTATCATGACCATGTATGCGGTTAATAAGTTATTTGTATGATGTAAATGCTCTTATGTGTCTCGGTTGCTTTATCTTTTTGTAAACCATTCTAGTAATAATGGCCTATTGACGTGTGTATGACTTCTTTGATACTGTTGCTTGCACAGTTCTCCTGATTATATCTCATACTCTACCTCTTTGCATCTTTAATTGCTTGGCCACTCATTCTGCATTGGGAAAAGTGCTTATTGCCAGTTCTTGGTCTTCCTTTTTTGAGATGTCCTGTTCATGTTGCATCATGGCCCTCTCCTACAGATGCTCATTTGGGTTCAAGCCTGGGGAATTCAGAGGGAGGGAGGGAGGGGGGGGGGGGGTTTGGTTTGTTCGTACTTGGAAGTCTTGGTCATACTCCTAACAGTCAGACATTTCTAGCCATGTGACATAGGATCTTCCAGCAAGACAATGCTATCTGCCCCAGGGAAGACAATCGGCATGTATGGGTGTATGTGGTCTGCAAGGATGGATTTATACCTAAATCTATTGAGTGCCTACCATATGGATGAGTGGGCCCACAAAAACATTCCCCAGATGATAACGTTTCCACCACCAGCTTCAGTTCTCCCAGCAATGGTTGCAGGGTGTTGCTTGCCTGACATGCTAACATCCATCCAGAAAACGGGACTCATTGGAAAAGGCAACCCTTTTTTTTTTTCTGCTGATGCAACTTCATTATCAAAGGTGCAGTGACAATCCATCTGCTTTTGACATCCGTGCAACAAAATTGCGCGGTGTGCCACACAAAAACTGTGCACTAGGTCGCAGTATATCACAGGCCCTCCCCATGTCCTAGTCCCTCCAGGCCAGAAGGCTCCTGCAAGGGACCAGTGGCCATCCCTTAACCAAAGCTAGAGAAGTGCCATGCAATGCTATGGCTGCCACTCCAGGTGTTGGCCAAGAGCCACAGTCAAGGACTGGCCTCTCCCCAGAGGTGGAAAAGCACCCCTAGACCTCAGGAAGGGGGACATGTAAGGGCACCAACGGGATGGCAAATCTCAGAATAGTCACTGATCAGGTGTCAGTTTACAGATGGTTGGTATGGATAAGCCTGGTGGGGGAGTCAAGAACATTAAAGGAACCCTGCCAGCAAGAAAATGCAGTAGTTTCATGCATTGGGGACTGCAATTTGCAGTCCCCAACGCACGGGCACTATTTGTGCATCTGCGGTGACGGATCCAGACCCATTCAATTTGAATGGGTCCGTGAACCGTCCGCGCCACAAAAAAATAAATAGAACAAGTTCAAGCGAATGGGTCCGCATACGTGATGTAGTGAGCACACGGTCGATGGCCGCAATACAGGCAATGGCTGTGTGCATGAGGCCAAAGTCTCTGTTCATATAAAAAACCTGTCAGATTATTTATTATATTTGAATGTATTTGTACGGTGGGCCCCCAAAATAAATTTTACTGGTGGGCCCTAGGTACCCCAGTCCGACACTGACCAAAACCATCTGAAATTATAAACACGGATATTTCTCTTTATTTCTGGCGCCATCTGCTGTAATTGTATGGTACTGTTGTATGTAAAAATATAAACAAAAAAAACCCCAGCTTTTATGCTGTCTGATACGTATGCTCCACAATGTAGCCGTGATGCTGGCAGGTTTTTACGTAAGTATAACTGAATATAGCTAATTGCTGTAGCTATGCTGCCATTATTGGGCATTTTTTGTGGCATTTTGTAGCTTGGCAAAAGCAGCATAAATTTCAATTTACAAGTCTATTTTGGGTGGCTATTTTCTATTCATATATGCATGTTTTTTTCAATCCTATAGAGAATGGAAAACACACAAGAAAATGCCATACCTAGAGACTTAGAGTATGCTGCATTTGAAAAAATAAACAGGGAAAAGGTTAGAAAAACTTGACACACAAATGCTCACCTCCTGAGACTGCTACATACACCCCCTGCACATGGAAAACACACAATGACATTGTTTTGTGCAAAGGGGTATTCAGTTTTTTGTTTTGTTTTTTTGTTTATATAATAGGAAATTGTATTTAAAACTTTGCTTGCATACTTTTGCGCATCTGCACAGTAGAAGGGTATAGCCCACAAATCAGTCAGTGCTGTGTAATGTATCCATGGATTAACTGAAACCTAGCATCAGTCATGTGACACCCAGCTGACATTCAGTAAGCAAAGATATTACGTGGCAACAACTACTTCACAGTATGTGTGTTTACATGGCTGCCTGTTTCCAGGTGATTTGTAAAACGACTGCCTGTCTCCAGGTGATGTCATGTTGTTAATAAAGTTAAATGTAAAAAGATAAAATAAATTACAAACGACACATACAGGCGAGACCAATGTTAAGTGTTCTTCTACACTGACAGACATGATGAGACGCTGCAGTCATACTGTATACATATGTGCTGCATCTCATCTGTTAGATATATGGACACTTAACTGAGTGGTAGAGGTCTCATGACTGACACCATCTTTAGTCCTATTCTCGATCTTCTAGAGATGCATTTTACAGGACTATTGTGCGCAGTGTCGGACTGGGGTACTTAGAGCCCACCAGTGTAACTGATTCTGGGGGCCCACCTTAGGGCTCCTGCACACTAACCCGTTCACTTCACTTCAATGGGGCCGCAAAAAAAAAAAAAATAACGACTCCATGTGCATTCCGTGTCTGTACGTCCGCATGGCCGTTCTGCAAAATGATAGAACATGTCCTATTATTATCAGCATTACAGACAAGGATAGGACGGTTCTATCAGAGGCCGGCTATTCAGTTCCGCGTAATGTGGAATGCACACACCTGGCATTCATGTTTTGCGGATCCGCAATTTGCAGTTGTGTTCATGAGCCCTTATAGTGATAACAGAAATATTAAAGATGAAGTATGATGGCAGACATTCACAGCAAAATGCACAAACATACATGTGGCAGGATTTACACATATATAGATATCCTGCACTTAAAGGGAATCTGGCACCTAGTTTTACCCTATAGAGCTGCGGACATGCACGGATAGATCTCCGCTAGCATGTCCGCAATATACCGGTCCCATAGCGCTGTGTGGTTTTATTTCTGTTAAAAAAAATGATTTTATAGATATGTAAATTAGCCAAGAAAGGTGCCCAAGGTGTGGTTACTAACGGTTAAGGAGCCCAGCCACACCCCCTGTGAAGGAGCGCCGCCTGCATCCAAGAATCTCCTCCTTGCTCCTAGAGGCTCCGCTCTCCCACTTCTGGCCACGCCCTAGATTGACAGGGGCAGGCATCGTTGGTCTGCTACTGCCGTCCGTGTCTGCAGTGTAAATCTCGCGCTGTTCAGTATTCGGCGCAGGCGCAGTGAGTGAAGGGCGCTCGCCTGGCTTCCAGCTTCCTCACTGCGCCTGCGCGAGATTTACACTGCAGACAGCGCCGGAGGTGGGAGAACAGAGCCTCTAGGAGCAGGGGCAAGGCCCCCCCCTGCTCCTAGAGGCTAATTAGCATATTATAAAAGTTTGTTTTTCTCAATAACGGCGGTACGCAGTGAGATGGCGCTAATATAGTTATGTTCAGGTGACATTAGCACATCGCTAGTGTCAGCCAGCTTAATACCCATTTTTCAGGTGACAGAAACCCTTAAACACCTTTAAGCATAAATGTCTGGTATGAAATTTACAAAATCGTAACCTCTTCATATTGTACATAATCTATATTATAATTAAAAGAGCTGTCCTACCATAATGACCTATTGCCTATCTACAGGATAGGTGATAAATATCAGATTGCTGGGGCCTGACTGCTGGAACACCCACTGATCATGAAAAAAGGGGTCCTGAGACATTCAATTACATTACCGCCAATCTATGTACACAAGGGTCTTAAGACCACGTTCCCTTGATCATGAAGGTCCCAGCAGTCAGACCCCATCAGTCAGACACTTATCACCTTTCGTGTCATAGATGTTGGACCTTTTTCACATTCCCTATCTATAAAAGTTTTCTTTAAAAAATTTAAATTAAAAATCTGGCCCAAAATATGTGTAAAACTAAAATAGAAATGCTCGCCTGTTAAAGGACCTGTGTCCACTTTTCTAGTTATCCTCTATCCACAGGATCGGGGATAACTAAGTGATCCGTGGGGGTCTGAATGCTGGAGCCCCCACTGTCCCCCTTCGTGACTGAGTGGCAGGTCGAGCATAGGCCCTGCCTCTCCATCCATTCTCTATGGGGTCGCTGGAGATTGCGGAGTACAGCACTGGCTAATTCAAGTCATTCCAAAGAGAATGAATGGAGCAGCAGGGCGTATGTGTGGCCTGTCACACCATAAAAAGGGGGGAACAGGACCCGTACCTGAGATCAGTGGGGGTCGCAAAATCGGACACTACTAATCATATAGTTATGCCCTATGGTGTGGAGAGGATAACTTGAAAACCTGGACAACCCCTTTAAATCCTCCACCACCAGTATCTCTTTACATGGCAGCAGTGATGCCTGTAAATACGGAATATCATCACTACCACCATGTAGACTATACGTGTCAATACTGGAAAATGTGACGCACTGTGCAGAATTTTTGCAGGTCGAAACCTTTAACAAAGCCCAAGCAAAGGTGCTAGAGGAGCAACATAAGCAAAGGGCACAAATGGAGGATCATAACTAAAACAGAGGCATTAGAGTCACCTGAGGCAGGGTAGTAGTGGGGATCCTGGAGCAGGGGTAACTGGAGAGGAGGCAATATTAGTGGTGCATTTAGAGTGGGGGCATCTGGATCTGGGGCATTTATGGGGGTGCACCTAAAGCAGAGGCATTAGGGTCACCTGAGGCAGGGTAATAGTGGTGAGAGCAGAGGTATTAGGGGGGTAACTGGAAAAGAGGCAATATTAGGGGTGCATTTAGAGTGGGAGCATTGGGGAGCATCTGGCATGTGGCACTAATGGGGGTGCACCTAAAGCAGAGACATTGGGGGGACCTAGGGCAGAGAGCAGCACACATACACAGATCTGAGTCTACTATAAACAAATCCCCTATTACCCCCTTACAGTCTCCTACAGCTCACTACTGTCACACACCTGAGAATTCAGCCCAGCACCGCAGAGGAGTCCTTCTCTCCAGCAGCCACAGTTTCCTGACAGCAGGGAGGGCAGGAGGAGGCAGACACCTCCTTTCCTCTTTCACAGCCAGCAGCCCCAGAAGCTTAGAAGATACTGCGGGGCCTCCTGTACAATGTACACCAGTAGGAGGCTGCATCACTGTGCGATACTGCCACCTAGTGGTTACAATAATTATCTCTCCTGAGAAACAAGAGAAATAATGACTCCTCTGTCTTATCTCCGGGCGCAGGAGACTGGGGGCCTATCGAGGACTCCCTTGGCTCCCTGGTGGGCCAGTCCAAGCCTGATTGTGCGGATATAATAAAGGGTTGAGAGCAAAATTTTAAATACATGTATAGTAGAACATTTTATAAATGCCTATTCTCTAAACAAATAAATGTCATAATTTAACCCGATACCTCTTTAAGGGTGATTTATCAAGAGCTGCCAAAGAGAGTTGCTCAAGGTGAACAATCAGGTTCCATTTCTGAGATGTGGCTTGAAAACTAACCATGCTTATGAGCAATAGCTATAATGATGGACAAAAAGGTCATTCTTCCACATAAGATGCCACCAGTAACGTAAATGGCACATGGCAGGTGTGTGTGTATGTGGTGGGAGGGGGCTACAAGTTACTCCTCCGCCGCCTGGTCAGTACTAGCTACCATGTGTCCACCCAATGTAATGGCTGGTCAGATACAGTATGAATTTTACTGACATGCAGCCAGTGATTCAATGCTGGTCTGACCTGCAGTGACGGATGTAGCAGTGCTGAATTCATCACCATAGATGGCACATTATAATAGGATGAACAGCACTCAACAACAATTTACACAGCCTCCACGCAAGGCTGTATTTGCCACGAGGCACCAAGGGCAAGTGCCTAGGGCAGCACTATAATGAGTAGTTGACGCCACCTGGTCTGGTATGTGTGTAAGTGACTGTATGTATGTCTGCATAAATTTATGCATGTATGTATATATTCTAAGTGCATACTGTATGTGTAAACTTGTATGTAATAAGTGAATGTACACATATGTAGTAAATATGTTTTGCCTATAGTAATGGCACATATGTAGCATGTAGTAAATGTGCATAAGTAAGCATCCCTGTACAATGGCGGGATTCTGATACCTGGGCACATACTGACGCTGCGTTCTCACATGTCTCTAAAGCTTCATTCACATGACGTGTGACGGCCGTAAAAAAAACCTCATACATCTGTTTTTAAGAACAATGGCAGTCTATGGGGTTGTTCACACTGCAGTTTTTTTAGCGGCCAGTGAATAACAGACATAAAAAAATAGAACATGGTCTGTCCATTTTTACTGACCAACAGCCCCATACAATTAAAGGGGGCTGTTTTTAATGTCCGTTTCTCAGAAAGGCATCAGTGGAAAAAAAATCCATAAAAAACTGACAGTTTATCTATTTTTAAGGGACGACCCAACTACCTCTTTAGTGCTGGAGGCCCCAGACATCTTCCTTTTCATCATCAGGAGTAGTGTGAATATGAACTTTTTCTGCCAGGCTTTGCTCCTGCAGGCTCCACAAGTTCTTCCCCTCCTATATAACAGAAAAATAGTTATGTGCAAGGTATGTTGCAGCAAATTTTGCTTTACTTGGTCACACCTCATCACCACACCTTTAAATATGTAAAACACAATAACAACAGAAGAGGTGGAACATAAAAAAACCTAAACACATCATGAAGAACATAAGATACCTCCCTAATAGCCCAGCAGAGCTAAACAAACACCACAGTGCATCACAAAATATCTCCACAGCTGCACCATATATTACAATGCAGCACAAAACACCTCCTAAGCAACACCAAAGGAATGCTTTAGTGCAGCCCAAAAGACCTCCTCAGCAGTGCCAAATACCACAGTGCAGCACAAAACACCTCCTCAGCAGCGCCAGATACCACAGTGCAGCAAAAAACACCTCCTCAGCAGCGCCAGATACCACAGTACAGCACAAAACATCTCCTCAGCAGCTCCAGATACCACAGTGCAGCACAAAACATCTCCTCAGCAGCGCCAGATACCAAGTACAGCACAAAACATCTCCTCAGCAGCGCCAGATACCAAGTACAGCACAAAACACCTCCTCAGCAGCGCCAGATACCACAGTGCAGCACAAAACATCTCCTCAGCAGCGCCAGATACCAAGTACAGCACAAAACACCTCCTCAGCAGTGCCAGATACCACAGTGCAGCACAAAACATCTCAGCAGTGCCAGATACCACAGTGCAGCACAAAACACCTCCTCAGCAGCGCCAGATACCACAGTGCAGCACAAAACACCTCCTCAGCAGCGCCAGATACCACAGTGCAGCACAAAACATCTCCTCAGCAGCGCCAGATACCACAGTGCAGCACAAAACACCTCCTCAGCAGCGCCAGATACCACAGTGCAGCACAAAACACCTCCTCAGCAGTGCCAGATACCACAGTGCAGCACAAAACACCTCCTCAGCAGCTCCAGATACCACAGTGCAGCACAAAACACCTCCTCAGCAGTGCCAGATACCACAGTGCAGCACAAAACATCTCCTCAGCAGTGCCAGATACCACAGTACAGCACAAAACATCTCCTCAGCAGCGACAGATACCACAGTGCAGCACAAAACATCTCCTCAGCAGTGCCAGATACCACAGTACAGCACAAAACATCTCCTCAGCAGTGCCAGATACCACAGTGCAGCACAAAACATCTCCTCAGCAGTGCCAGATACCACAGTACAGCACAAAACATCTCCTCAGCAGTGCCAGATACCACAGTGCAGCACAAAACACCTCCTCAGCAGTGCCAGATACCACAGTGCAGCACAAAACATCTCACCAGCGACAGATACCACAGTGCAGCACAAAACATCTTAGCAGGGCCTGATACCACAGTGCAGCACAAAACATCTCCTCAGCAGTGCCAGATACCACAGTGCAGCACAAAACATCTCCTCAGCAGTGCCAGATACCACAGTGCAGCACAAAACACCTCCTCAGCAGTGCCAGAAACCACAGTGCAGCACAAAACATCTCCTCACCAGCGCCAGATACCACAGTACAGCACAAAACATCTCCTCAGCAGCGCCAGATACCACAGTACAGCACAAAACATCTCCTCAGCAGCGCCAGATACCACAGTACAGCACAAAACATCTCCTCAGCAGCGCCAGATACCAGAGTACAGCACAAAACATCTCCTCAGCAGTGCCAGATACCACAGTGCAGCACAAAACATCTCCTCAGCAGCGCCAGATACCACAGTGCAGCACAAAACATCTCCTCAGCAGTGCCAGATACCACAGTGCAGTACAAAATACCTCCTCAGCAGCACCAGATACCACAGTGCAGCACAAAACACCTCCTCAGCAGCACCAAATACCATAGTGCAGCACAAAATGCTTTCCTAAAAGTGACCAACAAATACCACAGTGCAGCACAAAACACCTCCCCAGAAGTGCCAAATACAACATTGTGGTACAAAATACCTCCCCAGTAGCTCCAAAAAATTCAACAATGCAACCCTAAATCCCTTTACAGTAGCGCCAAACAAATACCATTGTGCAGCGCCACTGGCAGCATCATTGCGGCTATGCATTCATGGCCATGTGACCATGATGTCCCTCCAGTTCCTTTACCTCTTCCAGCCACAGACACTGCAGTGATAAGGCAGGGCTGGTATTACCAGTGCAGTTGCAGCTGGTGGCCCACTGACCAACCGGACTACCTGCAAATTACCACTCTAGCCTGCTTCCTATCAGCGTTATAACATCATTCCAGTGGCACAACACGCTACTTTTCCTGAGCTAATGCTGAAGCTGGCACCTCCTTAGGTTTGCTGACAGATAGGAAACTAGTCATTCTCTCTGCCAGCTACTGTGACAGGGCATGGTGGCATCGCCGAATACCATGGCCAGCCTATCCGAGCAACCCAAGACCTCAAGTTGCATAGGGAGTGCATGACACATCATGAGATCAACACAGTCAAGCACCCATACATACACCATGTACATGTACATGACCACCTGTGGCCCTGCATTCAGAATAATAACCCCCAGTCGCCCCCATTCAGAATAATGACCCCCCCAGTAGCCCCCACACTGGGGAAATACTGTATGGAGGGGGCTCTGGGGGTCATTATACTGAATGGAGGGTCATTGGGGATCATTATACTAAATGGGGGACACTGGGGGTCATTATACTATGTAAAGGGCCCTCACAGTATAATGACCCCACAGTGACCCTCCATTCAGAATAATGACCCCCAGTCGCCCCCACACTGGGGGTTATACTGTATGGAGGGGGCACGAGGGGTTATTATATTTAATGGGGGCTCTGGTGGTCATTATGCTAAATGGAGGGTCAATGGGGATCATTATACTAAATGGGGGGCACTGGGAGTCATTATACTGTGTAAGGGCCCCTCACAGTGTGATGAATGACCCCCCAGTGGCCCCCTCACATACCTATCATTGCTGGAGAGCAGGGGAGCCGGCGGTCCTGTCATTCACTAACCGCAGCTCCCGGCGCTCCTTCTCTCCGGCGGCCCGCTGCAGCAGTGAGCCAGGCCTGGAGGAGAGAAGGAGATGTGCAGTGATGTAGCTAGAACTGACTGGGCCCCACAGCTAATTTTAGTACGCCCCCCTCCCCCCCAATGTCTGTTCACATCACGTTTTTCCTATCGGTTTGATGTATACAAATGTGCAGCACTCCACGTTTTTGTATCCTGCAGAGTCCAGTAAAAAATGCAGACGTTAACGTATATGTTTTTTTACCATGGAACTCTATGATGAATGGACGCCACTGTACGGCATCAGTCTGAGGCATCTGTTAACGCATACATTTTTGGTATACATTAAATGGATGGCACAAATGGGATGTGAACCCAGCCCTAGTGTCAGAATAAGCACCAGTACACAGCGGAGCAGCGTGGTGGAGAGGGAGGCCGCCATGTACTGACAGAGCGCTACCTGGTCCTGGTGGTCAGGGATGAGGACTATGCTTCCCAAGGATCATTTTCTACAGGGAAATACAGGGCACAGTATAATACACTAGAATCTATATAATATAAAGATATTAGCTCTACCCCCGAATAATAATACAATTAGGGGGTCATTTATTATATAGAAATACATCTATATTAGGCGTATTTCTGACACAGATTGTGGCGCAAAGGTCCTTAGCACCGCAATCTGTATCTTTTCTCGCTCGTGCCAGGTCTAAGAAAAGTGGTGTGGGCATGGAAGGGGATACAGTTATGGCCATGCAGTTATTGAATACCACCGCCATATAGTGATAACACCGCCATACAATGATAAAACCACCATACAGTGACCGGATAAAAGGGTATAAGGGGGCACAGTACAGGAAATGACTATGGGTACTGCACAGGGTGTGGTAGGAGGGCACAATGCAGGGTATAAAGGGGCACAGTACGGGGTGGGGGGCACAGTACAGGATGGGGGGCACAGTCACATGACCCTGTGACGTTAGAAGGTCCTTATAGTGAATGCTGTTCAGATGCCACCATAATGAGAGGCAGAGGAGTAAGACAGGGGCCCTGGATGGACAGGAGGGGTGGACACAGCAAGTAGGTGGAAGGGGCTCTGAGGGGGATTCATACAACAAGTAGTGGCAGGAGGTCTGTGCAGGGCAGCAATAGGAGATAGGAGGGTGAAACAGGAGCTCTGGATACATGAGGGAGGAAAGGAGACAGCAGGGGCTCCATGAGGATGAGATAGGACAGGATATAGAGGGGCAGGTGTCATGAAGGCAAACTGCTAAATGAAACAGTAAAACAACTAAATAGAATGAAGCAGCAGCAGATCGAAGAGTCCCCCCCTTTCCTTCTGTCCCACAGAGAAGAGACAGTCACAGTGCAGACTTACTCACAGACTGTCTTCACACTTCTCTGCTCCATCTCCAGCCCTGCAGTCTCTCTCCTCCGGCAGCATGTGTCCTGTGTAGAGGGGGCGTGTTCTGAGTCTCTGCAGCTCAGAGGGCCCACCAAAGGGGTACTGCGTAACTGAAATGACAGCAGTGAGAGCTTCCATCTGTATTGATGGAAGTGCTCATAGCAGCTCATTGGGCCCCCCCAGGAGCATTGGGCCCCGGCACTTGCCCGGGGATGCCGGGTTATGACGCCGGCCCTGCCCTAGTAGATGCCTCTCTCCTCCCCCCATGTCCAAGTATCATAGTGCCATCTCCCCCTCCCCCCCCCCCACAAAAAAAAGTGCCAGTATCAAGTGTCTCTCTGCCTCCCCCCCATGTGCCAGTATCAGGTGCCAACCCCTCTCCCCCCCCATGTGCCAGTATCAGGTGCCTCTCTCCCCCCCATGTGCCAGTATCAGGTGCCAACCCCCCTCCCCCCATGTGCCAGTATCAAGTGCCTCCCACTCCCCCCATGGCAGTAACAGTCGGGAATTGAAAAAAAAAAATAAACACGTCAGTGATGCGATGCAGCCTCTTCCTGTATGTCCAGTGCTTGTATTTCAGAAAAGTTTCTGCTGGGATTCAAACCCACGACCTTCTGTATCAGAGGCAAAGCACTTAACCACAAGACCATAAAATCTGCCTGAAAAAAATATGAGACTTCTACTGTTATAGCTGGCTAAGTGTACATCTATATACATGACAGCTGCTCATATATAGAGATATAGCAGAGCTGAGTGTGCTGGGACAGCTGTCATATAGAGATATAGCAGTGCTGGGTGTGTTTGTCACTACCAGAGCTTTGAGACGTTCTCACAGCTCTGTGTCTCCACCCCTGTGATGATGTCACTTAGAGTTTGGAGGTGTTCTCACTGTTCTGTCTCTCCGCCCCTGTGATGAGGTCTTTACTCCCAGCTGTTCCTCCTGCGTTTGATTTCCCTGCCTTTAAATCACCCCTCCTCCTATTGCAGGGCGTGGATTATATTTCTCTTTTCAGTTGTAGCTCTGCCTTGAGTATCTTCACTTGTTAAGCTATTAGTTCTCTGGACCTGTGTTCTGTTGCTACAAGCACTCCGGATATTGCCAGCGGCCCTTGGATCCGTCTTCTCTGCGGCTGCACCTCCATCAGCTAAGTGTGCACACATTGTTGTGTACCTGGTGATTTTCTGACTGGATCTGAGGTGGCCACGGTTCCCTCCATATTCTGAGCAGGGCATCGGTGGCCGTGCCCCTTCCACTATTGTAGGGGTTACAGGGCTCATCAGTCTTAGGCACGCGGGCATGCCTCGTTCCACCACATGGATCCGGGCATGTGCTTTAGCAGCATAGGGAGAGTGTTGAGGGTCTGACAGGGGTCACCCTTTCTCTTCCCTAGTTTGGGTCCGGTCAGTAGCTCTTTTTACTGTGTATGCTCTTGTTACCCTTAAACAGCCGTGACAGTGTTGGGGCAGCTGTCATGTGTATAGATGTACACTTAGCCAGCTATAACAGTAGAAGTCTCATATTTTTTTCAATCAGTTGCAATGCAGCCTTTATGGCTGTGTGGGTAAATGCTTTGCCTCTGATACATTAGAGGTTGTGGGTTCAAATCCCAGACACATCAGGAGACTGTAAGGTTAGATCACATTAGTGAGGGGGCCTGGTCAGCCGCCGCTGCTGCTGTGAAGGGGCCCTGAACATTAAAGCGAACCTTTCACCTGCATTTCACTTAATAAACTATCAAAAGTACCTTATAGATCATCCTCATTGTGTTATCATACAGTCTTGTCCTGCTTTTCTGCCATGTATATGCATGAAAAAATCGCCTTATAAAGTACTCTTCTCCAGCTCCACAAGTCACGATAGAAGTCAAGGGGGTAGCCCTTCCCTCACTCCAGGCTGTAACTCCCCTGCCCTAACCCCGCCTCTATGCAGTCTAATTGACACCCGGCTCAGTCGCCGGGACCGCGCTTGTACAGGCGGCGCATGCGCCGTTGGCCTCAGTAGCAGCGCGACTCAAGTGCGATCCTTTAACTGAATCGCGCATGCGCCGTCACCGATGCCTGCCTGTCATGCTCTATGCGTCCACGTGATCACTGTTGACTTGCCGAAGATCGCAAGCCAGTGATCATCTGGAGCATTGTTATCATATTCAGCAGGTATTATAATGTCAAAAACTATGCATATTTCATGGGGCTATCTATCTATACATAGATATACACATGTGACAAACCTAGATTTAATTAGATGGCTATCTTGAATTCACTGTATACAGTTATAAAAAGTAATTCTTTGTTTTAGTTACAGGATCGCGCTTGAGTTCGCACGATAGACGGGATCGCGCTGCTACTGAGGCCGACGGCGCATGCGCCGCCTGTACAAGCGCGGTCCCGGTGACTGAGCCGGGTGTCAATTAGACTGCATAGAGGCGAAGTTAGGGCAGGGGAGATACAGCCGGGAGTGAGGGAAGGGCTACCCCCTTGACTTCTATCGTGACTTGTGGAGCTTTATAAGGCGATTTTTTTTCATGCATATACACTCACCTAAAGAATTATTAGGAACACCATACTAATACGGTGTTGGACCCCCTTTTGCCTTCAGAACTGCCCTAATTCTACGTGGCATTGATTCAACAAGGTGCTGATAGCATTCTTTAGAAATGTTGGCCCATATTGATAGGATAGCATCTTGCAGTTGATGGAGATTTGAGGGATGCACATCCAGGGCACGAAGCTCCCGTTCCACCACATCCCAAAGATGCTCTATTGGGTTGAGATCTGGTGACTGTGGGGGCCATTTTAGTACAGTGAACTCATTGTCATGTTCAAGAAACCAATTTGAAATGATTCGAGCTTTGTGACATGGTGCATTATCCTGCTGGAAGTAGCCATCAGAGGATGGGTACATGGTGGTCATGAAGGGATGGACATGGTCAGAAACAATGCTCAGGTAGCCCGTGGCATTTAAACGATGGCTAATTGACACTAAGGGGCCTAAAGTGTGCCCAGAAAACATCCCCCACACCATTACACCACCACCACCAGCCTGCACAGTGGTAACAAGGCATGATGGATACATGTTCTCATTCTGTTTACGCCAAATTCGGACTCTACCATTTGAATGTCTCAACAGAAATCGAGATTCATCAGACCAGGCAACATTTTTCCAGTCTTCAACTGTCCAATTTTGGTGGGCTCATGCAAATTATAGCCTCTTTTTCCTATTTGTAGTGGAGATGAGTGGTACCCGGTGGGGTCTTGTAGCCCATCCGCCTCAAGGTTGTGTGTGTTGTGGCTTCACAAATGCTTTGCTGCATACCTCGGTTGTAACGAGTGGTTATTTCAGTCAACGTTGCTGTTCTATCAGCTTGAATCAGTCGGCCCATTCTCCTCTGACCTCTAGCATCAACAAGGCATTTTCGCCCACAGGACTGCCGCATACTGGATGTTTTTCCCTTTTCACACCATTCTTTGTAAACCCTAGAAATGGTTGTGCGTGAAAATCCCAGTAACTGAGCAGATTGTGAAATACTCAGACCGGTCCGTCTGGCACCAACAACCATGCCACGCTCAAAATTGCTTAAATCACCTTTCTTTCCCATTCTGACATTCAGTTTGGAGTTCAGGAGATTGTCTTGACCAGGACCACAACCCTACATGCATTGAAGCAACTGCCATGTGATTGGTTGTCTAGATAATCACATTAATGAGAAATAGAACAGGTGTTCCTAATAATGCTTTAGGTGAGTGTACATGGCAGAAAAGCGGGACAAGACTGTATGATAACACAATGAGGATGATCTATAAGGTACTTTTGATAGTTTATTAAGTGAAATGCAGGTGAAAGGTTCGCTTTAAGACAAGAATCGATATTTAACTAACTTGAAAATAAACACGTCACAAACTGGCCCCCTGGTAGTTACGCCACTGGCTTGGGGACACGTCTCTGCTGCGCATAACACCCTCTGTGCCAAAAGTTTACATGCGGGGACCGAAATGCAGGGAAGACAGAGGTGGACCCAGGGAACAAGAACTTAGCGTCCGGCAGCAGATAAGTATGCTTATTACTTCGACAGGTCACACTGGGTGGGGGGGTATTTAAATAATTGTGTTAAGCTGGACAACCCCTGAGTTATCTGAGTTCACTAACAGCCCCTGTAAAAGGTCTAAAATAACGCAGATAACGCAACATCATCACTGCTGCAACCAAGACAAGAAAAGCGGCCCAGGAGGAGCAGAGCTCAGTGCAGGAAGAAGCAGGGGAGCAGAGGGGTGAGTATTGGTTTATTATTTTTATTTTAAATAAGACAGATATTGGTGGAGAGTTATCAAACTGGTGTAAAGGAAAACTACCATCAGATTCCACCAAAGGAGGTCTGAAAAATAAAAGGTAGAATCTGATTGGTTGCTTTGTTTCACACTTGCGTTGTTATTTTCCAGCATTGAGATCCATCAGAGGATCTTAATACAGGATTTTTTTAAAAACGTTTAGTCCTCATGCATTCTGAATGGAAAGAGATCCGTTTAGGATGCCTTTCGTTCCGGCAGCATTCCATTTTGTGACTGAACACAAAACCGCTGCAAGCTGCGATTTTGTGTCTGGTCATAAAAACGGAAAAAAAACTGATCCGTCACTGAAAACAATGTACGTCAATGGTGACGGATCGTTTTTTTTTAAGAGCCTAAAAACTGGATCCGTCACCCATTGGCTTTTAATGTATTTAGTGACGGATCCATTCTGATCTCACACAACCGCATCCTAACGGAAAAGATTCATCCTGATGGGCAAAATCAAAACAGATCTGTTTATTTCCGGTATTGAGATCCTCTGCCAGATCTCAAGACCGGAATTACCAACACAAGTGTGAAAGTTGCCAAAGCCAGTTTTCCTTTACACCAGTTTTGATAAATCTGTCCCATTGTGCACAAGCTGAATAACTTTGCAGGACCAGAGGACATGTTGAACTTTGCACCATAGAAGTCACTGTTATCATACAATAATCATAACGGGTGAACATTTTGTATGTATCCATGTCCGAAATCACACAATATAATTTATGGTCAGGGCTAGGAGAACGTCGGCGTACGCAGAGGAGCCTGCCCTGAACATAGTGGCTGGATTGTGCCGGGAGCCACGTGCGCGGGTACACCAATGAAAAAGGGGGCAAAAAACAATAGTTAGGTACAATACTTTATTATAAGTTACAAAGCCAGAGAACGAAAGGCATGGGATATCTCTACTTGAGGATTGGGTATGTATCTAGTAAAACAGGAGGACCGCCACCGTCCCATGGACCGAATGACATGGGCTGGCACCTGATGCCGGGAGGCAGCGGAGGCCGCCCCTATGCGGAACGAATGCCCCGAAATTACCTTGGGGTCATAACCTAGACCCTGGGCGAGGGCACGGATTTAGAATATGAACTGAGAGGTGGTGAGAGGCTTGCCTGCGTGCGGCAGGAGCGGGCTATCTGGAGGTGACTCTCGGATCAGTGCTAGCAATTGATGCAGTACGTGAACTGGACACCAATTGTTCGATGTCGGATAGAAACTGATCTTCGTGGGGGGACCCGTCTGATTGGTTTTGGTGGAGGGTAGCAGGAGAGTGAAATGGCCCAGGCCCCATGACAAATGTTGCTTCAAAGGATGTTTTTGATGATTTGGGCCGGCCAGAACCTCCCCGGGCCTAAGGAACCCATAAAACGTAAGATACATGGCCGCTTTCAAAATCAGGCTAGTGAAGGGCCCAAAAGGATTACCATCCAAGGACAAGACGAGATCTCTAAACAATTTGCCAGACACTGGTTGCCTGTTGCTCACGGACC
Organism: Bufo gargarizans; assembly: GCF_014858855.1. Taxonomy (NCBI): domain Eukaryota; kingdom Metazoa; phylum Chordata; class Amphibia; order Anura; family Bufonidae; genus Bufo; species Bufo gargarizans. The sequence goes on from NC_058081.1 coordinate 594,416,700, forward strand.
CCTTACCCTCCTTTTGTATACCCCGAAGGGTGGCTTTAATGGCGTGAATGGAGAATAAGGACCTGCAATGAGGAGTGGCCAGCATGGCGTGATGTTGTAGTCCGGCTAAATAAAGTCTGATGGTGCTATACGACAGAGATAGATGTGAGTGACAATAGGCCAAAAAGGCCATGATGTAGGAGGTTTCGGAGTGTTGACCCCTCGGATGACTCTTGGAAAATTTGTCAAAAGCTCTTAAGATTTTGCAACCAGGCCCTTGGCCTCGTCTATGAGCGAGTCTAGTCCAGAAAGAGAGTGCTGAATTGGGGCACGGGCGTGCCTGACTGATCTGCGTCGGGCATTTCCTGAAAAAAAAAAACGCAAAATTAGAACGGGAAAGAGCGTCCGCGGCCCTATTTTGCTCGCCTGAAATGTGGACGCAACGCATGTGGAAATTGTGGTGGAGGGATAACCAAACTAATTTGCGCAAAAAAGCCATGATCCTGGAGGACTGGGCCTGCCCTTGTTGACAATATCCACCAAGGTCTGACTATCCGTAACGAACGTCACAGAAGTGTTAGACCAATGGTGACCCCAAACCTGGGCTGCTGCCACAATGGGATACAGTTCCAGAAGGGGGGAGGATTTGAGAGCTGCTGAGTCTGAGGCTAATTCCGGCGGCCATCCGGCAGCCAGCCAATGAGACCTGAAAATGGCGGCGAACCCGGAGGAACCAGCGGCGTCGGAGAAAACCATGGGAGAAGAAGAATCCCACTGCGGAATGAACAAAGAAATGCCATTCCAGTCAGAGAGAAAATCGTTCCACATGACAAGGTCTGCAATGGCCTGGCTGTCCAGATGGATGACGGAATCCTGCTCTGGGGCAGAGGGCAAGAGACATAACAACCTGGAGAGGAAGGCCCTGCCTTGAGGCATAATTCTGGTAGCGAAGTTGAGCATCCCCAGCAAGGATTGCAGCTCCACCTTGGACAGGGAGTGAGACTGAACCGCCTGGAAAATAGCTGAGCGGATCCTAAGCAACTTCTCGCTGGGGAGGCTGGCCTCCATCTTGACGGTGTCTAATATGATGCCCAGGAAGGTGACTTTAGTGGCCGGACCCTCAGTCTTGGCCGTAGCCACAGGAACCTAAAGACGGGAAAAAATATCCAGGAGTGCGTGTTGGATTGGACGGGGCCTGACTGGGCCTTTCAATGAGAAGAAAGTCGTCCAAGTAGTGGACGACCATGGGTAACCCCCCGTGATGGATGAGAATCCAATGCAGGGCTTTGGCCAGTTGTTCAAAAAGCCAAGGGCCGCTCTTGGACCCAAAAGTAAGCCGGTTGGCAAAGTAGAATTTATCTGCCCACTTGATGCCGTAGTACTTCCAAAGCTGCGGATGTATTGGAAGCAGCTTAAAAGCATCTGCGATGTCTACCTTGGCCAGCCAAGCCCCAACACCTGCTTGTAGAATATATAATGAACGGCCTCATCAACTGAAGAATACTGCATAGAATATTCCTCAGAGGGGATGAGCGAGTTGAGACTGGGGATGGGGGACATATGAGGTGCGGAGAGGTCATAGATGAGACGCTTTTTATTGGAAGATAGTTTTGTGACAAGGCCAATAGGATTGATACGCCATGACTGAAATGGAATCTTGAGGAAGGGACCAATGACGAACCCCTTGTTGACTTCTGCCTGAATGAGGGTGGTCACCGCCTCAGGGTCACTGGAAGCGGAAAGCAGATTGGGGCCCACCCAGCAGCCCTGGGGGAGCGTGACAAGACCGGTGTGGAACCCTTCTCTGCACCCATCCAGCAAGAAGGCGACGAAGGGACAGTCGGGGTGGCCCTGCAGAAGCGCAGCCAGTAACTCCAAATTAAGGTCGGCTAGTCAGGAGTCCCTGGCTGTCTTCCTGGGACAGGAAGGACTGGGGTGGGCCCGAAAACAAAGGGAGCAAATGTAAAGCGCTCGGCAAGCATTGAAGGCGCAGCCCTTGGCATTAAAATTATTACATACCTGGCTACTGCCAAGGTACACAATTGGTCTGCCCAGCTTGTCTAAAGAAGAGGAAGACCTGGAGGACCCGGAAGGGACCTGGCGTGGGTGCTGACTGCGGATCTTGCATCGGATTAGGGCACCATTCAGTAGAATGAAAAATGGATTGGCAGGTGGCACACAGGGGAGCTTTCAGACCCGCAAAGTGTCGGCAGAACAACTCCATGTCCAAGTCTGCCCAGTTAGACATGAACTGAAATTGGTTCAGGGCAGCGGCGGCTTTGGCAGAAAACGAACGATGGTAGTCGTAAAATGCCGAGCCGCCGTATTTGTGCCCCAAATCCGTAATCCGGTACAAGTAGGTGTCCAACTCCTCCCGGCGATTAGGCTGAGCGGAGCACACCATGTCCCTGTAGAGGCTGAAGGCCAGAACAAACTCGGAAACAGACAATTTCCTATTTAGCCGAGCATCCTTGGCCTTCAAGACCACAGAAACCTCTCCGCAGTTGATGACTCGGTTCTCGGAAATAAACGGGCAAGTTGCAACACTGAGAGGCATTGATAATTTGCAAAAGAGTTTGCTTCTCACCGAGCAAGCACTCTTTGGGGTAGATGAGGGGGAGGGTGACAGAGAAGAGGCTGAGGAAAGTGAGGTAGCTAGCTGGGTAACAGTTAGAAAGCGGGGTAGTGGGAAGAGTGCCAGGGAGGCTAGCCCTGATCTGACACACCCCAACAAGTTTGCACGTTTGGCAGATGAGGGGGATGTCTTGGGACGGCACTGCTGCAGCCGGACACTTCCTCTGCCAGTCAGGGGAATGTCAGCTCCAGTAAGCAGGGAACCAGGAGAGCAGGGCAGGCCAGACAGGTGCTGGTAGTGGGCGACTCCATTATTAGGGGAACAGATAGGGAAATCTGTCACAAAGACCGTGATCGCCGAACAGTGTGCTGTCTTCCTGGCGCTAGAGTTCGACACATCGCGGATCGGGTTGACAGATTACTGGGAGGGGCTGGAGAAGATCCAGCGGTCATGGTCCATATCGGAACCAATGACAAAGTTAGAGGTAGGTGGAGAGTCCTTAAAAATGATTTCAGGGATTTAGGTCAAAAGCTGAGGGCAAGGACCTCAAAGGTAGTATTTTCCGAAATACTGCCTGTACCACGAGCCACACAAGAAAGGCAACGGGAGATTATGGAGATTAACAAGTGGCTCAAGAACTGGTGTAGGAAGGAGGGGTTTGGGGTCCTGGAGAACTGGGCCGATTTTTCGGCTACAGGCTCTATCGTAGGGACGGGCTGCATCTCAATGGGGAAGGGGCAGCTGTGCTGGGGAGAAAGATGGCTAGAAGGTTGGAGGAGTGTTTAAACTAGGGACTGGGGGGGAGGGTAATTAGGTTATAGGACGGGAAGATAGTGAAGATAGAGACCGGGGGCAAGGTAATGGGACTGGGGGAGGAATGGAAGGAGGGACTAGAACAGTTCAGAAGGAAAGGTGTAGGGTAAAAAATATACATAAACGTCTCAAATGTATGTATACTAATGCCAGAAGTCTGACTAATAAAACTGGTGAACTGGAATTAGTGATGTGTGAGGAGAACTATGACATAGTGGGAATAACTGAGACATGGCTGGATGATAGCTATGACTGGGCGGTTAATGTACAAGGTTACAGTCTGTTTAGAAAGGATCGTCAAAACCGGAGAGGGGGAGGGGTCTGCCTTTATGTAAAGTCCGGTCTAAAGCCCACACTCCGCGAAGATATAAGTGAGGGACATGAACATGTGGAGTCAGTGTGGGTAGAGATACATGGAGCTAAAAACAACAATAAATTACTAATAGGAGTTTACTATAAACCACCTAATATACCAGAGTCCACAGAAAATCTATTACTAAACGAGATAGACGAGGCGGCAAATCATAATGAGGTGGTTATTATGGGGGACTTCAACTACCCAGATATAGACTGGGAAACTGAAACTTGTATATCTCATAAAGGAAACAGGTTCTTGGCAATAACCAAAGACAATTACCTCTCCCAACTGGTTCAGGACCCGACTAGAGGGACGGCCATACTGGACTTAGTATTAACCAATAGGCCGGACAGAACAACAGACGTGCAGGTTGGGGGACACCTGGGAAATAGTGACCACAAAGTAATAACCTTCCAATTATCATTCAAAAGAGCGTTTCTACAGGGAGGAACAAAAATACCAAACTTCAAAAAAGCTAAATTTAGCCAACTAAGAGAGGCCATAGGCCAAACTAACTGGGACAAAGTCCTCAAAAATAAAAATACAACCACAAAATGGGATATCTTTAAAAACATCCTAAAATCTCATTGTGAGAGGTACATACCGTATGGTAATAAAAGGTTAAGGAACAAAAAGAAACCAATGTGGATAAATAGAACTGAAACGAAAGCAATAAATGACAAAAAGAAAGCATATCATTCACTGAAACAGGAGGGGAGCACGGAAGCACTGAAAAACTATAAGGAAAAAAATAGAACATGTAAAAAACAAATAAAAGCGGCCAAACTAGAGACCGAGAGATTAATTGCCAAAGAGAGTAAAACTAACCCTAAAATGTTCTTCAATTATATAAATGTTAAAAAGTATAAATCTGAAGGTGTCGGCCCTTTAAAGAGTAATGAGGGGGAAGTCGCAGAGAGCGATGAGGAGAAAGCAAAGCTGTTAAATATTTTTTTCTCCAATGTATTCACTGAGGAAAATAAATTGTCAGATGACATGCAGAATGCAAAAATAAATTCCCCATTAAAAGTGTCCTGTCTGACCCAGGAAGAAGTACATCAGCAACTTAAAAAGATTAAAATAGACAAATCGCCAGGACCGGATGGCATACACCCCCGTATCCTAAAGGAATTAAGTAATGTCATAGCCAGACCCTTATTTCTGATATTTGCAGACTCTATACTGACAGGGAATGTCCCACAGGATTGGCGCATGGCATATGTGGTGCCAATATTCAAAAAGGGGCCAAAAACAGAGCCTGGAAACTATAGGCCGGTAAGTTTAACATCTGTTGTGGGTAAACTGTTTGAAGGTTTTCTGAGAGATGCTATATTAGAGCATCTCAACAGAAATAAGCAAATAACGCCATATCAGCATGGCTTCGTGAGGGATCGGTCATGTCAGACTAATTTAATCAGTTTCTATGAGGAGGTAAGTTCTAGACTTGACAGCGGCGAATCAATGGATGTCGTGTATCTGGACTTCTCCAAAGCATTTGACACTGTACCACATAAAAGGTTAGTATATAAAATGAGAATGCTCGGACTGGGAGAAAACATCTGTATGTGGGTAAGTAACTGGCTCAGTGATAGAAAACAGAGGGTGGTTATTAACGGTACACACTCAGATGGGGTCACTGTCACTAGTGGGGTACCTCAGGGGTCAGTATTGGGCCCTATTCTCTTCAATATATTTATTAATGATCTTGTAGAAGGCTTGCATAGTAAAGTATCAATTTTCGCAGATGACACTAAACTGTGTAAAGTATTTTACACTGATGAGGACAGTATACTACTACAGAGGGATCTGGATAGACTGGAGGCTTGGGCAGATAAGTGGCAGATGGGGTTTAACACTGATAAATGTAAAGTTATGCACATGGGAAGGAAAAATGCAAGTCAACCGTACATACTAAATGGTAAAACACTCGGTAACACTGACATGGAAAAGGATCTAGGAGTTTTAATAAACAGCAAACTAAGCTGCAAAAAACAGTGTCAGGCAGCTGCTGCCAAGGCCAACAAGATAATGGGTTGCATCAGAAGGGGCATAGATTCCCGTGATAAGAACATAGTCCTACCACTTTACAAATCGCTAGTCAGACCACACATGGAGTACTGTGTACAGTTCTGGGCTCCTGTAAACAAGGCAGACATAGCAGAGCTGGAGAAGGTCCAGAGGAGGGCATCTAAAGTAATAACTGGAATGGGGCAACTACAGTACCCTGAAAGATTATCAAAATTAGGGTTATTCACTTTAGAAAAAAGACGACTGAGGGGAGATCTAATTAATATGTATAAATATATCAGGGGTCAGTACAGAGATCTATCCCATCAGCTATTTATCCCCAGGACTGTGACTGTGACGAGGGGACATCCTCTGCGTCTGGAGGAAAGAAGGTTTGTACACAAACATAGAAAAGGATTCTTTACGGTAAGAGCAGTGAGAATATGGAACTCTCTGCCTGAGGAGGTGGTGATGGTGAGTACAATAAAGGAATTCAAGAGGGCCCTGGACGTATTTCTGGAGCTTAATAATATTACAGGCTATAGCTACTAGAAAGGGGTCTTCCTCTGGATCAACTTGCGGGATAACAGGCCGAACTGGATGGACAAATGTCTTTTTTCGGCCTTATGTACTATGTTACTATGTTACTATCCTGGGAGGCAATCAGAATGGATGCCAAATTTACATCCTTGCCTGCCAAGATATCCTTCTTGATATGCTCCGGAACAAAATGGGAAGGAGCAATTTGGGGGGTGGCAGAAGGCCTACCTGCAACGTCCTGAGGAATGGCAGGAATGACTGCCGAACCTGGATATTGCGGTGAGGCTGCTGGTCTGGTCTCCAAGACCGCTACCCTAGTCTGGATGTCCGTGACCGAACTAGCGAGTCCAGCAATGGAAGACTGGATCTGAGCCAACTCCAGCTGGATGGAGTCGATATTGGACTGCTCAGCTGATGGACCCGGAGCGGTCATTAGGAGGTGATATAACTCGGCCTTGCAAGCGGACGCGGGATGCCGAATCCCCCTGCGATTGAGCTCGGCAATCAACTTCGGCACTGTCCAATTTCTTAAAGAAGAGCTGCTGTTGAGCCCCGAGATGGAAGTTCCTGGCAGGGAGAGGTTATCATCCATATCGGACACGTGAGACATGTTTGACCTGACGGAATGGGAACGGGTTTGGAAGCACGGCTCCAAAACCTTGATCGTTAATGATGGAACTGGGAGCGCCTCGGAATTCCTAGATGAAGCGAAGGAGAAGAAGAAAAAAATAACTACTGCCAATCTAAAGAAAGGAACAAAACGACATCAGAACAGATGTAATAACCCAAAAAACAAAGACGGACACCCTGGGCGATCCAGGAACATTGACCACCTGGGCGATCCAGGAACATTAACAACCTGGGCGATCCAGGAACATTGACAACCTGGGCGATCCAGGAACATTGACAACCTGGGCGATCCAGGAACATTGACAACCTGGGCGATCCAGGAACATTGACAACCTGGGCGATCCAGGAACATTGACAACCTGGGCGATCCAGGAACATTGACAACCTGGGCGATCCAGGAACATTGACAACCTGGGCGATCCAGGAACATTGACAACCTGGGCGATCCAGGAACATTGACAACCTGGGCGATCCAGGAACATTGACACCCTGGGCGATCCAGGAACATTGACAACCTGGGCGATCCAGGAACATTGACAACCTGGGCGATCCAGGAACATTGACAACCTGGGCGATCCAGGAACATTGACAACCTGGGCGATCCAGGAACATTGACAACCTGGGCGATCCAGGAACATTGACAACCTGGGCGATCCAGGAACATTGACAACCTGGGCGATCCAGGAACATTGACAACCTGGGCGATCCAGGAACATTGACAACCTGGGCGATCCAGGAACATTGACAACCTGGGCGATCCAAGAACATTGACAACCTGGGCGATCCAGGAACATTGACAACCTGGGCATCCAGGAACATTGACAACCTGGACGATCCAGGAACGTGACAACCTGGGCGATCCAGGAACATGACAACTTGGCCGATCCAGGAGGCACGGGACCCCGGATGATCCGACAGAACACAGAAACCGCTGGTGAAGCCGTAAAGTGAAATCTGCAACTACACATAAACCGCACATTCTGGTATTGTGATGCAAATGGCTAGGCAGGCTTTCATCCTCTTTTTTTTTTTTTTTTTTTTGACCGGTGTCTTAACGCAAGGAACAGCGCCCCCCTAAAAACAGGAGCACTACTTGCATCACAGGACCAGAACTTGCCGATACCCCCTGTGCAGCAAAAACCTTGGAGTGAATACTGAGATAACCGGTGAGTTCCTGAATGGTGCAAGTAAAGCGCAAACTGCCAACCTAAAATAACACTCAATTATGATCCCCCAAATCGTGCCGGCGTGTGACCGGCAGAACAGCTTAAACCAGATGCCGCTTCCCCCGACATGCGTGCGGATCATGCTGGGGGAGAGCAGCCTCTAACCTGAACCACCAGGGGGCCAGAGGCCAGGCGTGAGGCACAGCTAGAGCGGAGCCAGCTGTGCCCCTGATTACCTGATAGACTGGCGAGCGGCAGTCCGGACGTCGGCGGTGCGTGCGCACGGGATACCGGAAGCAAGGACTCGGGTTGGAAGTGGGAGGAAGGATCGCGATACCGCAGGTATGCGTGAGGCTTGGGCGCCTGGCTGAGCGGTAGCTGGGGGCATAAATAGCCAGACGCCCCTCCCACAAATGCAGGCTGTTAACAGCCTTACTATATATCTAATGGTATCGGCTTTAGGGTAGGCAGATGATGTTAAACTGAACTGATATTTATGCATAGTCATAATGATGTTTGACCTATAGGTGGCGATGTCAGGCTACTGACCAGAAATGCATCATGTATAGGCTCACTTGCTGACAAAATATTTTCTCAAAAATGACAAGATCAGGTTGTTAAATGCACGATTATTGCAAAGCCGATTGCTGAGACTAGCAGGATCAGCCAATCCGTGATTTACTGTATTTTTGGAATATAAAATGTAAAGGTATCCAGACCTCAAAGGCGTTCTTCATTTTGAACAGTCCCTACTTACCTGCGCTGACGTCACCATGTGGTGAGCGCGATTACGTCAAAGCTCCTTTTGCAGGTCCTGAAAGAAGAAGAAAGAAGACAATGCCGACTCCGCAAGTTAATTTATTTTTATTTTTTAACCCCTCAATCCACATTTTAGTAAGCATTCTGTTATAAGGGAAAATAATAAAATCTACAGAACAACTAACCCAAACCCGAACTTCAGTGAATAAATCCGGGTTCGGGTCTGGATACCACATTCAGTTCTTTCTCAAAACGCAACTGAACAACGCAACGCAATCGCAGTAAAAACTGACTGAAATTGCGTGCACACTCGCTCGGGTTTCCCGCAGTGCACACGTGACGCATCCGGAGCGAATCCGGGACGCCTGTGTTAAAGAGGCCTTAAGGCTTCTTTCCACTATCCAATGTTCGGGAAGATTATCGCTTAAGGACAATTATTGGCGATGATCAATGGTGTAACTAGAAATGACTGGGCCCCACAGCCATTTTTTTAATGGCCCCCCCCCCCCCCCCCCCAACTTATTCACAACCCCCTCTTCTTGTGCAACCACCACTCCTGTGGCTAGTCAAAATCGTCTCAGACTAGGCGCTCTGTCTGTTTTCTACAGGGTCACTGTATATCATGTCATTTTATAATACTGTTGAGGGTAGGGTGGCCAGATGTCCGGTTTTAGGCCAGACAGTACGGTTTTCTGGTTCCCTGTCCTCCGTCTGGCACAGGTCCTGGACAGACACAGGGATGTCCACCCTTTCAGTAGCTCACGCTCAGACAGCAGCATTGTGCTATCTGAGCGTGAGCTGCAGCGACTGACTGAGGCTTCTCTCACCCCCAGTCAGTCACTAGAGCCGCAGACATGGCTGACAGGGGGAGAGAAGCACCACGGCTGCCCCCAGCTCACCTTCCTTTCAGAAAGTTCTTCCCTCTTCTCCCCCTCGTTTTTTCCCGTACTGCGATAGGGGCGTGGCTTCACGGAGGCGGCCGTGGTTTATCAGTTTGGGGGCGTGGCCGGTGAGGTCTGGCTTTCTGGGATGAAGCCAGTGGCCACCCTAGTTGAGGGGCCCTGACTATAAAATCTTTTAGTCCTCCTGGGAGGGCCCTTTCTGAGTTCGGGCCCCAAAGCAGTTGCTTCCCCTATAGCTACACCCCTAGCGATGATCTGCCAGTGTAAAGGTGCCGCCGATTACCAGATGAATTAAAAAAAAAAAACGCTGTTTCAACCACTTTAGCTGTGTCAATGTACCTGTATGGAACATGTTTTATATCGACGTCACTAACACCAGGTCCATAGTCACCAAATTTTTCATAAAAGTAAAGACGGAGAGAGAGACTGTAATACCGATAAAGGGGGCACTATGGGGGTCATTTATCAAGTGGAAAGGAAAAAAAGGCTTAGGCTACTTTCACACTGGCGTTTTGGCTTTCCGTTTGTGAGATCCGTCATGGGCTCTCACAAGCGGTCCAAAACGGATCCGTTTTGTCCTAATGCATGGTGACATAGGTTCAAGATTTCATCAAATAATCAACTCCAGACACAATATTGTGAATTAATTAATTTCTTTTATTTATGGAATAGCATAGGCCGCGATGTTCGCTATTTACTAAAATAACCAATAACCAATTAACTATAAATGACTGTATAATAAATACCACATGTCCACTCAATCATTTGAGCGACTTACCCCATAATGAATATTGCGACGGAATAAATGTAAGGCGGGGGGAGGGAAAGATGATTCTCTGCGCCGTTAATGCGCAGTAACAGTTTGTTCCCGCCTTGTCCGTTAAGCTGCCATCCAATGGTGGTGAAGATGAGGATACCACCTTCAATTCTGCCGTTGGACTTCGTGGATGATACCTATTACCAGGTAAATAACTTTATTGACATATACAATGAACGGAACCATGCCACCATGCGTTCCCTTCAGTGTATTACCCAATGAGTTAGGGCCCTTTCATGGTGGCATAGGTTCCAGATTTCATCAATGAATCAACTCCAGACACAATATTGTGAATTAATAAATTTATTTTATATATGGAATAGTATAGGCTGCGATGTTTGTTATTTACTAAAATAACCAATAATCAATTAACCATAAATCACTGTATAATAAATACATGTCCACTCAATCATTTGAGCGACTTATCCCATAGGCAATGTATTTTACATGGCATCCCCCAAACATTGCAGGCCAGATTATATGATGTTTTGAAATCCTACATTCACAATGTCGTTGCCAATGTCTGACAAATTTAGCAAATTATCTGAGTAGATCCCTTTGATAAATCCTTCCATTTCGGTATGTCTGTATGTATTTAATCCTAAATTATAGAAAAAAAATTGCAATTGTTTGTTCACTTAAAAAAAAAAAAAATTCTATAAAATGCAGATCTTTGTGCGACCAGATCAGCCTGGGAATCATTTCTGAAAAGGTAATCAATGTTTTTGGGGAATCCAAACTTAGATTCCTTCAAATTGATTTAAATTCGGAAATTAAATCTAATCGTCCTATGTCATTGTTGGCTATATGTATTATCAATAAATTAGGGTAAGGTAAGTTATTTGACATATTTTTACATTCATACAGTAAGGCCCCTTGCAGATGAGCGTGTCCGGATTAGGTCCAGATGCGTTGCGTCTGCGATCAGGGAAAATCGTGCGAATAGGTACGCAATTGCAGTCAAAATTGACTGCAAATGCGTTCCAATGTTTAGTTTTTATCGCACGGGTGCAATGTGTTTTGCACGCACGTGATAAAAAAACTGACTGTGGTACCCAGACCCGAACCCGAACTTCACTGAAGTTCGGGTTTGGGTTAGGTGTTCTGTATATTTTATTATTTTCCCTTATAACATGGTTATAATGGAAAATAATAGCATTTTTAATGCAGGATGCTTAGTAAACTGTAGATTGAGGTGTTAAAAAATAAAAAAAATAACTTTCCTGTTCCACTTGATTGCGCAGCCGGCATCCTCTTCTTGCTTCTTTTTTCAGGACCTGCAAAAGGACCTTTGGTGACGTAATCGCGCTCACCATGTGGTGACAACGCAAAATCTTCTATCTTCATTCAGCAGGACCTGTGCCGACATCACCACGCTCAGGGCCGGCGCTATAATAAGGCAGACCAAGCGGCTGCCTTAGGGCGCAGAGACGGGGGTGGGGGAGGGGCGGAAAAATGAAACATTTCTTTTTTTAAATACCCCTTAATTTTTTGCCCCTGGGTCTTATGGGGCGAATACTAATGAAGCGCTTCCATTTTGGAAGCGCTTTATTAGTATCAGAGGACCGGGAAGCGGTGAAGGATCTGTACTCACCGCTTCTTGGTCCTCCGCTCGGCTGTCTGCTGTAAAGGGCTGTGCACCATGTGGATAGGTAAGTTATTTTTTATTTTTTTATTTGCGCTAATGGCTGACATGGGGGGGCATGATGGCCGACATGAAACATAGAATGTGTCGGCAGATAAGAACCATTTGGCCCATCTAGTCTGCCCAATATACTGAATACGAGGGGGCATGATGGCTGACATGGGGGGGCATGATGGCTGACATGGGGGGGCATGATGGCTGACATGGGGGGGCATGATGGCTGACATGGGGGGCATGATGGCTGACTTGGGGGGGCATGATGGCTGACATTGGGGGGGCATGATGGCTGACATTGGGGGTCTGATCTGAGGTCTAAATAACATTGGGGGTCTGATTGCTGGTTTGACCTGAGGTGCAATGCAAAAAAAAACATTTTCTTATCCTCCTCTAAAACCTAGGTGCATCTTATGGGCCGCTGCTACTTAGAGGGTGAAAAATACGCTTCTCAAACCAGCAATTGTCTGAAGCAGAGAGAAGATACCAGGACCACACAGAGGAGAAGCCAGCTGCTGCAGACGGAACCAGGGCCAGGTGAGCTGCGAAGGGGGGACGTCAAAATGTAGCTTAGCTTGTGTTGGCAAAAATCCTTGCATCGGCCCTGACCGCGCTCACCATGTGGTCAGCGCGATTACGTCACCAAAGGTCCTTTTGCAGGTCCTGCAAGAAGAGGATACCGGCTGCGCGATCAATTGGAACAGGTAAGTTAATTTTTTTTATTTTTTAACACCTCAATCTGTATTAAGAATTGCTATTATTTTCCCTTATAACCATGTTATAAGGGAAAATAATACAAGGAATATACTTTAATGGAGTCCATGGTTGCTTTCATCCCTATCATCTCCTAGCAACCATGCGTGAAAATCGCCCCGCATTCGGACTTGCTTGCGGATGCTTACGATTTTCACGCATCCTCATTCATTTCTATGGGGCCTGCGTTGCGTGGAATAAAGCGTGGAAGCGCTTTATTAGTATCAGAGGACCGGGAAGCGGTGAAGGATCTGTACTCACCGCTTCTTGGTCCTCCGCTCGGCTGTCTGCTGTAAAGGGCTGTGCACCATGTGGATAGGTAAGTTATTTTTTTTTTTTTTATTTGCGCTAATGGCTGACATGGGGGGGCATGATGGCCGACATGAAACATAGAATGTGTCGGCAGATAAGAACCATTTGGCCCATCTAGTCTGCCCAATATACTGAATACGAGGGGGCATGATGGCTGACATGGGGGGGCATGATGGCTGACATGGGGGGGCATGATGGCTGACATGGGGGGGCATGATGGCTGACATGGGGGGCATGATGGCTGACTTGGGGGGGCATGATGGCTGACATTGGGGGGGCATGATGGCTGACATTGGGGGTCTGATCTGAGGTCTAAATAACATTGGGGGTCTGATTGCTGGTTTGACCTGAGGTGCAATGCAAAAAAAAACATTTTCTTATCCTCCTCTAAAACCTAGGTGCATCTTATGGGCCGCTGCTACTTAGAGGGTGAAAAATACGCTTCTCAAACCAGCAATTGTCTGAAGCAGAGAGAAGATACCAGGACCACACAGAGGAGAAGCCAGCTGCTGCAGACGGAACCAGGGCCAGGTGAGCTGCGAAGGGGGGCCGTCAAAATGTAGCTTAGCTTGTGTTGGCAAAAATCCTTGCATCGGCCCTGACCGCGCTCACCATGTGGTCAGCGCGATTACGTCACCAAAGGTCCTTTTGCAGGTCCTGCAAGAAGAGGATACCGGCTGCGCGATCAATTGGAACAGGTAAGTTAATTTTTTTTAGTTTTTAACACCTCAATCTGTATTAAGAATTGCTATTATTTTCCCTTATAACCATGTTATAAGGGAAAATAATACAAGGAATACACTTTAATGGAGTCCATGGTTGCTTTCATCCCTATCATCTCCTAGCAACCATGCGTGAAAATCGCCCCGCATTCGGACTTGCTTGCGGATGCTTACGATTTTCACGCATCCTCATTCATTTCTATGGGGCCTGCGTTGCGTGAAAAACTTGTGATTTTCACGCAACGCACAAGTGATGCGTGAAAATCACTGCTCATCTGGACAGCCCCATTGAAGTGAATGGGTCTGGATTTAGTGCGGGTGCAATGCGTTCACCTCATGCATTGCACCCTCGCAGAATTCTTGCCCGTGTGAAAGGAGCCCTAAGTCTTTCAACTTCAAGTCCAATTTTCCCTTCCAGTGAATGTTAATCCTGCTATCCAGACCTAATGTAGATGTAGATTTACGTTCTGCTGCACTCTTTTTTTGCACCGACAACTATGGCGTTTTCAACAATCCATATTGTATGGGTTATTCCTAAAAAATAGAGTACTAAGCTAAAATTAAGTGAGGTCTCATGTATAATTTGAATCTATTCGATTACCAATGTTTTTTTATTATATTGGAAACAAGGTTGAGTTGGGCAGCTAAAGTGGCCGCTCCAATTCGGAATGAATGGGAAGAAAATTTCAGGCTACCATAACCTAAATGGTTAATGCATTTTTTAAGAATATAATTGAACTGAAATTTTGTGACCGGAGAATTATCAAAATGAATAAACAAAGAACCATGTATTTTAGGTCTGAGAGTTATCTATTTTTACATAGCAGAAACTGTACAAATTAACGAATCCTTGCAAGAAATTAGCACTATCCAGTGGCCTTTGTTAAATTGGTCAGTTTTTGACCTTTTAATGAAATTTTTTAACTGGAATGAAAGAATTATGTCTGAAATTTGAATAGTTGATGTTTCTTTTTTTATTTACAGCAGCCAGCTCAATAATACGGAGAGCGGCGAAGAAAGCCGTTAGGAAAACCGTTCGGAAAAGCTGAGCCTTCAAAATTAGAAGAACAAATTAATGGTAAACAGTTAAAAAATTTGTATAATAAAAGGAAATTGGTCTGTTTTTTCTCTACTATAGACAACTTTTTTAGACCCTTTAAAACTTGGTTTAATAGGAATTCGGATCGAATAGATTCATATCCGTTTATTTTGAGAAAGAAGGAAATACCTGCTAATATTTTATAAATGGGGTTGATTGAAGAATTCTTTTTCATCATCTCCATTATAAATTGAAACATGTCTAGAGTGTTGTAACTGAACTTATCTATATAATGGAGTTCACAAAATTCAGTCCACTTCTTCCAAGCTGTTGAGTATGATGTCCAAGTGTTAGCAGCTAATGAACTTCTTATAAGATCTTCCAACATTTTTAAATTATGTCCCAAAGATGCGGTGGACATGGCGAGTTCAGTGCAGCAGCGTCTGGAACTAATTTCCTGAAGTATTCCATGTTCTGGCGGGATAAAGAATCGGCTATTAAGTTACTCTTACCTTGTACATATATGGCTTTGATCCAAACATTGTTAACCAGGCAAAATAAAACTAACTCTCTAGTTTTAATCCTTTTAATCTTAAAAAAGGATAAAGATCCGGTAGAACTGAGCTCCTACAGACCAATATCCTTATTAAATACTGACGCTAAGCTATTATCAAAAGTTCTGGCTAGGAGGCTCTCGCGGGTTATGCCCACGATTATTCACTCAGATCAAAATGGCTATGCCAAATAGGGGCACCCATCACAATTTGCATAGGTTATTCACTAATATTCAATCCCCGGAGCGTGGTGCCCGCTCCATCCTGTCGCTGGATGCCACGAAAGCCTTCGACTGGGTGGAGTGGATTTTTCTCTGGGAGATAATGAAAAAAATGGGCTTTGGCCCAAGATTTATTGCGATGGTCCAGTTACTTTACAATTCCCCAGTTGCCAGGATTAGGATCAATGATTCAATGACAGAGAGCTTTACTTTGGGAAGAGGCACTCGCCAAGGTTGTCCCCTCTCCCCCCTCTTATTCAATATTTATATTGAACCTCTAGCGGTTATGATAAGACAAGATCCGGAGGTGGCTGGTTTTGGCATAATGGGGAAGCATGACCGTGTATCCCTCTATGCAGATGATATTCTGGTTTTTATTCATCAAACAGATACTACTCTCCCTCGTATAATGGACCTGGTTAATCACTTCTCCGATTTATCCGGACTTCAGATCAACTGGGATAAGACTGTCCTCCTCCCTATAGACGAATTGCGAGGCGAATTTAATAACCGATTAATGATCTCTGATTCAATAAAGTACCTGGGGATAACAGTTTCCGCTAAACCTCAGGAATATTTACAACTTAATTTGATTCCCTTGTTGACGAAGTCAAGAGCGAAAATTAAGATATGGCAAAAAATTCTGCTAGCAAGAGCGGACAGAATCTCATTGATAAAAATGGTAGTGCTTCCCCAGGTTCTTTATGTCCTGCGCAACTCGCCTATATGGATTCCAGACAAGTATTTCAGACTGATAGAGCGTATACTCAATGATTTATTATGGGGGAGGAAGCGCGTGAGACTGAAGGCACTTTATTTTTCTATGCCCTATAGTCAGGGAGGTCTTAACCTCCCTTACTTTAGGGGCTATTTTGTGGCCTCCCAACTATGCCTTTTTAATGATTGGCAAAATAGTCCCTTCTGCAGTAAAGTGGTGAAAGATGCAGGTTTCTCAGATTTTTTCACCGTACTGGAATCAGATTATTTACTAAACACACTGAGCGGATACACGTTTTTTTGCAGAATGGCTATGAAGACTTGGTCTCTCATAAGGAGTTGGTGTGGAGTTAAGGCTTCTCTTATTTGCACTCCATTATGGCATAACCCAAAACTTCTTAATCTAAACGACTCAAGCTGCCGCCAGTATTGGAGGACCAAAAATGTGCAGTACTTACACCAAGTAGTCAGTGGTGGACAAATTTTGTCCCTTACGGAACTAAGGGCAAATTTAGGTGAGGTGGCTTGGTTTGCATATTTTCAATTGAGGTTAGCACTCTCTAGCACCTTGAATAGTAATTCTTTTATTATAGATACTCCTGCATTTTTACAGGATTTAATTCGTAAGAAAACTGTCACGAGAATTAAATTATCGCACTGTTATAGACATTTAATGCACAATTTCTTTTTTGGTGTTCTGTCTCCAGGACAGAGAGCCTGGTCCTCTCTTCTTTTAGAGGGGGGCTCTCCAAACTGGGAGAATATAGGGGAAAGTTTAAAATTGGTTTTTACACCATTTTTTTTTTTTTTTATTATATTTTTATTATAATTTTCAAGTATAACAACAGGTAACAGGGATACCAAGGTTTCGGCTCGCAGGCCATAATAAAGAAGTTCAGTGACATCTCAGGAGAGTAGTTGATACAGTCATCAGCACTTCAAAGCTTCAGTACACAGATCAATCGCTTTACTTATATAAGAGTATAAGTCCAGTGGGGTACACATGGGTTGTAACGGACAAGAGGAATTTCCCTCCGATCATTAAGAGCAATACAGATCCATATATTCATAGAATGAGGGGGAGACAAGAGGGCATCACCCAAGCAGAGAGGTCTGTTACTTAGGGTGGTGTAACTAGGGGAAACATAATCATATTTCGAGTAGTATTACATTTTGCCAATCTTCCAGTAGGACATTCTATAAGCTTGGAGACCTAAATTTGGACCACAAGGACCACTTCTTGAGGAAAGCTATATGAGTACGCGATTCCCAGGATGACAGCTCCTCAAACCTGTGGATCTGATCGATTTTTTGTATCCACTGTTCTATAGGTGGGATCACAGGTTGCAACCAGAATTTCGGGAGTTGCAGCCTAGCAGCGAGAAGCATCTGAGAGAACACCCATGGTGGTTTATCATCCCCCTTAATACTGGAAAAGGACAAGAGGGCCATTTGGGGAGAGGGAGGGATTGAAGTGCCGCAGACTTTGTTTGCAACCGAAAAAACCTCGCTCCACCATTTCAATATCAGGGGGCAACTCCACCATATGTGTAGAAACGTTCCTTTCTCCTCAAGACACCTCCAGCATGTGTCAGAAGCCGATTCGGCAAATCTAGATGTTTTATCGGGTGTGCTGTACCACCTAGTAAGGATTTTATAACCGTTTTCCTGAATTCTGACACAGCGGGAGGCCCTGTGAGGGGAGTCTAGTAATTTGGGTATGGATTCACAAGGAATCGAGATGTTTAAGTCTCGCTCCCACTGCGTCACAAAGGACGGTTTAGCAAGCATGGGGGGTAACCTTAGCCTACTGTAGACCTGTGAGACTATTTTTTTGGGTGGAGAGCCTGTGGAAATCAGGGATTCCAGCCAAACCTGTGGCCGAAGTAGGTCCCCATAGCTAATGTGTTGTTTCAGGTAAGCTCTGACATAAGAGACTGAGAAGAAGTCCCGTGGGCGGGGATTCAGTAAAGCATTTGTATTCTCTGAGTCCATCCACTCTCCATTCGAGAAAGCAAGGGCAGACACCTGGGTGGTGGAAGAAAGAAGCTCCGGAGAGGTTGCGCTTCTCAAAGCCGGAGGGGCAGTGTGTAAGATGTCAGATATAGTTAGCATAGGAGAAGGGAATGGAATATGGCAATGTGTAGAGGAAGTCCACTTCCACACCTCGATCGTAGCCTTGAGAATTGGGTAGTGTGACATGAAGCTCGGGAATATCACTTTATGACCTAGCAGGAGTGCTCTGGCTGATCCATTCAGGATGTCTAATTCTACCTGCACTGCTATTGAGGGAGGAGTAGGGCGCAACCATGCGATTGCCCGTGATAGGAGAATGGCTTTGCCATATAAATCGGGGCTTGGTAAGCTTATTCCTCCTGCATGCCTGGGCTTTATGAGGAGAGCAGTGGATAACCTAGCTTTCCTTCCGCTCCAAATGAAGGATCGGAATTTTTGCATAACTGCTTCATAATAGTGCTTGGGTACAGGGATGGGGAGGACTTGCTGGAGATAGGTGAGACGAGGGAGTATTAAAGAGGACAGGAGATTTTTGCGGCCAAACCAAGATAATGTCGGGTTGGAGCGGGCCATGCTGTCTATGGAGTCAAAAAGTGACTTTTTCAATGGAGTGTAATTGAGAGTGAAAAGGTCGGTTACCTCAGGGCTAACCTTCACCCCTAGATAGGTTATAGTGGGAGAGGACCAATTAAATGGGGAGTCCTTCATCAGTTGGTGTCTGGTTGTCTCTGACACGCCTGAGCAGAGAACCAACGACTTGCTGGCATTGATTTTGAAATCTGATAAGGAACTGTATGTGTTTAGATGGATCTGAATTCGTGGTAGCGAGACTTTCGGATTGACCGTCATTATCAAGACGTCATCCGCAAAGGCGGCTAATTTCTGGTCCCTACCTCCCAAACATAGACCCGCCACCTCCCGGTCCAATCTTATAGTGGCAAGCAGTGGCTCGAGGGCCAGTATAAATAGCAAGGGTGATAGGGGACAACCTTGGCGTGTCCCATTCCCTATGGAGAATGGGGAGGACAGGGTACCATTAACTAAAACAGAAGCAGTAGCATGCTTATACATTGAGAAGGTCGCCTGGACGAAAGGTTCAGGTAAACCGAATCTCAACATGACCTGTTTCAAATAAGACCAGTTGATCCGGTCGAATGCCTTTTCCGCATCTGTGCTAAGTAACAGCAGAGGCGAAGAGAGCTTTTTGGCATGACAAAGGGTATTAATTACTTGCCCTCTCTGCCGCGGATAAAGCCGACCTGATCGCCATGGATTAACTGCGGGAGGAGGATGGCTAATCTGTTTGCCAACATCTTGGCCAGGAGTTTGAGGTCTATGTTTAGGAGGGAGATGGGTCGATAATTGGGGCATAGTGTAGTGTCCTTCCCTTCTTTAGGAATGAGGGTAATATTTGCCGCCGTCATATCCCTGGATAGGGGAGTACCTTTAAGTGCAAGGTTACAAACTTCCAGGAGATGTGGGAGCAGGAGATCCTGAAATGTTTTGTAATAAGCTAACGGGAGCCCATCGGGGCCCGGACTCTTTCCTGAAGGCATTTGGTTCATTGCTATTTTGAGTTCTCTTAGCGAGAAGGGGGCCTCGAGAGCTTGTTTCTGCGACGGGGATATTTCCGGGAGGTTAGCGGCATCTAGGAAGGATGCCATTGCCGAGGCATGAGTTTCCGGATCTACACTAGAAGGAAGGTTATATAGGTCTTTGTAGAAGGAGCGAAAAAGTGTCGCTATCTGAGTCGACGAGAACACGGGAGTCCCATCATGTGAGGTTAATTTATGGATGTAGTTTGCGGATCTCCTCCCCTTGATCCTGTTCATAACAAACTTGGTGGCCTTATCTCCGTGGGCGAAAAATTTGTGTTGAGAGTTCATGTAGAATTTAGCTGCCCTGTGAGTCAGGAGGGATCTAAGCTTGGCCCTGTAGTTCGTTTTTACACAATTTTAACCACATTCAATATTTTGCACAAAATGTATGTGACACCTGTATGGTTATATAGAAGAAGATTCCGGGCCTCCTCTGACTGCCCACGCTGTGGCGATCCCGAGGCAGATCATTTACATCTGTTCTGGGACTGCCCAATGGTGAGTAGGTACTGGAGTTTGGTCCAAAAGAATTTGGCGCCAAACTTAAAATTGTTGTTCCCCTGTCCCCCAGGATCTGGGTCCTGGGAGACTTATCTGAGGCTAACCATCAACCTATAAAAAATCACTTGTTGGTTAAGGTGATGTTCTTGGCTAGGCTCCTGATTTCAAGATCTTGGTTCTGCTCTCCCGCCCCAGACTGTAATAATTGGCTGAGCCTGGTGGAAAAAGTGAAAAGCTATGAGAGGATCCTACACAGACAAAGAGGATCTTACTCAAAGTGGAATAGCTTATGGAAAGACTGGGACATGGCTAACTAATTAGGACTTTTTCCCTTTTTTTTTTTTTCCTTTTTTTTAATTTTTTTTTTATCTTTTCTTTTTTATCTTTTCTTTTCTTTGTTTTTGTTTTGTTTTGTTTCGTTGTTTCCTGCAAGGTGGGGGATGGGTGGGAGGGGTGAGCTGGGGAAAATTCTTTGTCCGGTGTTTCCTTATGTACTTTATTGATGAAGAATGTGAAGGTATATCCGAGCACGGGTGGGTCTCCAGGATGGTGGAGGGGGGACTCCCCGGCATTAAATGATGTTGGGAGCTCTCAGCTATTTAAAATACCGAGCGATATGTGGGCGGGGGGTGGCGGCTTGGAGTCCGGGGGTCCCCTGGTGCCGGGCGCGGCTCGGGGTACGGCTCTTCCCGTTGGATATGGAGTTCGAGCGCAGGCAGGGATGGATCATACGTGACGAGCACGCTATTGTGTGCCCTTTTAAGGAGACAGAGCTGATTTCAGGCTCTGTTCTCTGTCTATATTTCCTTTTTCAGCTGCCAGTGTCTGATATTCGATTTGAGTTCCCTGCTGCATGAAATATCTATGTGAATGTACGCAAGGTATGGCGAACTATGGCTCTGATATGATTAATCATATGGGGATGAGGCAGTGAAATATGTGAGTGGGTTTTCGACCACTGTGATGAGACTGCTGGACCCCCTCTTCTTGGTTTTTGCTCTATTAAAGGCTTGCGATTAAAGATCGCTGCAAGTTCGCCTACAGGTAGTATGGGAATATCAAGCGATTGGTCACACTGGTGCCAACCTCTTGGCTTGTATTTACCTGTGTCTGGGTGAGGGCGTGCGCGAGTGGTGCTCACTGCTTGGTGGATGTCTGGACGTCAGACCTCTATCCCTATAGCCACTGTGGGGATGTGCTCGTGGTAGGCTACGGTAGCGGCGGCAGTATTGAGGCAATCATAGACAGTCTTTGTGATACACTGTGACTTTATTCACACCAACGGCATAACAGGCAATGTGCAGACCACACAGGTGCATATCCACATAGTGCATAGAACAAAAGTCCTTCCATAGAAAATAAACAGCAGGTTTGAGTCACCTTGTTTTGGACAGACCACAGCAGTTCTGCAGGCTTCTAGGCTATCTGCCTTTGTCTCCCTCAGGCCAGAGCCCCTTTGGCTTGTAGCACCACAGGTCCCAGGGCTATCCTTCAATGTGTGCTGCGCCCAGACTCTCCTTCATCAGCACTCACTCTGTCTGTGGAAATCTCCAGCACAGCAAGACACACCCCACCCCCATCATCAGCAGGCTGGGTTCTTAAAGGCCCAGCTCCACCAAAAACCTGGGCTGGCCGTGGGGAACAGGCACCCCCCCACTCTTTACCTGTTCCCAGTAAGAACCGGCCCGGACACGCTGCGCCAGCAGCATTCGCCGCTGTAACCGCAATGATCCGGTTCTTACTCCACCGAGGCCAGGACCTCTGGTGGCACGTATCGTCCGTCCATTATTATTCCGGGGACTCTCCTACATATCCCCCCCCTTTGTTCACCCCTGAGGGCTTGAACATACTGTTCAAGCCTGAGGGGGTGAACACATGCACAGCAGTGTACCCGGGACAGGGCATCTGCGTTCCCCTGTAAGCGGCCGGCCCTGTGCTCAACAGTGAACTTAAAGTTCTGGAGGGACAAGAACCACCTGGTAACCCGAGCGCTCCCCTCCTTAGCCCGACTCATCCACTGGAGAGGGGAGTGGTCGGTCACCAGACGGAACCTTCTCCCCAGAAGGTAATATCTGAGAGACTCGAGTGCCCACTTGATGGCGAGGCACTCTCTCTCCACAATGCTATACCGGGTTTCTGCTGGGGTAAGCTTGCGGCTTAGAAAAACCACGGGGTGCTCTTCCCCGTTGAGCTCCTGGGAAAGCACAGCCCCTAGTCCTACTCCCGAGGCATCTGTTTGAACTACAAACTCCCGCTTGAAGTCGGGCGTCACCAGAACTGGGGACTCACATAGGGCCGACTTCGAACGGGAGAACGCCTCCTCCTCCTTCTCCCCCCAGCGAACCATCACCGACTTTCTACCCTTCAAGAGGCCGGTTAACGGGGCTGCCAAGGTGGCAAAATGGGGAATGAACCTCATGTAGTACCCAATCAGGCCCAAAAATGACCGTACTTGCTTGGACGTACGAGGTCTGGGCCAATTCCGGATTGCTTCAACTTTATTTACTTGGGGCCTAATGACTCCGCGTCCAATCACATACCCCAAATAGCGAGCTTCCTCTAGTCCCACCGAGCATTTTTTTGGGTTGGCAGTTAACCCCGCCTTCCTTAGAGACTCTATCACTGCCTGAAGTTTTGACAAATGACCCTCCCAGTCTGGGCTAAACACGACTATATCATCCAGATACGCGGAGGTATACTGGTGATGGGGCTTGAGGACGACATCCATCAGACGCTGGAACGTAGCCGGAGCGCCATGCAACCCAAAAGGCAACACCCTATACTGAAAAAGCCCCTCCGGGGTGACAAAGGCTGTCTTCTCCTTTGCCGCCTCTGTCAGAGGTACCTGCCAGTAGCCCTTCGTGAGATCTAGGATCGAAAAATACCGGGATTTTCCCAGCCGCTCTATCAACTCATCTACCCGAGGCATGGGATAGGCGTCAAATTTTGATACCTCATTCAATTTCCTAAAATCATTACAGAACCGTAATGAACCATCCGGTTTGGGAATAAGGACAATCGGGCTAGCCCACTCGCTCTTTGACTCTTCTATGACCCCTAGACGTAGCATCGATCTTACCTCCTGCGAAATGGCCTGTCGCCGAGCCTCCGGTACTCGGTATGGTCTTAGGCGGACTTTCACCCGGGGCTCGGTGACAATGTCATGCTCGATCAAGGTGGTACGTCCAGGAAGGTCAGAGAATACGTCCCTATTCCGACTAACAAATTCTTTCACCTCTTGTGCTTGTTTGGTCGACAGTCCATCCCCTATCGTCACCCCAGCGGCGTTCTCCGGAACACCTGGTGACCCCGGGTCACTCCCTGACGTCCCGACAGAGGGCGGGCTGTCTGCAAACAAATTCTCTCTGTCTCTCCAAGGTTTTAGTAGATTCACATGATATACCTGTTCGGGCTTCCGCCTCCCTGGCTGGTATATCCTGTAATCAACTGGGCCCACCTTCTCCTTAACTTCATAGGGTCCTTGCCACCGGGCCAAGAATTTACTCTCGACCGTGGGCACGAGTACAAGAACTCGGTCCCCCGGGTGAAATGTCCTTACCCGGGCGGTTCGGTTATATACCCGACTCTGGGCCAGTTGTGCCGCTTCCATGTGCTCACGGACGATCGGCAACACGACCCCTATTCGGTCCTGCATTTTTCCTATGTGCTCTATCACACTTTTATGAGGCGTAGGCTGTTGCTCCCATGCTTCCTTAGCGATATCCAGTAGCCCACGGGGATGTCGCCCATATAACAACTCAAAGGGCGAGAACCCCGTGGACGCCTGGGGCACCTCCCGTACCGCAAACAAAACATAGGGCAACAGTAAGTCCCAATCCCTCCCGTCCTTAGCCACGACTCTTTTTAGCATGGACTTCAGGGTCTTATTAAACCGTTCTACTAACCCATCGGTTTGGGGATGGTAGACGGACGTGTGCAGGTGTTTAATATTTAATAGCTTACACAATTCCTTTGTTATTTTGGACATAAAGGGTGTCCCCTGGTCCGTCAGAATCTCCTTTGGTATCCCCACCCGGGCAAACATACTCATGAGCTCTTTAGCTATTACCTTGGCCGACGTATGGCGCAATGGGACCGCCTCCGGATAGCGAGTGGCATAGTCTAACACTACCAGGATGTGTTGGTGACCTCGGGCTGACTTAATAATGGGGCCTACCAGATCCATGGCGATCCTTTCGAAGGGCACCTCTATAATGGGCATAGGTACCAGTGGACTGCGATAGTGAGGTTGGGGGCTAGTCAGCTGACACACTGGACAGGACTGACAGAACCTCCGGACTTCCTCATATATCCCAGGCCAATAGAACCGTTGTAGAATTCGCTCCAGCGTTTTCTTAACCCCCAGATGACCACCCAACACATGCGCATGCGCTAAATCCAAGACCATTCGGCGGTAAGGCTGGGGCACCACCAGTTGTTCCACCACCTCCTGCCTCACCTTGTCTACCCTATATAACAGGTCCTGGTTATAGGCCAGGTGAGGAAATACCATTAACCACCGACACACCTTCTCTAGCCCGCAATAACGTCGAATCCTGGAGCTGTGCGGTCCCGAAGGTTTCTCGGGGTACCTCCAGATCCAGGATGGACGAACTTTCTACTGTCTCACCCGCCAATACTTCTAGGGGAAACCGGTCAGGGTTACACTCTACCTTCTCTACGGTGACCCCTACAGCTGGGGTCCCTGCCTCGGGGTCCTCGGGCTCGGGACCTGGACATTTTCCTTCCCCATAGGTAGGCAACCCGTTCCTCCACAAAGTCCAGAACAGGGGAAAGTCCCTCCCCAATATTGCGGCATAAGGGAGCCGTCTCCCCACCCCGACGACATGTGGTACCTCCTTTCCACACACTGCCAGGGTAACCTTAGTGGTGGGATACTCCCTGCGATCCCCATGTATACAGACAATGGTAAGGGTTCGCCTTTCTGGGAGTTTTTCCGTTACCAGCGACTCATGGACCAGAGTTACCAGGCTCCCAGAGTCCAGCAGGGCCTGCACGGAGTGTCCATTAACAACGACATCACACACCGGAGGGTTGTCCGCCGCCAGCAGGGGGTCAGCTATATACACCGGTTGGGCATAAAAAGAGGACCGGCGAGCGAACCCGCAGTCCATGGGTTCGGATGCCCTAGGGCAGTTGGATGCCACATGTCCCCAGTCCTGACAATGCCAACATCTGATCCTCGCAGCCTCCCTCCTCCCCAGGGTATTCCTCCCACGGACTGGAGATCCACTCCCCTCCTTATGTGGTGGGATCCCTTTTTCAGGATCCCAGGTCGGCAGCGGGGGCTGACGTGACTTCGGTAGTACCGCTGAGTCCCGCCCCAAATCCTGAGTGGCCATATACCTCTCCACCAGGCTAACCAGTTGTTCCAGGTTGCCTGGATCGCCTTGTCCCACCCAGCGCTGTATGGCTCTCGGGAAGGTACGCACGAACCTGTCGACCACGACCCTTTCAACCATCTGAGAAGGGCTCAATATCTCAGGCTGAAGCCATTTTTTTACTAGGTGAAGTAAGTCATAGGCTTGTGACCGGGCGGGTCGGGACTCGGCAAACACCCACTGATACACCCTGTGCGCTCGCACATAGGTGTTTACCCCCAACCTGGCCAACACCTCAGCTTTTAGCCTCTCATAGTCCTTGGCCTCATCGCAGCTGAGGTCAAAATAGGCCTTTTGTGCGTCCCCCACCAGAAAAGGCGCCACCACCTCGGCCCACTGCTCCAACGGCAGCCTCTCTTGCTCCGCGGTTCTTTCGAATACCATCAGGAATGCCTCTATATCATCTCCCGGACCCATTTTCCTCAGGGCGGATCGGACTTTGTCCCTGGCGGTAGACACAGTCGGGGTTGTCGCAGTTAAAACTCCTTGCAGGGATGTTCGCACCGACTCTTGCATGGCTACCAGCTGCTGCATTAGGAGAGTGTTTGTTTGCTGCTGTGCACACATAGCCTCCTCATGTCTTTTTTGCTGTAGCTCATTACTTTCCCTCTGAGCCTGCAATGCCTGTTGCTGCTGTACATTACTCTGAATCAGGTGCTTAATGGCCTCCTCCATCTTGTCAGGAACCATAAAACTTGCAGGCCTGATATATGACATGCAGTCCAACACAACTTTTGCCTCAGGCCTGCCTCACTGCAGGAATGCCCGCTCCAAGCCACCAATTGTGGGGATGTGCTCGTGGTAGGCTACGGTAGCGGCGGCAGTATTGAGGCAATCATAGACAGTCTTTGTGATACACTGTGACTTTATTCACACCAACGGCATAACAGGCAATGTGCAGACCACACAGGTGCATATCCACATAGTGCATAGAACAAAAGTCCTTCCATAGAAAATAAACAGCAGGTTTGAGTCACCTTGTTTTGGACAGACCACAGCAGTTCTGCAGGCTTCTAGGCTATCTGCCTTTGTCTCCCTCAGGCCAGAGCCCCTTTGGCTTGTAGCACCACAGGTCCCAGGGCTATCCTTCAATGTGTGCTGCGCCCAGACTCTCCTTCATCAGCACTCACTCTGTCTGTGGAAATCTCCAGCACAGCAAGACACACCCCACCCCCATCATCAGCAGGCTGGGTTCTTAAAGGCCCAGCTCCACCAAAAACCTGGGCTGGCCGTGGGGAACAGGCACCCCCCCACTCTTTACCTGTTCCCAGTAAGAACCGGCCCGGACACGCTGCGCCAGCAGCATTCGCCGCTGTAACCGCAATGATCCGGTTCTTACTCCACCGAGGCCAGGACCTCTGGTGGCACGTATCGTCCGTCCATTATTATTCCGGGGACTCTCCTACACCACATAGAACTTGGGCTGAGAGTTCATTTATTTTATTAAGCCATGGGTTCTCTAGGAGACCTCCCTTTGTTTTTTTGTTTTTCTTTTTAATGTTAACACTGTTAGGGATATTTGTATGAAATTATTGTTAATTATGCTTACAGATTGGAAATGGTGGATTCATGGAGTATGTAATAAGGATTTAAAATTTTGTATTGAAATAATAAAATATTAAAAAAAAAAAAAAAAAAAAGTTACTCTTACCTTGTACATATATGGCTTTGATCCAAACATTGTTAACCAGGCAAAATAAAACTAACTCTCTAAGTAATGTAATAACCGGTTCAGATTATGAAGCTAAACAATTTAATGCAAATACAACCCCTTTATTGTCGGATTAGAGGAGTATTCTTTTATTTTTGAAATTCGTTTTCCAAATATTTAAAGAAACCAGAACAGGGAAAAACTTAATTTTTTGTAATGCCATTGGATATCCATTTTTTAGGCCATAATTTGGTAGACCACATTGAAATAAATATAGCACTGCGTCAGTAGCTAATTTTAAAGCGTCTGC
Organism: Bufo gargarizans; assembly: GCF_014858855.1. Classification (NCBI taxonomy): domain Eukaryota; kingdom Metazoa; phylum Chordata; class Amphibia; order Anura; family Bufonidae; genus Bufo; species Bufo gargarizans. Next base: position 594,444,681 of record NC_058081.1, read on the forward strand.
TTCAATAAAATCCTGTTGTCAAATAGTATGGCCATTGAAGTCGCCTAGAAATTTTAACCATATTCTAAGGTCATCTTTTAGTTGTTTGTTTAAATGTATGTGAGAAATTGGGGAAGTTTTTTCCTTGAGTAGCTCTGCATAAACGCTTTGAAAACACTACCCATGGGTATCACTCTGGAAATGAAATTTTATGAGCCCAGTACTGATTTTAGAGTTGTCTTTTTTCTCTTTAAAAGATTGGAAATATCAATTACTGATGATTTTTTTCGGGGGGAACGCGAAATTGCTAATTCCTAGTGTCACTGTCAATGCCTAAAAAAGTTAGGCAAGTTGTAGGAAAAACTGTCATATCCTCCCCGAGTGGAATATTAAATTCTTTAGATAAAGTTATAAATTTATTTAAAAGAACAAGACAATCTTCAATATTGCTCTTACCAATGAAGAGAAAATCATCTAGATAATGAATGGCTCTGTCTGTACACGGAGGTTGTTCTAAAACCCTCTGCAAAAATGTAGAAAACGCTTCAAAATAGAAGCACGACATAGTGAAGCCCATGGGTAGTGCTTTCTCAAAGAAAGTCACCTTGGAATTGTAATCCTAAAGAGTTAAAGCCTTTTGGATGAATAGGTAATAATCTGAAAGCAGACTTTGTCTGTTTTTGCAAGGAGGGCATTAGGACCAATTTTGTTAAAATTTTTACAGCAGGGTCAAATGAGGCATATGATACAGAGGCAGTATTTTTGTCAATCTCATCGTTTAATGAATTTTTTTTCCTCATAGGAAAGATTGTGAATTAATCGGAAAGAGTTTGTCACAGGTTAAGGGAAAACACCAAATATACACCACAACGAATAGACAACAATCTAGGCCTCAAAAACTAAGGAAGAGAGATGGTGACCTCCTAGTAATCCCTAGGCCTTTCCCTAACTCCTGCCAGTATGAGCAGATCCTGATGGTGGAAATACTCATACACCGGATACCTAAAGCCCTGCTAAAACTTACGAGCCCTAGGATAGGTAGCAGGGGATGAGATAGCTGGTTCCTTCCAGAATGAAGGAACCTGCGTCTCCCTGAGGCCTAGAAACAACACACTCCAGATAATAAGAAACAGCGAAGGCAACAAGTACTTAGCTTAGAGGTGTATGGAGAAGCAGGAGATCCAAGACAAACCAGTACTAGCAACTCCAAGTAGAAACTATAAACCGCATGGTCAGTAGTGTGAGGTAGATCTAAATAGAGCCTCATCACTGATAACGAGCGGCACACGAGGAGAGGAGAGACTCTGCCACACAACATCATACAAAGAGGAAAACTGAGACACCTGTCAGATAGCCTTACGTGCAGCAAGTCTATCCGATCTTCCCACCTCTCTCACAGGAGGGAACGTGACAGTGCCCCGCCCTTCTACGGGTGGCCTCCAGACACCCAGGACCGACTTTATCAGGATGCGCCCTGTGAATGGCCCTCACAAGGCGACTGGCATTCACGTCAGTCGCAGAATCCCACATTCTTTCCTCTGGACCGTAACCCTTCCAGTTCACGAGGTACTGAAGAGATCCACAAAGAATACGTGAGTTCACTATCCTGGCGATCTGAAGCTCAAGATTACCATCCACCATGACAGCAGGTGGTGGCAGGGAGGATGGTTCAGCAGGTTCAACATATCTTTTCATCCTCTCTCACAGGAGTTATCGTGAGTTATTTTCTTTCTTTGGAACTATACCAATTGGGGACAGACACAAATTAATAAAAGGAGGTGCCGAAAAAGGTCCAGTTACCCTGCCTAGTTCAATTTCTTTATAAATTTTTTTCTTTTACAATGTTTGAATTTAACGGAACAGATTTTACATTTTCAACCCATTGATAACCAATTCCTTTTTTTTCTGGCACGAAAAAACCTTTTGAGAATCCGGAATACAGGAGTTCAGCTATCCGTCTGTCTGGATAGCAGCTTAGCCATGGGATTCATTTTGATAATCTCACCGAGTCATGACTTTTTCCATGAGAATCCTTTGTAGTAGCATTTCTAGAAAAACTCATCTTTTTGTAACATTTAAAAACTGGGTGGGAACCATTGCAGAAGGTGCATTCATGTCGATATTTGCAATTGTTTGCCCATCTACATTGGTTCTCATTAAAGGCGAAACAGATGCCTCTTTTTGTATATTGTGTGTTATCGAATTGGTGAAAAAGAGGGGGTCTTTGTGGAACCATTAAGTTTTGCCAAAGTTCCACGTCCTTCATACCCCACTGAATGTGCAGGTAAACAGCAAACTCTTGTCTGAACATCTCGTCATAAATATTCCATGTGTTACTGCCAAAATTGCGATAAGCCTCCAGAATAGAATCCATATGATAGAGAAGGTTGCTACATAGTTCGGGGTGTTTTTCCCCCAGAACTGCTGAATATATAGCAAAAGCCCGAATCCAGTAAAAAATGGATCTGTTTTTTTTTTTTTTTTTGGCTTATCATCAGCTTTTGACTCTTTTTTTTAATCGTTTTTAGAAGTATCTTTTGAAGAAGGAAGCAAAGAATATATGTCAATAAATTCCCTTTTCCATATTTTTTTTTTATGGAAACCCAGAGGAAGGTGGTAACCCAGAGGAGAAATATGACAGATCATAACTTCTTTCAAGCAAGAATCAGATATACCATCAGCATTTTGGGGTACTTGTTTTTAGTGTTGATCAAGAATATTCGAATTGCGAATTTTAATCGCGAATATCGGCACTTCGAGAATTCAGCGAATATTTCGAATTTCGCTAAATATATTCGTAATTGCGAATATTCGATTTTTGTGAAAATACCAGTTCATGCGAATTTTTATGCGATAATTTGTATGCGAATTTTATGCGAATTTTCGCAATCAAGAAAATAGTGCCTAGAGAACATGAATTCGCGAATTCTCGAATATATGGCGAATATTCGCCCAAATATTCGCAAAATATCGCGAATTCGAATATTGCCCCTGCCGCTCATCACTACTTGTTTTATGGTTGAGTCATCTCTGTTTTAAACAGAGGTTTTTTGATTTATCTGAATCTTTAGATTCAGCGTTTAAATCCCATATGTTGGACAAAGGGACGTCTAGCTTATCTTTTAAAGCTATAGAAATAATGACTTTATTAAATAAATTCATTTTTTCCTTAGAAAAATTGGGAGTGGTATGAGGCAAAGGAGAGGTGCACAATTCAGAGTTGTCACCATATTTGTTTAAATAAATAATCTCACCCTCATGTTGAAGTCCCGTGGAAGTAGTGGGATGAGGGATAGATTCAGATGCTCTAGGAAGGAGATCCTTCTGGAAAGAGGATCTGCAGAAGATTTGCGGATTCTGGGTTCTTTGGATGGTGGAGAAGGAGTATAAATGATCCTGTCACAGCGTTTTTCTTTTCTTCTGTCTAAAACGCTTGAATCATCGCCACGCATGCGCACGTCAGTGACTACGTCTGAAAAGATTTTCTCTGGACTTGCGCTTTGTACTGCGCAATAGGCAAAATGAGAAGATCCAGGAGTGTCTTCGGAAGGGTAAGTGGCCTGAGATTAACATTCTTTGCCTCCTTCTTCTTCTGCCTTGTAGATAATATGTTTTAGTAAGTCGATGATTGACGTAGGGGTGCTCAGATGATTCTCTGCGCCATGAATGCGCAGTAACCGATTGTTTATTTCTTTTATAAGTCTCCCCCGCCTTGTCTGTTAAGCTGCCAACCAATGGTGGTGAAGATTAGGATACCAGCTTCAATTCTGCCGTTGGACATCGTGGATGACACCTATTACCAGGTAAATAACTTTATTGACACATATCCAATACAATGAATGGAACCATGCCACCATGCGTTCCCTTCATTGTATTACCTAATGAGTTAGGGCCCTTTCATTCTGAATGGAAAAGGATCTGCTCAGAATGCATCAGTTTGCCTCTGTTCAGTCTTCTTTCCGCTCTGGAGGCCCCCACCCTGAGGTATTATATAGTGAGAGAGTCGAGAGGGCTTCCGATCACGATCGCCCATATACAATACTCACATGATATCCATATCAAGTAGTCACTGCGCAGAGCACACTGACCGTCTGACGTCACACGCTGCCGCTGCCTGCAGATTCGCGCCAGACCAGTCAATTCTAGTTTACAGGCGTGGTGGGAAGTGGAAGGAAGGAGCAGGCGAGCACCTCCGAGAAGGAGTACCAGGAGGAACACACTCAGTCAGTCTCAGGAGTAGGAGTGGACTCTTAGGAGCGCAGCTGCGCTGAGCCTGAGGTAGTGTCTCCTAACTGGTCTGTGCTGCGGGGGATTGCTGAAACGGGTTAATAGATACTGTGAATGGGGGACTGCTGAGAGGGGTTAATAACTATTGTGAAAGGCCCTTCACAGTAGTTATTAACCCCTTTCAGCAGTCCTCCAGCAGTCCTTTCAGCAGGTTAATAAATACTGTGTGAAGGGGGGAAGGGGGGACTGGCTGGATCCCTCGAGTACAACCCCTGGCCCCTCCAGGACACCTTTGGCCCCTCCACAAGTTCTTCTCTTTCTTCCCCCCCCCCCCCCATAACAGAGTCATCTACAGATGCCCATAACAGTGTCATCCCCACAGATGCCCATAACAGTGTCATCCCCACAGATGCCATATAAGTGTCATCCCCACAGATGCCCATAACAGTGTCATCCCCACAGATGCCCATAACAGTGTCATCCCCACAGATGCCCATAACAGTGTCATCCCCACAGATGCCCATAACAGTGTCATCCCCACAGATGCCCATAACAGTGTCATCCCCACAGATGCCCATAACAGTGCCATCCCCACAGATGCCCATAACAGTGTCATCCCCACAGATGCCCATAACAGTGCCATCCCCACAGATGCCCATAACAGTGTGTCATCCACTGATGCCCATAACAGTGTGTCATCCCCACAGATGCCCATAAAGCCTCATGCACACGTCCCTGGAACACAGACCGCGAGATACCGGCCTGGATTTCTGCTGAGTGCAGGAGCGCACGGCGTCATTGGTTGCTATGACGCCATGCGCCCGCTGCTGTACAGTAATACGATATGATTAAGGACCGAAATTTGAGGGTCCGAAACGTGTAGACTGTATTCTTGCTTATTAGGATTGGAAAGTTTTTACCGCATCAATAAAGTGTCTCCTGTTGTCAAAGACCTGGATTTTCTCATCAAATTTTTTCATCGTATTAGCAAAGCGAATGGGATTTGAGAAATCTCATGGACACTTTAGGGGAGATTTATTAAAACTGATGTAAAGGAAAAGTGGCGTAATTGCCCATAGCAACCAATCAGATTCTACCTTTTATTTTCCAGAGGAGCTCTGAAACATAAAAGGTGGAGTCTGATTTTCTTTACTCCACTTTCGATAAATCTTCTCCTTTGCATATATTTTTCATGCTGAAATTGACCTGCCGCGGGTTTTAAAATCTGCAGCATGTCAATTGTTTTTGTGAATTTGTAATGTGGATTTTGCCCTTTGCAATGCAAATGGTGAGATTGGGAAGAAACAGTATTGAAATCCACAAGTAACACATGCGGATTTTGGTTAGAGATTATATCCGCAGGAAAATCTGCGCAGAAATTTTGTTTGTAATCACACACCCATGTGCAAGTAGCCTAAGGGCTCGTGCACACAACCGTATGGCTTTTTCAGTGTTTTGCGGGCCGTTTTCAACTGATCCGTTTCTCGTTTCTTTGGTTTCCGTAGTGTTTCCGGTTCCGTTCTTCCATATGGCATAGGGTACTTTCACACTTGCGGCAGAGGATTCCGGCAGGCAGTTCCGTCCGGATGCAAACGGATGGCATTTGTCAGAAGGATGCGGATCCGTCTGACAAATGCATTGAAATACCGCATCCGTCTCTCCGGTGTCATCCGGAAAAACGGATCCGGTATAATTTTTTCTTTGCATTTTTAAAGGTCTGCGCGTGCGGATCCGTTTTGCCGGAACACTTAAAGCCGGATCCGGCACTTATACACTTCAATGTAAATTAATGCCGGATCCAAGTGTTCAGGATTTTTGGTCGGAGAGAAAACTGCAGCATGATGCAGTATTTTCTCCGTCCAAAAAACGTAAGATGGACTGAACTGATGCACCCTGAACGGAATGCTCTCCATTCAGAATGCATTAGGATAAAACTGATCAGTTTTTTTCCGGTATTGAGCTCGTGTGACCGAACTCAATACCGGAAAACAAAAACACTAGTGTGAAAGTACCCATATATAGTATACAGTAATTACATAGAAAAAATTGGGCATAATATTTCCAATAGATGGTTCCGCAAAAACGGAACGGATACAGAAGACATACGGAGTACATTCTGTATGTATTCAGTTTTTTTTTGCAGACCCATTGACTTGAATGGAGCCACGGAACGTGATTTGCGGGCAATAATAGGACATGTTCTATCTTTAAACAGAACGGAAAAATTGAAATACTGAAACGGAATGCACACGGAGACACTTCCATTTTTTTGCTGACCCATTTAAATGAATGGTTTTGTATAAGTAACGCATACTGAACTAAAAAAAACGTCCAGTATACTGAACGCAAAAAACGTTCGTGTGCATGAGCCCTAAGGGTGAAATCTCCACTGAAATCCGCACAAACAATTGACATGCTGCCGATTTGAAAATCATTTCCGTACTGTGTACATGAGATTTTGAACATCTCATCCTACTTAACTGGTACTGTATTAGGGTTCATGCACATGGCCGTTTTTTGACCATTCCGTGCATTGAGGGCAATTTGCGGTCCCCAAATTCGCAGTCCCCAATGCACAGGCAATATCCGTGCGGCTGCTGCCATGGATCCAGACCTATTCAACTTGAATGGGTCCGTGATCTGTCTGCCTCCGTTCTACACCGACATTCCGTATCGCAGACCATTTCAAGTGAATGGGTCCTCATCCATGATGCGGGGTGCACACTGCCGGTGCCTGTGTATTGCGGACCCGCTGTTTGCTGGCCGCAATACGGGCATCGCCGGAAAATTGTGGATCTGTAAAACACGGATACCGGCCCATGTGCGTTCTGCAATATGCGGACCGCACATGCCACGGCTATCATAGAAAATGCCTATTCTTGTCCACAATTGCGGACAAGAATAGGACATGTTCGATTTTTTGGGGGTGCCACGGCGTGGAGCAACGCATGCGGACAGCACACCATCTTTTGCAGCTCCATAGAAATGAGCCGAAACGGATGCGGACTTATTCATACGGTCGTGTGAATGTAGCCTCACACTGTGGATTTTCCACACGTAATACACACTGTGTGCATATGCCCTAACACATGTATCCTTCATATGGCTGTGGATCTGGGTATAAACATCTAATGTAAAGATACAATACTATATTTACAGCGTCGCTTGCAGGGATTGCGCGGTTACAAGACAGAGGGGCAGTTGTTTGTCAGCCTGCCTGAAGGCGCTGTTTGTTTTTGTCTGATGGTCTTGCAACACTTCCTTCCCAATTCCCCGTGCAGCTTAAGTGGCTGAACAGAAGTCACACCAATGCTGGGAAAGTAAGACCTTAATAAAATGCCATGATAACCCTTTCACTGCCGCCCTGGCTTCCTCATATGTGGCCGTTCAAATAATATTTACTCCTAGGAAAAACATCACCCGCCAAACTGACAGATCACACCCAGGACATGGTTTCTGTCACTAAGCAGCGCCTTAAAATAATAGTTGGTGCTGACAAGTAGCAGATAGCAGAGGATCACGGAGTATTTGCAGCATTTCACGCTCAGCATGAGTCTTCATCATCTTTCTGAAAGGAAAAGTTCAAGGTGGATTACATGGCCCAATGTTCGGCCCGATTATCGGCAATGAACATTTCTACAAACGCTCACTCCCGACAATTTGCCCGTCTAAGGCTGGGTTCACACAGGCGTTGCAAGTGATGTGCGGGAACAGATGCGGGTGCGTTGCGGGAAAATGTACGATTTTCCCCCACGGGTGCAAAGCGTTTTAATGCGTTTTGCATGCGCATGAGAAAAATCGGCATGTTTGGTACCCAGACCCGAACTTCTTCACAGAAGTACGGGTTTGGGATCGGTGTTGTGTAGATTTTATTATTTTCCCTTATAACATGATTATAAGGGAAAATAATAGCATTCTTAATACAGAATGCATAGTAAAATAGGGATGGAAGGGTTAAAAAAATAAAATAAATGTAACTCGCCTCATCCACTTGTTCGCGCAGCCCGGCTTCTCTTCTGTCTTCTTCTTTGATGATCCGTGAGGAAAAGGACTGCGGTTTTCTTTCCATCATGGGATGCAGAGCAAAAAATTTTCCGGCATGACCTACAATGGTCTATTTTCTCTGACACAATAAAAAACGGATCCTTCCCCCATTGACTTTTAATGAGTTTATGACTGATCTGTCTTGGCTATATTAAAGATAATACAACCGGATCCGTTCATGGTTGTATTATCAGAAACTGAATCGTTTTTGCTATCCCTGTCGGATCAGGCAAAACGCAAGTGTGAAAGAAGCCTTAGTTGGCCACAGCTATCAATCAGATTCAACCTTTCATTTTCCAAAGGAGGTCTGAAAAATGAAAGGAGGAATCTGATTGGTCGCTATGGGCAACTAAGCCAGTTTTCCTTTACACCAGTTTTGATAAATCTACCTCAATGGGCACACAATTGTACGCTCACTTCACATATTCGGCCACGTCTCCAATGTGCTTAAATACAATTCATTATCACATCTGTGCCCAAAATTGCCTTGTGATATCACTCAGATCCTTCCAACAAATGCTGCTATTATAGTGCATAAGTTTGCAATATGTCCCTGCAGTTGTAGCCTAAGCCACACTGGATTTGGTGACTTTTGTGGTTTTGGGGCATTTTATTTCCCATGCACAATTTAGAAGGTGAGTGAAGGATTTGCTTAGGGCCAGTCCACAAAAGCCAAAACTGAGAAAGAAGAGGAACATCATTAAACTTCCAAGTACTTTCTTCCCTCTGTAGGCTTCAAGAGTAACTAAACTTTTCTAGGTATTGCAGGTTTGATACCTTTTAACCACTTCAACCCCGCTAGCTGAAACCCCCTTAATGACCAGGCCACTTTTTACACTTCTGCACTGCACTACACTACTTTCACCGTTTATTGCTCAGTCCTGCAACTTACCACCCAAATGAATTTGACCTCCTTTTCTTCTCACTAATAGAGCTTTCATTTGGTGGTATTTCATTGCTGCTGACATTTTTACTTTTTTTGTTATTAATCGAAATTTAACGTTTTTTTTGCAAAAAAAAGACATTTTTCACTTTCAGCTGTATAATTTTGCCAAAAAAAACGACATCCATATATAAATTTTTCGCTAAATTTATTGTTCTACATGTCTTTGATTAAAAAAAAAATGTTTGGGCAAAAAAATAAAAAATGGTTTGGGTAAAAGTTATAGCGTTTACAAACTATGGTACAAAAATGTGAATTTCCGCTTTTTGAAGCAGCTCTGACTTTCTGAGCACCTGTCATGTTTCCTGAGGTTCTACAATGGCCAGACAGTACAAACACCCCACAAATGACCCCATTTCGGAAAGTAGACACCCTAAGGTATTCGCTGATGGGCATAGTGAGTTCATAGAACTTTTTATTTTTTGTCACAAGTTAGCGGAAAATGATGATTTTTTTTTTCTTACAAAGTCTCATATTCCACTAACTTGCGACAAAAAATAAAAAATTCTAGGAACTCGCCATGCCACTCACGGAATACCTTGGGGTGTCTTCTTTCCAAAATGGGGTCACTTGTGGCGTAGTTATACTGCCCTGGCAAATTTAGGGGCCCATATGTGTGAGAAGTACTTTGCAATCAAAATGTGTAAAAAATGGCCTGCGAAATCCGAAAGGTGCACTTTGGAATATGTGCCCCTTTGCCCACCTTGGCAGCAAAAAAGTGTCACACATCTGGTATCGCCGTACTCAGGAGAAGTTGGGGAATGTGTTTTGGGGTGTCATTTTACATATACCCATGCTGGGTGAGAAATATTTTGGCAAAAGACAACTTATGCAATTTTTTTATACAAAGTTGGCATTTGACCAAGATATTTATCTCACCCAGCATGGGTATATGTAAAATGACACCCCAAAACACATTCCCCAACTTCTCCTGAGTACGGCGATACCACATGTGTGACACTTTTTTGCAGCCTAGATGCGCAAAGCGGCCCAAATTCCTTTTAGGAGGGCATTTTTAGACATTTGGATCCCAGACTTCTTCTCACGCTTTAGGGCCCCTAACATGCCAGGGCAGTATAAATACCCCACATGTGACCCCATTTTGGAAAGAAGACACCCCAAGGTATTCCGTGAGGGGCATGGCGAGTTCGTAGAATTATTATTTTTTTGGCACAAGTTAGCGGAAATTGATTTTTTTTCTATTTTCTCACAAAGTCTCCCTTTCCACTAACTTGGGACAAAAATTTCAATCTTTCATGGACTCAATATGCCCCTCACGGAATACCTTGGGGTGTCTTCTTTCCGAAATGGGGTCACATGTGGGGTATTTATACTGCCCTGGCATTTTAGGGGCCCTAAAGCGTGAGAAGAAGTCTGAAATATAAATGTCTAAAAAATTTTACGCATTTGGATTCCGTGAGGGGTATGGTGAGTTCATGTGAGATTTAATTTTTGGACACAAGTTAGTGGAATATGAGACTTAGTAAGAAAAAACAAAAACGAACAAAAAATTTCCGCTAACTTGTGCCCAAAAAAATGTCTGAATGGAGCCTTACAGGGGGTGATCAATGACAGGGGGGTGATCAGGGAGTTTATATGGGGTGATCACCCCCCTGTCATTGATCACCCCCCTGTAAGGCTCCATTCAGACGTCCGTATGATTTTTTACGGATCCACGGATACATGGATCGGATCCGCAAAACACATGCGGACGTCTGAATGGAGCCTTACAGGGGGGTGATCAATGACAGGGAGGGGATCACCCATATAGATTCCCTGATCACCCCCCTGTCATTGATCACCCCCCTGTAAGGCTCCATTCAGACGTCCGTATGATTTTTTACAGATCCACGGATACATGGATCGGATCCGCAAAACACATGTGGACGGCGAAATGGAGCCTTACAGGGGGGTGATCATTGACAGAGGGGTGATCACCCATATAGACTCCCTGATCACCTCCGTCATTGATCACCCCCCTGTAAGGCTCCATTCAGACGTCTGTATGATTTTTTACGGATACATGGATCGGATCCGCAAAACACATGCGGACGTCTGAATGGAGCCTTACAGGGGGGTGATCAATGACGGAGGTGATCAGGGAGTCTATATGGGTGATCACCCCTCTGTCATTGATCACCCCCTGTAAGGCTCCATTCAGATGTCCGCATGTGTTTTGCGGATCCGATCCATGTATCAGTGGATCCGTAAAAATCATACGGACGTCTGAATGGAGCCTTACAGGGGGGTGATCAATGACGGAGGTGATCAGGGAGTCTATATGGGTGATCACCCCTCTGTCATTGATCACCCCCCTGTAAGGCTCCATTCAGACGTCCGCATGTGTTTTTCGGATCCGATCCATGTATCCATGGATCCGTAAAAATCATATGGACGTCTGAATGGAGCCTTACAGGGGGGTGATCAATGACAGGGGGTGATCAATGACAGGGAAGTGATCAGGAAGTCTATATGTGTGATCACCCCCCTGTAAGGCTCCATTCAGACGTCCGTATGCGTTTTGCGGATCCGATCCATGTATCCGTGGATCCGTAAAAATCATACGGACCTTTGAATGGAGCCTTACAGGGGGGTGATCAATGACAGGGGGGTGATTAGGGAGTCTATATGGGGTGATCAGTGGTTCATAAAGGGTTAATAAGTGACAGGGGGGGGTGTAGTGTAGTGTGGTGTTTGGTGCTACTTTACACAGCTACCTGTGTCCTCTGGTGGTCGATCCAAACAAAAGGAACCACCAGAGGACCAGGTAGCAGGTATATTAGACGCTGTTATCAAAACAGCGTCTAATATACCTGTTAGGGGTTAAAAAAATCACATCTCCAGCCTGCCAGCGAGCGATCGCCGCTGGCAGGATGGAGATCCACTCGCTTACCTTCTGTTCCTGTGAGCGCGCGCGCGCCTGTGTGCACGCGTTCACAGGAAGTCTCGGCTCTCGCGAGATGATGCGCCGATGCGTCCAGGAGGAGTAAATCAACCACCTCCCGGACGCATCCGTGCGTACAGCGGTCGGGAGGTGGTTAATGACTAACAAAAATAGAAGTAATGATATTACATAGCGAGCTTTCGAGACATCACCAGTCCCTTCATCAGGCGTACTACAAGAATATATGAAGAAACAGCGATATATATACAATAAGAACAGAGACATGGGGGGAATGAATGGACATTTAAAAAAAAAAAAAAAAACACAACATATCAAAGATCTTGAGAATGAGTCCTTAATTATCTTACAGATAAGAAGTCTGAAAGTTTTATGGTCTCTAAATTGATGTTATCTCAGAGACCTGGTGCCCCGACTATGTCTATAGAAGACTCTTTAGATCTTGTAGTGTGTCATAAAACCCAGGGACAAATTCAGTCCAGTATTCAAAGTGTCGAGCAGTGTTATAAATTTGTATTCCCAAATTCTTCTGGCTGTTTGGGATTTGAAGTTACCTTTTTAATATAAGAACTTTCATGTGTTCTACATTGTGTCCTGGGCTACAGAAATACTTAGCCACAGGAAAGTGTAGCTTCTTCTCTTTAATTGTATGGCGGTGGGACCACATCCTTGCATTGAGTCTCTGTCCTGTTTCTCCAACGTAGAGGACTCCAACAGGACATTTAGTGCAGAGAATCAAATAAACAACATTAGATGTAGAACATGTGAATGTCCCAGGGATCCTATAGTCCTGCTGTGTGTTGGGGATCCGGATCTTATCTGTTGTCATTATATGGGAACAGGTTTTGCATCTTCTATTACAGGGATGGGTTCCTTTTTGGATTTTACTGGGGGCTGCCAGGAAAGCTGCACAGGTCGCTACTTCTGTCTGTGCTCTCCTCAAGCTCGGCTAAATTCAGGCACAGCACGTCGGTACCTTGTGCCCTTTAAAGGTGTGCTATGCCAGGATTTAGCTGAGCGGAGAGGGCTCCTGCCTGAGCTCGCTCAGCTCAAGGCTCTCTATAGCACATCGGTACAGAAGGAGCTCTGAACCTTGGGGTACACCACTTATAATCCGGGAACATTCAGAACAGGAATCATTGACCACAACTCTGAACATGGTCCTTCAGCCAGTTTTCAATCCAATTACAAACTATACTTTCCAAGCCTATAGACCTTACTTTACCTATTAAACGTCTGAGGGACAATATTAAAAGCCTTTGCAAAATCCAAGAACACTACATCCACAGCCACCCCTCTGTCCAGGCTTCTACTCACCTCCTTATAAAAACATATCAGGTTAGTCTGACAACTTCTGTCCTTGGTCACATAACAAATCACAGTTCTGATAGATACGGACATCAGAAATCTAAGTCAGTCACTAGTGTAATCTAATTAAACATATTATCACAGAGCACCTTCACCAGTGTAAAACGTAACCTTTACTAATAGTGATTAAAAGTAACCCAATGATGTGCCATAAAAAAAAAAAAAAACTCAACCTCACACTATAAACTGATGGGCTTGCCTACAAAAAACGGAATGGCCACTCTGATAGGGGCGATCCCGTGTCAGGAACCTCCTAATTAATTACTTTTTGGGCAATTTGGATGATCTGAAAAATGAAACAAAGTTACCATTTGTGTCATGTCTTTGTGTCCCACTGAACTATGTGATCGGTTTAAAACCGGCTAGGCTGGTGACAGACTCCCTCTGTGGTCCCCTGATGAACTAACCTCAGAGAACGGTTCAGAGAAACGCATCGGGGCAAAGTTTGTATTCCTGGGACATATGACGTGCTCCTCTTGCATGTTGGTGGTCATAAATGACGCCATCTGATATAATAGGAGCATACTGTATGTGTACTATGTGCGATAATATTATTTAATTTTTTTGTATATTCTGACCACTGACAATCAATACTGGACAGTAGTTATAATACATCTTTTCTTGGGTGGTGGTATCTATTCCTTGTCAGGGACATATAGGGTTAATTAGGAGGTTCCTGACACGGGATTGCCCCTATCGGGGTGGCCATTCTGCTTTTGTAGCCAGGGCCATCAGTTTATAGGGCGAGTGTGAGGTTGAGGTATTTTCTTCCCTCCATAGCCTACCCAGCCTAAATGAAATAAATTGCTTTTTATGGCACATCATTGGGTTAATTTTAATCATTATTAGTAAAGGTTACGTTTTACACTGGTGAAGGTGCTCTGTGATAACTTGGTCACATAACAGTCACATACTCCTGTATATAGTACGTTAAGAGGCAAACATTTTTCCCACAACAGAATTTAAGCTGTTCTGCAGCAGCTGAGGTGTGTATTATAAGGTTCTGAAGCAGCTGAGGTGTGTATTATAAGGTTCTGCAGCAGCTGAGTTGTGTATTGTGATGTTCTGCAGCAGGTGAGATGTTTATTATGAGGGCCTCAGCAGCTGAGGTGTGTAATAGGAGGTTCTGAAGTAGCTGAGGTGTGCATTGGGAGGTTATTCAGTAGTTGAGGTGTGTATTAGGAGGTTATTCAGTAGCTGAGGTGTGCATTGGGAGGTTATTCAGTAGTTGAGGTGTGTATTAGGAGGTTATTCAGTAGCTGAGGTGTGTATTAGGAGGTTATTTAGTAGCTGAGGTGTGCATTGGGAGGTTATTCAGTAGTTGAGGTGTGTATTAGGAGGTTTTGCAGCAGCTGAAATGTGAATCATGAGGGCTTCAGCAGCTGAAGTGTATATTTGCAGGTTCTGCAGTAACTGAGGTGTGTATTAAGAGGTTCTGCAGCAGCTTAGGTGTGTATTGGGAGCTTTTGTGGCAGCTGAGGTGTGTAATAGGAGGTTCTGAAGTAGCTGAGGTGTGCATTGGGAGGTTATTCAGTAGTTGAGGTGTGTATTAGGAGGTTATTCAGTAGCTGAGGTGTGTATTAGGAGGTTTTGCAGCAGCTGAGATGTGAATTATGAGGGCCTCAGCAGCTGAAGTGTATATTAGCAGGTTCTGCAGTAACTGAGGTGTGTATTAGGAGGTTCTGCAGCAGCTTAGGTGTGTATTGGGAGCTTTAGTGGCAGCTGAGGTGTGTATTAGGAGGTTCTGCAGCATCTGGAATAAATATTTTATTATTCTGTGTATGCAACTTGTAAAATGTTTTAAAATTCTTATTATTAGCAAGTAAGGTAGTTTTTAATTATTTCTCACAAGGTCCAAAATACCTTGTTCCGATCCTCTTCCTCTGCCTGCATCGCACTGTGACCTGACTGACCAGTCCAGACCTGACCTGATCCAGCAGCATCACAAGTCCAGAATCCAGTCCAGTGCTGTGAAGATCTGCCCTGACTGTGCTCTATTACAGTGACTGCCTGCTAAAAAGGCATACACAGTAAGTCAGCACTGGGATGGGGGTGGGGGGGGAACAGAAGCTGCCAATGTTCATGGCACACCAGGGGCGTTGCTAGGGTCTCAAAAGATCCGGGGCCCAAGCCCCAATGCATATGGCCCAATTCTCTAAGTCGACCAACCGACCCCTAAGCCCGCTAGGCTATACAGCTATACAGCAGCACGTACCTCTCACATCCAGTTCCTCCCAGGTAATGTCTCCTATGATGTAGATCTTCTCTGTCATCATCTTCTCCATTCCGTCCGGACAACTTCTCTCAGCCGCGCCTCGTCTCTACAGAGTGTGATACACAGACATCTTAGCTTCCTCATTTTTCTGTACCCCCCAAATACTATCCTGAAGAAAAATGAGTGCCCCCCATAGTAATAGTGCTCCTCATAGTCCCACCAATAGTAATTCCCTTCTAGAATGCCCTCATTAGTAATACTGCCCACTGAACATTGCTCCTGATAACAGTTATATAAGTAGTAATAAGACCCCCTCAGTGCTCTTAGTAGAAATAATGCGGATCTATAAGTCTCTCCTATAGAGCCCCCAGTAGTAATAAGAATTCCTAATGTCTCCTGGATTTAAAATGCCCCCACAGTGCCCCCAGTATTTATAATACCCCCTACTGTAATAATGCTCACCCTGAAGTGTCCCAGTATTTCTATTGCCCCCCTACTGTTATAGTGCCCCCTATAGTTATATTCCTCCGTTTACTGTCCTCAAAAATTATAATTCCTCAGCCCCTACACCATACAGTCCCATGTAAATAACTTTATTTCCCTTCTTCGCCATAGAGTGCCATCTCTCCAGCCCCCTCCAATATACAGTCCTATGTAAATAACATCACATCATCTCTCCTGCCCCCCTCAAAATACAGTCCCACATAAATAACATTACCCCCCTTCCCAGCTGCCTTCAACATACAGTCTCGTGTAAAGAACATAACCCCCTCCCCAGCCGCCTTCGACATACAGTCCCATGTAAATAACATCACTTCCTCCCCCAGTCACTTTCAACATACAGTCCCATGTAAATAAAATCACCCCCTACCCAGCCACCTCGAACATGCAGTCTCCTATAAATCACATTACCCCTCAACATTCAGTCCCACGTAAATAATATCACTCCCTCCCACAGCCGCCTTCAACATATAGTCCCATGTAAATAACATCACCCTGCCCCAGCCACCTCCAACATGCATTCCCATGCAAACAACATTACTCCCTAAACTTTCAGTCCCATGTAAATAACATCACTCCATCCCACTGTCCCATGTAAATAACTTCCCTCCCTTCAGTCCTATCATACAGTCCCAGTTAAATAACTATAACTCCCAACATTGCTCTGCCTCTCACACTGAGTATTCTTGACTTACCTCTCCTCATGTAGCAGACCTCACCACAGCTTCTTCCCAGGACTTCTCTTCATTGCTGAGCTGTCCTCTCCTGGACTGGTCACATGATGGTGACATCATCACAGGTCCTTTTCAGCTACTGCATTAAGCACTGATCACATGACCTGTGATGTCATCACAGGTCCTTTAGCTCTTGCAGGGCATTACATTTAATTGTATTGCCTTCTTGAGGATGGCAATACAGTTGTATCTAGCAGGCAGGCAGTACATTCGGGGCCTGGGACAAAACATCAGGGGCCCAGGCCTCGAATGTTTTAACCTAGCAACACCCCCGTGGCACACTATATAAATGAGCAGCAAAGCAGCAGCTGGCACAGTTCATGGGGGAGAGGGTGGGGTATGCCACACTATATAATAAGCAGCAGCTGGCACAGTTCATGGGGGTGGGGTATGCCACACTATATAATAAGCAACAGCTGGCACAGTTCATGGGGGCCCAATTCAGATTCTTGCTATAGGGCCCAATGATTTCTATGTACAGCCCTGGAGCTGGCCATAATCTAACATTACCTTAAAGCGATGCTAGGAATGCTTGTCCCCGTCGCGGCCTATCGGCTGCCTGCCCCGTCACCTGATGCCTTGATCCATGCCACGGGGAGATGCAGTGGCGGCTGTGGGGCATCAGGGGCAATGCGGTTGCTGGAGAGCGGGGTAAGTATAGTCTATATGAGCTGCCTGGGCATTGGGGGGGTCATTATGCAGTATGCCAGACCGACAGGGGAATTATATGCTCCCTGAGATGGTGAAGAGGGGAAATGGGAGCAGCCTGCTCGCACAGAACCTGGATGGGAGAGATGACACAAAACAACCAAACTAGAAATCACACTTATCTTTCTGAGCTGGAACAGACAGACAACCTTCCTTCCTAGCTTCCAAGACCACAATGATTAGTATAATCTGCTCAGAGCACTGGACTGGTGTGCTATTTAAACTAATGACCCCACCCAGTGCACCTGATGAGAGGCAGATCCAGCACGGCACCAAAACAAACACTAAACTCGTGCTGCTATCCTGGCCGACCGCCGCACATCGCCAGAGTGGGGCATAACAGTTGCTCCTGATAACGGTTACATCCAAGTATAAAACAGTCTCTAGTACATCCAGATATAAAATACAGTCTCTCATGCATACGGGGGTAGGACATTGTAAGTCCTCAGATAAAACAGGCTCTTTGTCTTTTATATATATATGAAAGCTTCTGCTTCAGACTAGGCTCTTGAAGTATAAAAAGTCTTAGGCTGGTATTGACTCTCGTCTTAGGGCTCTTTCACACTTGCGTTCTTTTCTTCCGGCATAGAGTTCCGTCGTCGGGGCTCTATGCCGGAAGAATCCTGATCAGTTTTATTCTAATGCATTCTGAATGGAGTGAAATCCATTCAGGATGCATCAGGATGTCTTCAGTTCCGGAACGGAACGTTTTTTGGCCGGAGAAAATACCGCAGCATGCTGCGCTTTTTGCTCCGGCCAAAAATCCTGAAGACTTGCCACAAGGCCAGATCCGGAATTAATGCCCATTGAAAGGCATTGATCCGGATCCGGCCTTAAGCTAAACGTCGTTTCGGCGCATTGCCGGATCCGACGTTTAGCTTTTTCTGAATGGTTACCATGGCTGCCAGGACGCTAAAGTCCTGACAGCCATGGTAAAGTGTAGTGGGGAGCGGGGGAGCAGCATACTTACCGTCCGTGCGGCTCCCGGGGCGCTCCAGAGTGACGTCAGGGCGCCCCAGGCGCATGGATGACGTGATTGCATGGCACGTAATCCATGCGCATGTAAGTATACCGCTCCCCCGCTCCTACTATAGCAACCAGGACTTTAATAGCATCCTGGCTGCCATAGTAACACTGAATGCATTTCGAAGACGGATCTGTCTTCAAATGCTTTCAGTACACTTGCGTTTTTCCGGATCCTGGCGTGTAATTCCGGCAAGTGGATTACACGCCGGATCCGGACAACGCAAGTGTGAAAGAGGCCTTATTCTAACTTGAATTAAAGGTGTGTTTCAGAATCCTTGAGCCTCTATTTCCAGTGCTTTTCTGACAGTTGGCCTAACTGCTCTCAGGGTTTAAACTGAAGGTGGGGATGCCGGAAGATGTGTCCTACACCTAATTGCAAAGGTTCCTGGGAAGCCTTTGAGTATGGTCGTTTGCTATCCTTTGACTTGAATAAAATATACTAATCCCCTTGAATACTTGCTGTTTGCAGCTTATCACTGGTCATCCCGGAGGAGCGAGCTATAGAAGTAGATTTCTCACCTCTAGGCTAAATCTTGTAGGCTTTAACCCTGGACTGTGGAGC
Source organism: Bufo gargarizans (assembly GCF_014858855.1). Lineage (NCBI taxonomy): Eukaryota > Metazoa > Chordata > Amphibia > Anura > Bufonidae > Bufo > Bufo gargarizans. The sequence continues at coordinate 594,463,890 of NC_058081.1, forward strand.
CAACAGGGAGAGGCAGGAGGCCCCTCTACAGCAGGCAGCTACATCATGGCTGCTCACTGACTAAACTTCACTAGACACTGCCTAACTAGGCCTGAGCTAAGCTATATATACACTGTAACACTGCCCCATCTAGTGGAGAAACTAGTGTAGTGCATCCTAACTAGGCCTGTGTAAAGGATCTTACATATAGAATCACATAGTGACATGGGAGAATATGAGATGAGATGAAGTACAGCATACAGGCATAATATATAACAATAAAACGCAATCAAACAAGTTTGCGGTGCCCACGATCACGAGTGGGACACTGCAATTATAGGGGTGGAATAACTCCTTTAACAATGCATAATACAATTGCAGATAACCCTAGGTCGGGGGTACTGCAGAAGCACTGTACTATACCCTAGAAGCAACGCTGCTAGAGGAGAATACCTCTGTAATATGGCACAAGTTAAAATGTGCTACCTCCATGTGGTTCTGTATAAAATCAGAGACATATGCAGGTACAGTATGTCATACAACAGCGTGTAGGCATAATATTACTAATCTGTAAAGCACCGAACCATATTACAGCTGCATGCATGAGATCTTAACACTTGCATGCTATACTCTTCTACCAAAAAGTAACTGTAGCATGATGGATAAGAACAAAGTCTAGAATAACACAAAATACCAATACAGCAAACACATATTAACCACCTCAGCCCCCCTAGCTTAAACACCCTTAATGACCAGACCACTTTTTACACTTCTGCACTACACTACTTTCACCGTTTATTGCTCAGTCATGCAACTTACCACCCAAATTAATTTTACCTCCTTTTCTTCTCACTAATAGAGCTTTTATTTGGTGGTATTTCATTGCTGCTGACATTTTTACTTTTTTGTTATTAATCGAAATTTAATGACATTTTTGCCAAAAAAATACATTTTTCACTTTCAGTTGTATTTTAAAAAAAGAAAAAAACTACATCTATATATAAACTTTTCTCTAAATTTATTGTTCTACATGTCTTTAATAAAAAAAAATGTTTGGGGAAAAAAAATAGTTTGGGTAAAAGTTATAGCATTTACAAACTATGGTACAAAAATGTGAATTTCCGCTTTTTGAAGCAGCTCTGACTTTCTGAGCACCTGTCATGTTTGCCCACAAATCATGTTCCGTGGCTCCATTCAAGTCAATGGGTCCGCAAAAAAAATGGAACACATACGGAAATGCATCCATATGTCTTCCGTATCCGTTCCGTTTTTTGCGCAACCATCTATTGAAAATGTTATGCCCAGCCCAATTTTTTCTATGTAATTACTGTATACTTTATATGCCATACGGAAAAATGGAACGGAAAAACGGAACAGAAATGGAAACACAACGGAAACAAAAAATGGAACAACAGATCCGTGAAAAACGGACCGCAAAACACTGAAAAAGCTATGTCGTGTGCAGGAGGCCTAACAGTAGAAAAATGCCCCCTTATAATGTGCGCCAGTACATAAGTGCCCTGTTGTGTGGCAGTATAAAAAATACCTTCGTTAGTGCCCCCTGTAGAGCCATGTGTGCCAATGCCCCCTACTGTGTGCCCAAAAAACTCTTAGTGCCCCCAGTTGAGCCAAAGTCCCCATAGTGCCCTATAATTTGTGCCAGTATAAAATACTCCTATATCGTGCACCAAAAGTGCACCTCCCCTTGTCCCTTTTGTGACTGACAATGTGCCAGTATAAAATGCCCCCATAATGTGTGCCAGTATAATGCCCCTATATAATGACCCAATAGTGCTCCTTTTCCCCCATTCTCCATAGTGGACCCCATGTGTGCCAGTATATGAGATAGTGTCCCCATAGTGCTCCTCCCCCTCCATAGTGCCCCCATGTCTGCCAGTATATAAGATAGGGCCCCCATAGTGTTCATTCCCCTATATAGTGCCCCCCATGTGTGCCAGTGTATAAAATAGAGCCCCCATATTGCTCCTCCCTCTCCATAGTGACCCCCATGTGTGCCAGTATATAAGATAGGGCCCCCATAGTGCTCCCCCCCCCCTACATAGTGCCTCCCATGTGTGCCAGTATATAAGATAGGGCTCCCCATAGTGCTCCTCCCCCTCAATAGTGCACCCCATGTGTGCCAGTATATAACATAGGGCCCCAATAGTACTCCCCCCTCCATGGGGCCCCCATGTGTGTCAGTATTTAAAATAGGGCCCCCATAGTGTACCTCCTCCTCCATAGTTCCCCCCATGTGTGCCAGTACATAAGATAGGGCCCCAGTAGATGCCCCCATGAGTGCCAGATAGGGCCCCTAGCAAAGCGTAAATAAACAAAAGATAAACACATACACTTATTACTTACCCCCTTGCTGCTTTCAGCCGGATAAAAAATGGAGCGTGTACAATTTTTGTCCGCAGAAGTCTGCAAGGAGGGAGGTCCCCGATATCAGGTGCAACTGACGGACGTTTACATGCGAGGGCCTGCAGTTGAGCTGACCATGTAAAGACAAATTGGCTACACCAAAACCAATACCCACAATGGAAGCGCTCATCTCCCCCTGCCACAGGTAAGAAGGGGCCCCCTCCTGTTCTGGGCTCTTGTGCAACCGAACCGCCTGCACATGCGGCATGTCCGCCCCTGATGTCAAGTCAACTAGAATGTCGCCCTTCCTCCTCGGGACCAACATGTCTTTTCCAACCAAATTAACTATATACAGGTCTTTCTAAAAAAAATTAGCATATTGTGATAAAGTTCATTATTTTCTGTAATGTACTGATAAACATTAGACTTTCATATATTTTAGATTCATTGCACACCAACTGAAGTAGTTCAAGCCTTTTATTGTTTTAATATTGATGATTTTGGCATACAGCTCATGAAAACCCAAATTTCCTATCTAAAAAAATTGTGTTTTTAATACAAAAAAAAGTCAACCTTCAAATAATTATGTTCAGTTATGCACTCAATACTCGGTCGGGAATCCTTTTGCAGAAATGACTGCTTCAATGCGGCGTGGCATGGAGGCAATCAGCCTGTGGCACTGCTGAGGTGTTATGGAGGCCCAGGATGCTTCGATAGCGGCCTTAAGCTCATCCAGAGTGTTGGGTCTTGCGTCTCTCAACTTTCTCTTCCCAATATCCCACAGATTCTCTATAGGTTCGGGTCAGGAGAGTTGGCAGGCCAATTGAGCACAGTAATACCATGGTCAGTAAACCATTTACCAGTGGTTTTGGCACTGTGAGCAGGTGCCAGGTCATGCTGAAAAATGAAATCTTCATCTCCATAAAGCTTTTCAGCAGATGGAAGCATGAAGTGCTCCAAAATCTCCTGATAGCTAGCTGCATTGACCCTGCCCTTGATAAAACACAGTGGACCAACACCAGCAGCTGACATGGCACCCCAGACCATCACTGACTGTGGGTACTTGACACTGGACTTCAGGCATTTTGGCATTTCCCTCTCCCCAGTCTTCCTCCAGACTCTGGCACCTTGATTTCCGAATGACATGCAAAATTTGCTTTCATCCGAAAAAAGTACTTTGGACCACTGAGCAACAGTCCAGTGCTGCTTCTCTGTAGCCCAGGTCAGGCGCTTCTGCCGCTGTTTCTGGTTCAAAAGTGGCTTGACCTGGGGAATGCGGCACCTGTATGTAGCCCATTTCCTGCACACGCCTGTACACGGTGGCTCTGGATGTTTCTACTCCAGACTCAGTCCACTGCTTCCGCAGGTCCCCCAAGGTCTGGAATCGGTCCTTCTCCACAATCTTCCTCAGGGTCCGGTCACCTCTTCTCGTTCTGCCACACTTTTTCCTTCCCACAGACTTCCCACTGAGGTGCCTTGATACAGCACTCTGGGAACAGCCTATTCGTTCAGAAATTTCTTTCTGTGTCTTACCCTCTTGCTTGAGGGTGTCAATGATGGCCTTCTGGACAGCAGTCAGGTCGGCAGTCTTACCCATGATTGCGGTTTTGAGTAATGAACCAGGCTGGGAGTTTTTAAAAGCCTCAGGAATCTTTTGCAGGTGTTTAGAGTTAATTAGTTGATTCAGATGATTAGGTTAATAGCTCGTTTAGAGAACCTTTTCATGATATGCAAATTTTTTGAGATAGGAATTTTGGGTTTTCATGAGCTGTATGCCAAAATCATCAATATTAAAACAATAAAAGGCTTGAACTACTTCAGTTGGTGTGTAATGAATCTAAAATATATGAAAGTCTAATGTTTATCAGTACATTACAGAAAATAATGAACTTTATCACAATATGCTAATTTTTTTAGAAGGACCTGTATGTAACCACGTGTCACAGTGGATGTTTTTCAGACATTTTTGTGCAAGACAAAATGGTATCCATTGTCATGTTGCTTTAAAAAAATATTTTGGTAATTAATGAACACTAAACCAGACGAGGTGTGAACAGAGCATTAGAAAGGGATCCCAGTATACTCAACATATTGAACACTTCTCTAGACGACGCAAGCCGTCATAATCTGTCACCATTGACTGAATGAGTGCAGGGTGTAGACCTGCTAATTTTGCACTTATCAGAGAATATTTATACAATAAGTTGTAGGATCCCAACATTGTTCTTTATAAAATTCATAAGTGCCACATGCCGCTCCCAGCATTTCAGTCACTACTCAAGTGGAAAGGCCCCATCTGGTTGTAGCCCCTGGTGAGGACACCTAGGACAGTGCCCTAAATTTGTAACATTCCTGCAAAATCTGGGTTGTTTGCAGGGAGTACTCTGCCACAAGCACAACATAAAGGTACTTGGCCCCAATATAATATCTGTATCAAGGTCCCCAAACGTTCACCCCCTCAGTCTCCGGGATCCCGGTGTAACTGCACCCACAGTAGCTATGCCCCTGTGCTCTGCCTGCTAGAATGGTTGTCTATTTTAATTACCTGTCGTCATCCAAACATCTTCCTTCCTAGTTTCTATTTTCTGATTGCAGATTTTTTAAATTCTATTTTATGAAAATAATTATAGGGGCAGCCATCTTGCCTGAGCTGTTCTTTACAGCATTTAGAAAGAATTAAACAAATTGCTTTATGGCAGCCCCATGGTCCATAGACACAATGGTCAGGAGAGGACCTCAGTGACTTCTATGGGAGAGTCTTCTAGGCATGCTCTGTGACCTGTGCAGAGGTCATTGTGCAAGGAAAGGATAGACAAGATTTGACAGTCACCTATTGTGAATGGTGGATCCTGTCTTATCTGTATACAGAGGTGATATCATTACAGGCAGGATTAGAATAAGGTAACTGCAGTAAAGTGATCTGTACAGACCATGAAGAGGCGCCAGTTATTAGTCTTAGAGGCCAGTGCAAAACATTGCAGGGATTGTTTATGGTTTTTGTTTAAATATAGATATCGCCATGGAAAATTAAAAATAACATAAAAATTCTCTAACAATATATTAAATAAAAATGTGATTGAAATAATAGGTCATTTTCTGATGACACATTTTCTTTAAAGGGAACCTGTCATCTCTTTTATACTGCCCTTGCTGAGGGTAACATAGCATAGTTACAGACCCCCTGCTTTCACTTTTGGGCTAAAATTCAGTACTTTATCGCCAATGCTGCGAGGGGAGATTAGTCTGATGAGACTCGTGGCCCTGCCTCCCGCCCATGAAATCAGCGGGTCTGTGACCATACTATGCTACTCTCAGTGAGGGCAGCATAGTAGTGGTGACAGGTTTCCTGTAATATTGTGTGGCATCTCCCCTTGCTTCTATACAGGCTGCCACTCGCACATGTTGATGGCCATACAGATGCAGAAATCCTCCTGTGATATGTCATTCCAAGCAGATATTTTCAATGGAGAGAGATCTGGCGATCGAGCTGGCCAGGGGAGCTGCTGGATACCCTGAAGAGTACATTGTGTAGCGCGGGCAGTGTGTAGGTGGCTGTTATCTTGTTGGAACACCACAGGTCCTGAGTCAAAAAAAAGGCAGTAGGACTGGTTCCACAATTGTCATGGTCTTACCTTCTTACTGTTCTCCTTCGTTTGACATGTGCTGGCGGCCATCTTGGTTTCTGGGTTTCTTGTAGCCTCCCACCCTGCGGCTTCTCCTTCCCACTGGGAGGAGCTGGATGCCTAGCTCATATATATAGGAGGTCTGTGGCTTCAGTTCCTTGCTTGATCCTCCTGTGTTCACATGCTTCTAAGACTGCTGCTGCTTCTGGTTCCTGATCCTGGCCTCGTCTGACTACCCCGTTGGTTCCTGATCCTGGCTTCATCTGACTACCCTGCTGGTTCCTGATCCAGGCTTCGTCTGACTACCCTTCTGGTTCCTGACCTCTGTCTACGCAAGACCCTGCTTCGGTTTAGCCATCCGTTTGGACTTTTGCTTACAGCTTGATTTTCAATAAAGCCTTCTTATTTCCACTTATCTCTTGTTGTACGTCTGGTTCATGGTTCCATGACATTAGGACCAAGCCATGAATTCTGACGGTACAGGGCCATCCTCGCTACCTACGCTGGTTGCCAGACTTGATCAGCAGGATCACCTGTTGGGTCGGTTCGCTGTGGCGTTGCAAACCCTGCTTGAACGCACGGCTCATTTCGCTTCCGTTGCCGATGGGTCGGTTGTCGCTCCTGGGCCCGCTCCTACTGCCGCTCCGGTTGTTGCGCCAGAGTCTACCCCGACACCTGTTGCTGCGCCTGCGGTGTCTCGGGGTATGACCGGTTCTGCCCCCCTTCCACAGCGCTTTGGGGGAGAGCCAACTCAGTGCCGAGGTTTCCTTAACCAGGTGGGCATTTATTTCGAGTTGCTGCCACATGCCTTTCCTACTGAGAGATCAAAGGTGGGCTTCTTGATCTCGCTGCTCTCGGACAAGGCCTTGGCCTGGGCCAGCCCTTTATGGGAGAACAACAATCCGGTGGTTGCCGAGTTTTCCGGTTTTGTTGCTTCTCTTCGGAAGGTATTCGATGTGCCGGCTCGTGCTGCCTCTGCTGCGAAGCTCCTTATGTCCATCAGACAGGGTTCACGATCCGTAGCTGAATACGCCATTGAGTTTCGTACCCTGGCAGCAGAGGTGGGCTGGAATAATGAGGCTCTGGTCGCTGCTTTCTCTCATGGTCTCTCGGATGCCTTGAAGGATGAGGTTGCAGCTAAGGACCTACCAGTGGAGCTCGAGTCTCTTATTTCTTTCCTGATTTTGATTGACACCAGACTCAGGGAGAGACCTTCCTTTAAGGAGAGCCTGCGGAGGTCTTCTAACAGATTGGCGCCTACGTTTGCTGTCCCACCCGTGCCTCCCTCTCCTCCCACGCCTCCTGGGGATGACTTGTCTGGGGGTGAACCCATGCAGCTGGGGTTTGCTCGCCTGTCCGAGGGGGAGAGGGTACTCCGGAGACGCGAGGGCCGATGCATGTACTGTGGTCTCGGTGGGCATTTTCGGTTGGCATGTCCGAACCGTCCGGGAAACGCTCGCACCTGAGATCCTGTCGGGGGCAGATCTTGGGTGGAGTCTCCTCGTCCCCGGTTTCCCGTGTTGACAAACCACTGATCACTGTTGTCCTCTCCTGGGTCGGGGGCTCGGTGACGACCCAGGCGTTGGTGGACTCTGGTGCTGGTGGTTTGTTCATTGATAGTGTGTTCGCTGCCGCCAATTCCATTCCTCTGCAGCCTCGAGGTTCCCCACTGGCTCTTGAGGCGATAGACGGCAGACCCCTTCTGCCGCCACACGTGACTCATGAGACCCTTCCAGTGGGGATAGCCATTGGTGCCGTTCACAGAGAGTCGGTCTGTCTCCAGGTGATTTCGTCTCCACACTACTCGGTGGTCTTGGGGTACCCCTGGCTCCAGAAGCATAATCCGACTTTCGATTGGAGATCGGCCGAGATCCTCTCGTGGTCACCGCAGTGTGGGGCTAGTTGCATTTATGGGCCTGTCAAGTTGCTGTGTACTTCCTCGGACTCTCTGTTGCCTCCTGAATACGAAGAGTACCGGAATGTATTCGATAAGGTGCGCGCGGTTGCCCTACCTCCGCACCGCCCATACGATTGTGCCATAGAGTTACAATCTGGTGCCGTTCCCCCTCGTGGCAAAGTCTATCCACTGTCGGTAGCGGAGAATGAGGCCATGGAGGAGTACGTGAGGGAGGCGCTTTCACGCGGACACATTCGCAAATCCTCGTCCTCGGCAGGGGCTGGATTTTTCTTTGTGAAAAAGAAGGGCGGTGAGTTGAGGCCTTGCATCGATTACAGGGGTCTCAATCGCATCACGATCAAGAACGCTTACCCGATACCCTTGATTTCCGAGCTGTTCGATCGCCTCAAAGGGGCCACGGTCTTTACCAAACTCGATCTGAGGGCGGCATATAACCTGGTAAGGATCAAGGCGGGCGATGAGTGGAAGACCGCGTTTAACACCAGGACCGGTCATTATGAATCCTTGGTTATGCCCTTTGGGTTGTGCAATGCGCCCGCAGTCTTCCAGGAATTCATCAACGATGTTTTCCGTGACCTGTTGCAGCAGTGTGTGGTGGTCTATTTGGATGACATCTTGGTATATTCTGAATCCATGGAGGCCCACATTATGGATGTCAGACGAGTGTTGCAACGGTTACGAGAGAACAGGCTGTTCGGTAAGCTTGAGAAATGCGAATTTCACCGATCCCAGGTAACCTTCTTAGGTTACATCATTTCCGCTGAGGGGTTCTCCATGGATCCTGAGAAGGTTTCGGCTGTCTTACAGTGGCCCCAGCCCAGTGGTCTCCGTGCCCTGCAGCGCTTTTTGGGCTTCGCCAATTATTATCGGAAGTTCATCAGGGACTTTTCCATGCTAGCCAAGCCTCTCACGGATCTGACCAGGAAGGGCAGTAATTTCCAGGTCTGGCCGCTCGAGGCCATCCGAGCTTTTGAGGCTCTAAAGTCCGCCTTTGTGTCGGCTCCGATTCTGTCGCATCCCAACCCTGGGTTGCCCTTTGTCCTCGAGGTGGACGCGTCTGAGACGGGAGTAGGCGCCCTTCTGTCTCAGCGTAGAACACCAGAGGGTCCTCTGCTTCCTTGTGGGTTTTACTCCCGGAAACTGTCTTCCGCGGAGTGCAACTATCAGATTGGTGACAGGGAGTTATTGGCCATCGTGCAGGCCCTTAAAGAATGGAGGCACTTGCTCGAGGGTTCGGTGGTTCCGGTTCTCATCCTGACGGACCACAAGAATCTGACCTACCTTTCTGAGGCCAAGAGATTGACACCACGTCAGGCCAGATGGGCTCTGTTCTTGTCACGTTTTAATTACGTGGTCTCCTACCTACCCGGTTCCAAGAACATCAGAGCGGATGCCTTATCACGGCAGTACTCCGAGCTGTCCGGGGAGGAGTCGATTCCGACTTCGGTCATACCTCCGAATCAGATCCTGGCCGCCATTCGCACCAGCCTGACCTCTCCCCTGGGTGAGCAGATTTTGGCGGCTCAATCTGGTGCTCCCTCTGGGAGACCCAACGGCAGGTGTTTTGTGCCTGAGGAGTTGCGCACTCGGTTGTTGCGAACCTACCATAACTCCAAGGCCGCGGGGCATCCTGGAAAGAATCAGCTGTCCTGGGCTGTTTCACGTCTGTTCTGGTGGCCTTCTCTACGTTCCGACATCGCCGCATATGTAGCGGCATGCTCCGTTTGTGCCCAGAGTAAGTCCCCTCGGCACCTTCCGTTGGGCCTTTTGCAACCCATAGCCACCGGGGAGCGCCCATGGTCACACCTGGGGATGGATTTCATTGTGGACCTCCCTGCATCCCGAGGCCATACGGTCATTCTCATGATTGTGGATCGGTTTTCCAAAATGTGCCACTGTGTTCCTCTCAAGAAGTTACCCTCTGCACAAGAGTTGGCCACGATTTTCGCCAGGGAGGTCTTCCGGTTGCACGGTTTGCCCAAGGAGATTGTGTCGGATCGGGGGAGTCAGTTTGTGTCCAGGTTCTGGCGCGCCTTTTGCTCCCAGTTGGGGATTCATCTCTCTTTCTCCTCGGCCTACCACCCTCAGTCCAATGGGGCCGCAGAACGATCCAATCAGGCCTTGGAGCAATTCCTTCGTTGCTATGTCTCCGATCACCAAGACAATTGGGTTGACCTCCTGCCTTGGGCTGAGTTTGCCAGGAACACAGCGGTGAACTCTTCCTCTGGGACGTCTCCCTTCATGGCCAATTATGGGTTCCAACCTGCCGTGTTACCGGAGGTATTCTCTCCCCAGGATATTCCGGCTTTGGAGGATCACCTTTCCGTCCTACGTGCTTCTTGGGTACAGATCCAGAGGTCCCTTGAGGTCTCTGCGCAGCGCCAGAGACTCCAGGCTGATCACAGACGAGCGCCCGCTCCTTCCTACCAGGTCGGAGACCGTGTATGGTTGTCCACCCGCAACCTCAACCTTCGAGTGCCCACTCCCAAGCTGGCGCCTCGCTTTGTTGGTCCCTTCCTAGTGCTTCGCAGGGTAAACCCGGTAGCCTATGCCCTTGCGCTTCCTCCTGGCATGCGGATCTCCAACGTGTTTCATGTCTCCCTGTTGAAGCCATTGGTGTGTAATCGTTTCACTTCCTCGGTTCCTCGGCCCCGTCCGGTCCAAGTGGGCAATCGTGAGGAATATGAGGTGAGCAATATCCTGGACTCACGCCTGGTCCGCGGTCGGTTGCAGTTTTTGGTCCATTGGCGTGGTTATGGTCCAGAGGAGCGTTCCTGGGTTCCCTCCGCAGATGTCCATGCTCCTGCTTTGCTCCGAGCCTTCCACGCACGCTTCCCTCAGAAACCGTTCCTTACTCCGCGGAGGAGGGGCCCTTGAGGGGGAGGTACTGTCATGGTCTTACCTTCTTACTGTTCTCCTTCGTTTGACATGTGCTGGCGGCCATCTTGGTTTCTGGGTTTCTTGTAGCCTCCCACCCTGCGGCTTCTCCTTCCCACTGGGAGGAGCTGGATGCCTAGCTCATATATATAGGAGGTCTGTGGCTTCAGTTCCTTGCTTGGTCCTCCTGTGTTCACATGCTTCTAAGACTGCTGCTGCTTCTGGTTCCTGATCCTGGCTTCGTCTGACTACCCTGCTGGTTCCTGATCCAGGCTTCGTCTGACTACCCTTCTGGTTCCTGACCTCTGTCTACGCAAGACCCTGCTTCGGTTTAGCCATCCGTTTGGACTTTTGCTTACAGCTTGATTTTCAATAAAGCCTTCTTATTTCCACTTATCTCTTGTTGTACGTCTGGTTCATGGTTCCATGACAACAATGTCCCGGACATTCTGAAGGTTCTTCACTATGCATGATGGCAGTAGGCTCTCTCCAGCCCCCCTGTGAACTCTGATGTGGCCATCACTAGTACCAAGTCAGAACCTGCTTTCATTACTGAAGACTGTTGTTTCCACTGATGCCTCCAATGGACTCATTGGTGACACCAATGCAGAAGCTGTCGGCGATGATGAAAGGTCAGTGACAAACAAGATAGTGAAGTGAGTGAATGCAGTCCTGCTTCAAGTAGAAGGTTTCTTATGGTTCGGGTGGTCACTTCAGGGGTTATGGCAGAACCGATTTGTGATGCTGTGGCTGTCCTTTGAGATACAGCAGCTTTTCTTTTATGGCAATCTTGACGTACATCTGTCTGGCTTGACTATCCAAAACCCCCTCTTCATGTGTGTGAGTGCCCTCCTGTACTACAGAAACTTCTTGTCCAACTCTCCAGATTTGATGAATGGACCATCCAACTTCTCATAGTCCAACTATTTGCCCTTTTCAAAATCCAATAATTGCACAAATGGTGCACGCCTTCGTGCAGTCCTGTAAGAAAGAAGAAAAAAAAACATTGATGCCAGACGAAAAAACATCAGTGGAGCATCTGTATGTAAAGTAAGTATGAAGTAAGTATGTAAAGTAAGTATGAAAGTTTTGGGTCTTCTTTCACCAGGACAGAAGTCCTGGTCTTCGTTACTTTTAGAGGTGGGTCCCCCAGATTGGGAGAACATAGGGGAAAGTTTAAAATATGTTTCACACAATTTTAATCACACTGTTGTACAATTTAACATTTTGCACAAAATATATGTGACACCTATGTGGTTATATAGAAGAGGACTTAGAGCCTCCTCCGATTGCCCACGCTGTGGCGACTCCGAGGCAGACCACTTACACCTGTTTTGGGACTGCCCAATGGTGGGCAGCTATTGGAGATCGGTCCAGACCACTCTGGCTCGTAAACTCAACATTGCTGTTCCTCTGTCTCCCAGGATATGGGTCTTGGGAGACTTATCGGAGGTTAATTATCAGCCCATAAAACGTAAATTATTGATTAAGGTTATGTTCTTGGCCAGGCTTCTTGTTTCCAGGTTATGGTTTAGTTCCTCCGCTCCAGATTGCAGCAATTGGCTGGCCTTGGTAGAGAAAGTGAAAAGCTATGAGAGGATTCTGTATAAACAAAGAGGATCCTATTTAAAATGGGGTAAACTGTGGGAAGACTGGGATATGGTTAATTAATTTGGATTTCATTTTTTTTTTTTTTTTTTATATATATATTTTTTTTTTTTTTTTTTTTTTTGTGTGTGTATATGTATGTGTATGTGCATGTGTATATATGTATATGCACGTATGTATGTGTGTGTATATGTGTATGCATGCATATGTACCTTTTTTTTTTTTTTTTTTTTCCTCCTGCAAGGTTGGGAGGGGGGGGGGGGGGGGAATAGATGGGGTGGGCCGGGGATGATCTTAGACTTTATAATATTATAAATGTTATGTGGATATGTTTTTTTGCACTATAAATAAAATATATATATAAAAAAAAAAAAATATGAATAAAAAAAAAGTATGAAAGTGTGATCACTACATGTAACACCATCCAGCATTGCCATATTGTAAGTTAGGCTTTATCTCCTAGTTATTCTTTTTTCATTTTCTGGTAGTGTACGTACCTCGACAGTCTCTACCGCAACTTGTCTTTATCTCTCCTGCATCCTGCCACCTCACACTGACCATGAACATCCTGATGCAATGTTAGGATGCGGCGGTCCGCACACAACATCCGGATGCCGTCAGTGTCAGGACATTGAATAGGCCCAGGCCACAGGAAAGCTTTCCATTTCCTGCCCAGAATGTCGTGGCACCCCTGGTGTCTTCTGACGGCACCTCTGTTTGGATTTTCTGTACAAGATGGTATGTGAATAGCCACTGGACTGAGAAACAATAAAATATGTATAATATACTGATATTCTTATATTAAAATTATTTTGCATTAATGCCATCAATTACAACGGTATATAACAGTCCTTTACAAAAATAATGCAATTTCAACACTAGGTGGCACCACTGCTTTATAAATTTGATGCATCCCTTCGATTGTTTGGTTCCTTGGGATATCACGCTTGTCATACTGCAGTGAGCACAATGATAAGAAAACATTATTTCAGGTTAAGTGAGGCAGGGTCCAACTCACGATCTGATTATTATGGTCATTTAGAATGGTAGTACAAAGTGTGTTAAAAAAAATACCGTAGGTTGCAAACAATTCAGTCGCACAGTGGAATGCCAGTTATTACTATGCTGGCGACAGAAAGAAACTCCTGTTTACAAAAATTGGTAATCATTATAATTTCATTTATCAGGAAACAGCATGCCTTCGGTTTGGGCTTTAACCTTATTTTGCCATTTGCAATGTACTGTGTGTTATTTTTCACCTAAAAATGACAGTTCTTTATAGACAGTATAATTTAAAGTGGTAGAAAGAAGCATGGCTGCATAGTAACTTTGATGACAACGTGCCTGAGACAACGGATTTCCGATTGCTTTGTGTTTACAGCTCTCATGCAGATCTAGGCATCTCCATGGTAACAGACAACAAATAAACCTCATGTAGTCTGATCCTGCAGTCATGCTTTTCTCCATCTGGCTGCTAATCGACTCAATACACAGTTGTACGAAGTCTGCAAGAGCCATTGTTTGCATGCCTCTTAAGTTTCCCTCTTTTGGAGGGACAGTCCCTCTGTCCTTCTTTGCTACTTACATTAATAAACTTACTAAATGTCACGGATGAGGTATTGGAGGGAACACCACACCAACAACAGGGGGAAGGGAAAAGCCATTAGCCCTCAATTCTAGCGAAAGGGTCACCTCCTATATAACCCTACTCCTTGCCTTGACTCCTGTCTGTATGGGCACACCTTGAAGGTAGGAATGCCCATACACCGGAACCTAGAGAACCTGGAGACCCTAAAGAGCCCTATGGGTATTGGCAGGGCTTGAGATGACCCGATTACCCGTTCCTTCCCAGGTGAAGGAACCAGCGTCTCCCTGAGGCCTAGTAACAACAGACACACATGCACAGTTTCATCCTTTGCCTTCTGAGCTGTGATAGGGAGAGCATGTAGACCCCCCCCCCCCTTAGCAACAGCAGAAAAGACACGCCCCTTGAGCTTTCAAGCTTGATATAGATCTAGCAGAGCAATGAATGTGGAGATGTAATGACCGGCGTCACGCACAGGGAGGGAAAAGGGAAAGCCCTGCCCAAGGGAGAGGGAAAGGTGGTGACCCCTGACTCACCTTGCGGCTGGCACCTGACTGCCCTGACGTCCCTAGACGGGTTCCTCACCCGTGCGGCAATCACGTGCCTAAACCCTGGCTTTCCCTAAAATGAGCCCTAGATAGTGAACGGGCCGGTGGGATCGCTAGTCCGCACCACTGACACTAAGAGGGAAACACCAGGGAGAGGACAGACAATACAGACAAACACATAAACCCAGGTGGGCGACCACAGCAGACCACAAAGGTCCAACAGGGATCCGGAGGGAAACGTTCTGCAACAACAACCAGAGAACGCAGCAACACAGCTCCAGTGGGTCAGTATAGAAGTCCAGGCAGGAAGCTCTATATCTGGCAACCAGAGAAGTGTGAGAGGGGAATATAAGGAGGTTGGGAGTGCTGGACAAGGAACAGCTGAGGAGAAGGAGCTACGGATCCCTGAGTGAGCCAAAAAGGGTTGCAAAGCAAACCCAGAAAGCTACCATAAGGAAACAGCCCTATCTTACATAGAGCGCGCAGCCAACCGCTGCGACTTCCTGACCCCGGGTATAACGGAGTCAGGCGTGGGTCTTGACACCCTCGTGACAGGAGATCTCTGGATCCATGTGAGGTACAGGGCTGTTTCTAGCTTTGTTAGAAAGAGGTTGTCATGTGCTATAAAATGTCCTATTTTTTTTTTTTTTACATTAGCCATGGGATAACCCCTTTAACATATGTGTATAAGATGATTTTTCTGTGAATATTTAAAGGGATATTCCAGCACAGGGGTTCCACATGCTGTAAACAAATAGCAAAAAGTTGGGTGATATGATTGTTTGCAACAGCTCTCTGCTGCAGCTAATAGGAGGGGGTCCCAAGCCAGAGTCTAGATACCTACAGAAACGGGTTCATTACTTAGGACTCCTAGGATAAAATGGTGAAGATTTGGTTTTGAAAAACATAGCATAAATGCCAGTATTTGACTGGGGATCCTTGTGCCTACCAGAGGAAATTATTCTTGGAGCCCAACCCCTCTATCTTCAATACAGTCTAATAGGTTTTGATTCAAAGAAATAAACCCTAGTGGCAAGTTATTGGCTCTAATAACAGCTGTAAATGTTTTTTTTCCCCAGACCTTTGGGGCCCTTTATAATATCAGAGTCTGGGCTCACCAGAGGATTTCACCCTTTTCATTGAGAGCTGCAGAAAATATGCACCAAAAAACATATAAAAACACACAGAAGGGCAATTTCCGCACCTAAGAAAAAAGTGTACACGAGATTGGTCTAATTTCATATACTTTGCTGGTACTGTATTGTGCTGCAGTTTTTCCACACAAAAGTCCACGTGGAAAAACTCCACGTAATCCACCTTGTGTGCAGGTGCGCCAGATCTTGTTGCACTAAATTTCTCAGACTGAAAATCAGTTCCATTCATCTGAATGGGGTTGTTTTGGTGGGAAACACCTGGTATCTCCTGATGAAGCATGAGCGAAATGCGTTGAGGTAATAGTTAATATGACTCAGCCTGGTTGGTATACTTGAAGTTTGAATACAATAGCTTATATTTATCTTATATTCATCTGTATTAGGAGCACATTTTTTCTATTGTTCGGTTTTATGTATTCATTATAGCACTAGCACTTTATTATTGCACCATTTTTTCACCCAAGTTATTCATTTGGCACTGCACGGTATAAGATACCTGATAATCGGCATAAGACTTTTATGTGGACCTAGTAAGGAATTTTATTATAATATTTGGATTATTGTAAATTGTAATCACATTTATGTATGTGAATGGTAGTTTTTATTAATAAAATATTTTAAATTATTTTGTATTCATATTTTTCATAACTAAGAATTTCTTACAACATGGGCACCAACATGGAGTACTTTTCAGTTCTGGCGCCCAGGTGGCTCAGCAAGTGCCACAATTAATAAGAGGTGTGTATGCCTCCAGAGGGCAAATTAATACATCTCCCCTTAGGCCTCATTCACACATCCGTGACCGGATTGTCAGTGGTTCATCTATGAAGATGTCTGTGTAGGATTCGTGTTTGGTCCGTGTGTCCGATTTTTGCCCTCTGTTTGTCATCCATATTCCACGGACACTGATAGGGCTGAAAATTAAAGGGATTATTAAGCCCCTATAATGTACCCCCCCTAATGCCCGGCCTCTCAATCAGATTATACTTACCCCGCTCCCCGGCACCCGCGTCACTCCTGCTCCCCCCACGGCCGATGCTGCATCTCGAGATGCTAGGGAGGCTCGTGCACGTCGCAGCCTGCTATTGGCTCACCCCCCCCATCCATTGACGGATGTTTTAATCCGCGCAATGGGGAAATGCAGCGGTGCCGGTGCGGGGAGCAGTATAATCTATATGAGGGGTCCGGGTATTAAAGGGGTTTTGCCACTTCAGCAAATAGCATTTATTATGCAGAGAAAGTTTTCATGGTTACGATTACCCTGAAATCCATCAGTGGTGGTCGTGGTTGCACACAATAGAAAAAAAGCAACAACCTACGTGAGCTCCCACGGTCCCGGCCACCAGTGAGGCTGGCATTTTTTCTTATAGTGCGCAAGCAAGACCACCACTGCTGGACTTACTGGGTGATTGTAACCATGGAAAAGAACAGTCTATAATGTGATGGAAAAATGAACCAAGCCAGCAAAGGAAGCAATATGGACAATCACAATACATTAGTAAGTGCCTTGTATTAACTTTCTCTACATGATAAATGCCACTTGCTGACGTGAGATAACTCCTTTAAGACCGGCCGCCTGTCAGGCTATCAGTGACTGAGAACTACATATGTTAATATGTACAAACACTTAGGCCTCATGCACACAAACATATTTTCAGTTTGCATTTTTTACGGATCAAATGCGGACCCATTCAGTTCTATGGGGCCACAAAAAAATGTGGACACCACACAAATGTTATATGTGTACTGTCCGAATCCATTTATCATGTAGATGCAGTTAATACAGGGAGTGCAGAATTATTAGGCAAATGAGTATTTTGACCACATCATCCTCTTTATGCATGTTGTCTTACTCCAAGCTGTATAGGCTCGAAAGCCTACTACCAATTAAGCATATTAGGTGATGTGCATCTCTGTAATGAGAAGGGGTGTGGTCTAATGACATCAACACCCTATATCAGGTGTGCATAATTATTAGGCAACTTCCTTTCCTTTGGCAAAATGGGTCAAAAGAAGGACTTGACAGGCTCAGAAAAGTCAAAAATAGTGAGATATCTTGCAGAGGGATGCAGCACTCTTAAAATTGCAAAGCTTCTGAAGCGTGATCATCGAACAATCAAGCGTTTCATTCAAAATAGTCAACAGGGTCGCAAGAAGCGTGTGGAAAAACCAAGGCGCAAAATAACTGCCCATGAACTGAGAAAAGTCAAGCGTGCAGCTGCCAAGATGCCACTTGCCACCAGTTTGGCCATATTTCAGAGCTGCAACATCACTGGAGTGCCCAAAAGCACAAGGTGTGCAATACTCAGAGACATGGCCAAGGTAAGAAAGGCTGAAAGACGACCACCACTGAACAAGACACACAAGCTGAAACGTCAAGACTGGGCCAAGAAATATCTCAAGACTGATTTTTCTAAGGTTTTATGGACTGATGAAATGAGAGTGAGTCTTGATGGGCCAGATGGATGGGCCCGTGGCTGGATTGGTAAAGGGCAGAGAGCTCCAGTCCGACTCAGACGCCAGCAAGGTGGAGGTGGAGTACTGGTTTGGGCTGGTATCATCAAAGATGAGCTTGTGGGGCCTTTTTGGGTTGAGGATGGAGTCAAGCTCAACTCCCAGTCCTACTGCCAGTTTCTGGAAGACACCTTCTTCAAGCAGTGGTACAGGAAGAAGTCTGCAAGGTAAGAAAAACATGATTTTCATGCAGGACAATGCTCCATCACACGCGTCCAAGTACTCCACAGCGTGGCTGGCAAGAAAGGGTATAAAAGAAGAAAAACTAATGACATGGCCTCCTTGTTCACCTGATCTGAACCCCATTGAGAACCTGTGGTCCATCATCAAATGTGAGATTTACAAGGAGGGAAAACAGTACACCTCTCTGAACAGTGTCTGGGAGGCTGTGGTTGCTGCTGCACGCAATGTTGATGGTGAACAGATCAAAACACTGACAGAATCCATGGATGGCAGGCTTTTGAGTGTCCTTGCAAAGAAAGGTGGCTATATTGGTCACTGATTTGTTTTTGTTTTGTTTTTGAATGTCAGAAATGTATATTTGTGAATGTTGAGATGTTATATTGGTTTCACTGGTAAAAATAAATAATTAAAATGGGTATATATTTGTTTTTTGTTAAGTTGCCTAATAATTATGCACAGTAATAGTCACCTGCACACACAGATATCCCCCTAAAATAGCTAAAACTAAAAACAAACTAAAAACTACTTCCAAAAATATTCAGCTTTGATATTAATGAGTTTTTTGGGTTCATTGAGAACATTGTTGTTGTTCAATAATAAAATTAATCCTCAAAAATACAACTTGTCTAATAATTCTGCACTCCCTGTACAAGGCACTTACTAATGTACTGTGATTGTCCATATTGCCTCCTTTGCTGGCTTGATTCATTTTTCCATCACATTATATGCTGCTCATTTCCATGGTTACAGACCACTCTGCAATCCATCAGTGGTGGCCGTGCTTGCACACGATAAGAAAAAATTGCCAGCCTCTCTGGTGGCCGGGACCGTGGGGGCTCACGTAAAGTGGGGCTTTTTTCTATAGTGTACAAGCACGGCCATGCTGCTGGACTGCAGGGTGGTCGTAACCATGGAAACTTTCTCTGCCTAATAAATGCTGTTTGCTGAAGTGGAAAACCCCTTTAAGGGGGGTAGGATAACCCCTTTAATATCCAGAGCATCTCCTATCAATGTTCCGTGGATGGCAGCAGTGTTGTTCCAGTGATTTTAACAGACCCATGGACTATAATGTGCAGGAAGATCCGTAATCAAGGACAAAATAGGGCGTGATTGGTGGAGACCATGGTCCGTGGAAAACGACTACTGTCTGAATACACACATTAAAGTAAATCGGTATGTGTGCTGTTCGTAGAGACATCGATCATCCGTAATTCACTGACGTGTAAAAACGGCCTTAAGCTGGATTTAAACAGGCCGATATGTTCGGGCAGATTATCGGAAAAGAATGTTCTTACAAATGCTGGTTCCCGATAATCTGCCCCTCAACATTTGAGGCAGATCACTCGAATGGGCGAAACGTGCACCACAAGCATCGTTCCCGGGAAGCAGATCGTGCTGTCTAAACTCTAAAAAGCACTCTCCTGCCCAGAAACAATCATTTTGTATGGGGACGAGTGATAGCCGCAGCCATCACTCGTCTTTCATGTAAATGAAGCGCATCACCTCTACTTAACAAGCAGCCGATTGTCGGGAAAGAACGCCTCTAAATGCGACTTTAGTGTAGTAAATTAACCACTTATGTAGAAAATACTAATTCCTCATAAAAGCCGAAGCCGAAGGAAGTTACAAAGAAGGGTTTCTTGTTATATGAACCAAAGCAGGGGGCTCTCACTCTGGAGGTCTATGTGTTACATAGTTGGCGTTTAAAGGGGTTATCTAACGTCTCCAACAGCCACCCCATGTGCCGGGCCCCTGACAGGTAATAAACTTACCCCGCCCCCTGCTCCGCTCCTGGTCCCCGCACCCCACACCGGAGAGCCAGGTAAGTAGATTACCTGTGAGGGGCCCGGCACATGGGGGGGGGGGGCTGTTGCAGAAGTTGGATAACCCCTTTAATTTGAATGGCTGACATGTTATAATACATTTCTCCTGATCAGACTCAGGAAACAACCCCTATGAGCCCAGTTTACCGCAACCACAGACCTTCTATAAGTAACAGCATTGGCACAGAATCCGTCAAGATGGCATACCCGTCTGTCCACCTACGCCTACTATCACCTACAGTTGCCATATTGGGGGTATGTCCCATTATTACTGTCCTGCACACCAGGCCTAAACCTGGCTTTTAGGAGATAGTTGGATACTTTGATGACTAATGAATGTCCTATGATTATCTCATTACCACAACGTTTTTTGGAAGCGCTGTAACAAGCTCACATGTATTATACATAATGGCAAATGAATCACTGAGACCTACCCCTGAACCAGCGCAATATGACTATCATTTTCTTCCATTATGAGCAGGTTGGCTGCGATCTATCTGAAAGCGTCCTACATTAAAAGGATCATTGGTGTTCACGGTTTTATTCTTGCATTTAACCCAGAACCAGATGCATGTCTAAGATCAGGATTTTAAAGCCATTTTCCAGACGGGTGTTATTATCATAATCATAGTGAAGTTTTATCATTCTAACTGATATATTATAAAACGGTGATACGGGGATTTACTCACCACTGCCATATTGATAGCATATTTCATACCCCACAATTTTCAAAATGAAAGAGCTGGTGATCTTCCTGGTCTTTTGCCCCTTCAGCTCCTGCTCGGCTTTTATAGAAAAACACAACACTAGGCAGTGCTATAGTTATGGCCGGACTGAGGGGCGTAGCCTTAGGGGAGGGCATCATGACGGGGGTTTGGTTTAGGGAGACCCCAGTTAGTAGGTTAGGTGGAGTTTTAGAGGGGATGGGAGGAGTAATTGGTAAAAGTGGGTGATTGGGTGGTTTAAGCGTAGGGGTGTGGTTAAGGGGTTAAATAGGGAAGCTGAGGGGAGGCCGGGGGCCATTTTGTCGGATCCTGAAAAGAGCTGGTACCTTTGCTGTGAGCTGGTGACTGTAATGGAGCAGCTTGACGAGACCATCGCTCGGTTGAGGGCGGCAGCGGAGGTCTGCGGCGCCGAATGGATACAGGCGCAGGTGCAGCAGATGCTCCAGGGGGCGGCTGAGGCTCCGGCCGGGCCTCAGCCAGTTTTAAACCACCCACAGGCTTCTCAGTCTGCCCAGCCCTCTTCCAAGGCTCAGCACCGCAAACGGAGCCCCTCAAGGGACCCTCCACGCCGGGGGTCGGCGGGGAACGCTTCCTCCTGTACTCCCCGGCGTGGGAGGAATCCGGCTAGTAGGCGGAGCCTGCGAGGTGGCCAGGCCCGGTCACCTCATTTTGCTGTGATGGACGGCGTGGGAGAGGGACCAGGAGCGGGGGTCTCCAGCCCAGGATCGGAGGCTGAGACCCCCCAGCGTGGGCAAGACGTCAGGAGGAACGGGGCTGCTGCAGTCGCATCAGTGTCCGGCAGCAGGCCCCTGGCTTCAGTGATCGCAGCGCAAGGAGGAAGATGCCCCGCCCACTCGCTTGCAGCCCGGGAAGATGGAGGTCTTAACGTCTCTAGCATGGGCCTGGCTAGGGGACTAGAAGATGAGGCGGCAACGCGGAGGAGGGATCAGCTGGAATCCGGATCTGCGGTTGGTGGGGACACAGCACCCAGGCAGCCAGGTGAGGCCTCTTGGGGAACGCTAGCGCAGTTTGTTGGGGGGGCTGGGAGTGTTGGGGGGTCCCCAGTAGATGTTAGCAGGGGTTTAGGGCAATTGTTGGGGGGGCTGGCAGGTTTTCTTGCGGGATGGGGGGGGGCGTCTCCGTTACCAGCGCGGGGGGTGTCCGGGCCCTCTGGGGGAGCGAGTGCGGCTGGGGGGGCCGGTGCGAGTGTGGGGTCTGCGATGGCGTCGGTGCAGACGCAGGCAGGGGGCACGGTGGAGGAGGAGACGGTTCGGATGGACGATAGGGCAAGGGGAGAGGTTTATGTCTGCTTTAAGGGCCCATTGGGGGCACATTTGAAACAAGAGGTAAGGGAAAAGATTTGGAGGGGGGAGTACGTAGAGATTTTTTCTTTGCTTCCTTTAGACAAATTTAACCTAGATAGGGTGAGACGGGATGAGGGTAAGAAGGAGGAGGAAGAGAAGCGAAGGTACCGCCTGATACCGCGGACGTTTGCAAACTGGCTGCAGGCATTCGCGATATTAGCAAGTGTAATTGGGGAAAAGGCGCCGGAGTGCTGTTCGGCGTTGTTTTGTTATTTGGATGCAGTTGGGGAGGCGTACAGGGTGTATGGGGGGATAGCGTGGCTGCGGTACGATGAACAGTTCCGGCAGCGGAAGGCGGTGCGGCCCAAAATTAAGTGGGATCACAAGGATATAGCTTTGTGGTTGAAGGTTACGGTGCTGGTGAGACAGGGCCAGTCCTTTTGGGGGGAGGCAGGTGGTAGCGGGCAGCCCAATGTTGCGTCAGCTTCAGCAAAGGGGTTGTGTTTCGCATTTAATGACGGAACATGTAAATTTGGAGCAAAGTGTAAATTTAAACACGAGTGCTCGGTGTGCGGAGGTTCACACGGTGCAGCGCGGTGCTTTAGGGGTAACAGACAGAGGGGGGGGGGATTTCAATAGCAAAGGGGGAGACGCCGGTACGTCTGGGAAGGATGGGCCCGTTTCTAGACAGGTATCCGGATAGGGAGGCGGCAGCTTTGTTGCGGGAAGGTTTTTCAGTTGGTTTTCGGATCCCGTTTGTTCAGTGTGAGGCGGTGTTGGTTAGGTTGGTTAGGAAAAATTTGAGGTCGGCGTTGGAGCATCCGGAGGTGGTGGCTGAGAAACTTAGCAAGGAGGTCAGTCTAGGCAGGATGTCGGGCCCGTTTTTGGCTCCACCTTTGCCGAACTTACGGGTATCACCGTTGGGGGTGGTTCCGAAGAAGGAGAGGAATAAGTTTCGGCTTATTCATCATCTGTCTTTCCCAAAAGGCTCGTTGGTCAATGATGGTATAGACCCCGCCTTATGTTCGGTGGTTTATACCTCATTTGATGCGGCAGTGGAGTGGGTTAAGAAGTTAGGGAGGGGGGCGCTGTTAGCAAAGACTGACATTGAGGCTGCGTTTCGGTTGCTGCCGGTTCACCCGGATTGTTTACACTTGTTGGGGGGGGGGGAGTTTTTTGTGGATAGGTGTCTGCCTATGGGCTGTTCCCTGTCCTGCGCGTACTTTGAGGCGTTTAGCTCATTTTTAGAATGGGCGGTGGCGGATTCGTCTGGGTGTGAGTCCATCATTCATTACCTGGACGATTTCCTCTGTATTGGTCCGTCGGGTTCTAGGGTGTGCGCCTTATTGTTGCATACGTTGGAGTCGTTGTTTGGGGTTTTTGGGGTCCCGTTGGCCACGGATAAGACGGTGGGGCCGGTTACGGAGTTGAGTTTTTTAGGGATAGTGATTGACACGGATAGGATGGAATGTAGGTTGCCCTTAGATAAGTTGGAGGATTTAAAGGGGGAGGTGGCGAGGGCGTCTCGTTTGAAAAAACTGCAGTTGCGGGAGCTTCAGTCGCTGCTTGGGAAACTCAATTTTGCATGCCGGATCATGCCTATGGGGAGGGTGTTCTGTAGGAGGTTGGCTATGGCGACGGGGGGGGGGGGGGGGGGATTGGGTTTCACCACATCATTATGTGCGTTTAGGGAAGGAGTTGAGAGCGGACTTGAGGGTGTGGAGTTCCTTCTTGGAACGTTATAACGGTCACTCGTTATTTATGGGTGATGTGGTGAATTCTTTTGATTTTGAGTTGTTTTCGGATGCAGCGGGCAGCAAGGGCTTTGGGGTTTATTGCCGGGGGCAGTGGTGTGCGGGTCGGTGGCCTGACAGTTGGGTGGAACGAGATTGGGTGAAGAACGTGGCTTTGTTGGAACTGTTTCCCATTGTGGCGGCAGTGGTGTTGTGGGGGGGAAGTGTTCCGGGATAGAAAGGTTAGGTTTCACTGTGATAACCTGGGGGTGGTGCAGGCGATAAATGGGTTGTCAGCTTCGTCAGAGTTGGTGGTGCAGTTGTTGCAACGGTTGGTGTTGGAGTGTCTGTTGATCAACGCGTGGGTGGTGGCGGTTCATGTGCCGGGAGTGGATAATGGCATAGCTGACTCTCTTTCTCGTTCACAGTGGGACCGTTTCCGGCAGTTGGCTCCAGACGCAGAGGAGTTTGGGAGGGAATGCCTGAGTTGGCTTTGGGAGGTACTGGAAGAACGATAGCAAGTCTTATTCAGGCATCGCTGGCACCTAGGACGTGGGAGTTGTATCTAAAATCGTGGCAGTACTGGGAGGATTGGTGCAGTAAGTTGGGGGTTGGGGAGGGGGAGTTAGAGGTCCCAATGTTGTTGTTTGTGGGTCACTGTAGAGAGGAGGGCTGGTCCGTGGCAAAGAGGAATAGCTTCATGGCCGGGTTGGCGTTCGGGTTTAAGTGTAGGCAGCGGCCGGATGTGACTAAGTCGTTTTTTGGTAATGCGGGCATTGAAGGGGTGGCGAAGGGCGTGTACGGGGGGAGATAACAGGAGACCTGTGTCCTTCGGGTTATTGTTAAGACTGGGGGAGCAGCTGGGGGTAGTGTGTTGTTCTGCCTCAGTGGTTCGGTTGTTTCGTTTGGCCTTTTAATTGGCGTTTTTCGGGGCTTTACGGGTGGGGGAGTTGGTGAGTCCGTCGGTGCGTAGGGCTGGGGGGTTGCAGAGGGCGGATGTGGAGCTCTTCCGAGACAGGCTGGAGTTTGTTATTCGCCTGTCCAAGACGGATGCGGAAGGGCGGGGGCGGAGAGTAGTGTTGTTTGGGGTCCTGGATTGCGCCATGTGCCCGGTGGGGAGTTTACGGGATTACTGGGGCGGCAGGAAGAGCGGGATGTTGCCGTTGTTAGTGCATGAGGATGATTCCTTTTTGTCGCGTTTTCAGTTTGCGGCGGTCTTTTCGAAATGTCTGGTTCGGTTGGGTTTGGGGCCTGATGGGTACTCGAGTCATTCTTTTCGAATTGGGGCGGCAACAGAAGCGGCGAGGTGGGGGTTGGGCGACGAGATTATAAAAAGGATTGGGCGCTGGGAATCTATGCGGTTTAGATCGTACATTCGATTGCACAGTTTGTAGGGGAACGGCCGAGGGGGAGCGGGTAGGATAGGAAGATGGTGTTGGAGGCAATGTTATTATTCTTTGTTCTTGGGTTTTTGTTTTTCGTTGCAGATGCAGTGCCGGCCCTAGTGTGGATCCTCGGGCATTCCTATGTCTTTTGGGGGGCTGTCCGGGCCGCGGTACGGCCGGATGGTCAGCAGCTGGGGTTCTCGAGGTCCGTGGCGGTGGTGAGATGGCTAGGGCGGAGAGGTATGGTTTGGGCCGGGGTGTTGCCGGAGATTCACAGGTTTGTGAGACAGGATAGGGCACCGAGGTTCTGGTTCTGCATGTGGGCGGTAATGACCTGGTGGCGCGGTCGTTCCGCGAGCTGCTGCAGGGTATTAAATTCGACTTGCTGCGGATGTGGGCCTTGTTCCCGCGGATGGTGACGGTCTGGTCTGACATAGTTCCTAGGATGGTGTGGAGGGATGCACGTTCGGTGGTGCGGCGGTGTGGCATTTGGAGCTTGAGAAGGGAGTTGGGGGGTTTTGGCGGGCGGATGGTGTGCATTTGAATGCGGTGGGATTGGATATGTGGAGCCTTGCAATCCAGGAGGGGATTGAAGTAGCCTTGCGTTTGTGGAGGAACGCGCAGACTTAAGGCGGTCAAGTCTGCGCGTTGGTGGCGGGGGGAGGTCCTTGAAGTTGGTCTGATTCACAGAGGAGAATGCTGGGAGGGCTCCATGGTTGGGGCTGGACTCCCAGTGGTGACGGATTTAAAAGGGGCCATTCAGTGATGCTTCTGAGCTGGAGGGCAACGGCTGGAAGCAAGATGGCTCACCCAGTGGGGTATTTGCGGTTGTTTGGGGGCTTCAAGGACCTCCCCTCGGGGGGGGGGGGGGGGGAGAATTGTTATTTATTATATGTTATGTTTATATGTTAATAAAAGACGGCTGCTGTGGCTGATTTATTCCAAGCTCGGTGTCCGTGTGTCATTTTGGGGGGCATGTTAGAAGATGAGGTATGGGCGAAGGTAGGATACGGGGTTTGGAGGGGAAAAAGTGGGTATGGATAGGGGTCGGACGGCTGATAACCAATACCACCGTCAAGGCTATAGCCTGGTTCCGTGGGGCAGCTGCAACCCCGTACAACCACATCAGCAAAAAGCCGCACCATGATACCTATATAAACCTGCAAATTCGGGTGGCCACTAGTTGCCACCAGCTGGCAGTGTTGAGGTCGCTGCATCATGGCTGCCCTGGAAGTATAGCAGCACGTGCACACTGCAGCAGCTGAGCGCATCACTTGCACCGCTAATCGGAGCAGTGGTGCAGGTGCGACATTGCCAGGACCAGACGAGATGTCCGGCCCTGCCAGTCAAGCATGGGGGGGAGCTTCTTGGGTAGTGAGGAGTGGGGACAGCCTATCACTGCTCAAGAACTCTGATAAACGAATCTATCAGAGTTTTGATCCAAGTACTGCAGGAAAACTATGCACTTAAAGGGGTTGTGCAAGAATTGGGGTTCGCCCCCACTTGTCCAGACCTGTAAAGGGAGGCTTACCTGCTTTCTGGCGCTGTTTCCCGCTCCTTCTCCTCCAGGCCTGCAATGCTCTGTTGGGCTCCCTTGCTGTAAACATCCCTTATGACAGTGCTGCAGCCAATCACTGGCCACTGCGGAGACTGGCTCCCCTTACATCAGGGGTCCTCAAACGTTTTAAACAGGGGGCCAGTTCACTGTCCCTTAGACCGTTGGTGGGCCGGACTATAGTTTAAAGGGGTATTTCCATCTTGGACAATGGGAGCATATAGTTAGGTGCGGGTCCCACCGCTGGGACCCGCACCTATATAGGGAACGGAGCCCCGAAAGTGAATGGGAGCGTACCGCGCATGCACTGCCCATGCTCCCATTCATTTCTATAAGGCCGACGGAAATAGCCGAGCCTGTGCTCGGCTATTTTCGGCAGCCCCATAGAAATGAATGGAGGGCAGCTGCGCATGCGTAGTGCGCCCTCCTTCACTTTCGGGGCTCCGTTCTCTATATAGGTGCGGGTCCCAGTGGTGGGACACGCACCTATAGGACAATGGGGCATATCCTAGCGATATGCCCCCATTGTCCAAGATGGGAAAACCCCTTTAACTATGAACAAATTCCTATGCACACTGCACATATCTTATTTTGAAGTGAAAAAAACACATTTCCCTACCCCTGAACGTCTCCTTCTCCTTTCTTCTTCTCTGGACTTCCTGTGACGCAGCTGCACATGAGGTTCACACGTCTGGAAGGAGGTGCCCCTGCGCGGCAAGATGAATAGAACCAGTGGCGGATCCAGAGCTCCCCAATACTATACTGCAGAAACAGATAATACCACTGATAATATTAGTGCCACACAGAGCCCCCCCCCCCCCCCATATAAAATACCCCTTCTTTGTGGCCTCAGTAAATGTCCCCATAGTGCCCCCCAATCATGTGCTAGTGAAAAGTGCCTCTCCCAGCCACTCATGTACCAGTAATAAGTGCCACTTTCCTCTCCCCCCCCCCACTCATGTGCCAGTCTCCTCTATGCTGCCACCCCCCATGTGCCAGTAAAAAGTGACAATTCTCCCCCCCCCACCCATCATGTGCCAGTCTCATCTCTGCTGCCACCCCATGTGCCAATAATAAGTGCCAATTCTCCCCCCATCATGTGCCAGTCTCCTCTCTGCTGCCACCCCCCATGTGCCAGTAAAAAGTGCCAATTCTCCCCCCACCCATCATGTGCCAGTCTCATCTCTGCTGCCACCCCCCCATGTGTCAATAATAAGTGCCAATTCTCCCCTATCATGTGCCAGTCTCCTCTCTGCTGCCACCCCCCATGTACCAGTAATAAGTGCCAATTCTCCCCCCATCATGTGCCAGTCTCCTCTCTGCTGCCACCGCCATGTGCCAGTAATAAGTGAAAATTCTCCCCCCCCCATCATGTGCCAGTCTCCTCTCTGCTGCCACCCCCCCCCCCATGTGCCAGTAATAAGTGCCAAGTCTCCCCCCCATCATGTGCCAGTCTCCTCTCTGCTGCCACCCCCCATGTGCCAGTAATAAGTGCCAAATCTCCCCCACCCCATCATGTGCCAGTCTCCTCTCTGCTGCCACCCCCCATGTGCCAGTAATAAGTGCCAATTCCCCCCCCCAATCATGTGCCAGTCTCCTCTCTGCTGCCACCCCCATGTGCCAGTTTGGTAAAATTCTTTATTCATGACTGTGTATTTGGGCAAAATTGTGAGTGAGCCCACTCCCTTGGATGAGAAGCAACCGCACACATGAATGGTCTCAGGACGCTTTACTGTTGGCATGACACAGGACTGATGGTAGCGCTCACCTTTTCTTCTCCGGACAAGCCTTTTTCCTGATGCCCCAAACAATCGGAAAGAGGCTTCATCGGAGAATATGACTTTGCCCTAGTCCATTCACCATATTTTCTGCAGAAGATCAATCTGTCCCTGATGGGTTTTTTTTTGGAGAGAAGTGGCTTCTTTGCTGCCCTTCTTGACACCAGGCCATCTTCCAAAAGTGCTTCCGTGGGGTTTCATCCGCAAAAAGATAGAATATGTCTTATCCTTTTGCGGAACGGCCGGATCGCGGACCTATTAAAGTGAATGGGTCCGCGATCCGCTGCAGCTGCCCCACGGACGGTGTTTGTGCATTGCGGCCTGCATTTTACGGGCGCACACGTTCGTGTGCAGGAGGCCTAAAAGTCATATGAACAACCCTGTAGACTGAAAAATAAAAAAAAGTTACAGCAGTCTACAGAATTTATATATTTTTTTAAAGTAATAAAACATAATACAAACAATATAAATTTGGTATTGCCGTAATTGTACTGACCTGCAGAATAAGGTTGTCATGTCATTTTCTGGACAGAGAGTGATTTTCTCCCCACAAAGGATTTTTTTCCAATTTTCCAATACAAACTATGGTAAATTAAATGGTGTCTTTAAAAAATACAACTTTTCATGTAACATAGTAACATAGTACATAGGGCCGAAAAAAAACATCTGTCCATCTAGTTCGGCCTGTTATCCTGTAAGTTGATCCAGAGGAAGGCAAAAAAAAGAACTGTGAGGTAGAAGCCAATTTTCCCCACTTTAGGGGAATAAAAAATTCCTTCCCGACTCCAATCAGGCAATCAGAATAACTCCCTGGATCAACGACCCCTCTCTAGTAGCTATAGCCTGTAATATTATTACGCTCCAGAAATACATCCAGGCCCCTCTTGAATTCCTTTATTGTACTCACCATCACCACCTCCTCAGGCAGAGAGTTCCATAGTCTCACTGCTCTTACCGTAAAGAATCCTCTTCTATGTTTGTGTACAAACCTTCTTTCCTCCAGACGCAGAGGATGTCCCCTCGTCACTGTCACAATCCTGGGGATAAATAGATGATGGGATAGATCTCTGTACTGACCTCTGATATATGTATACATAGTAATTAGATCTCCCCTCAGACGTCTTATTTCTAAAGTGAATAACCCTAATTTTGATCATTTTTCAGGGTACTGTAGTTGCCCCATTCCAGTTATTACTTTAGTTGCCCTCCTCTGGACCTTCTCCAGCTCTGCTATGTCTGCCTTGTTCACAGGAGCCCAGAACTGTACACAGTACTCCATGTGTGGTCTGTCTAGTGATTTGTAAAGTGGTAGGACTATGTTCTCACCACGGGCATCTATTCCCCTTTTGATGAAACCCATTATCTTATTGGCCTTGGCAGCAGCTGCCTGACACTGGTTTTTGCAGCTTAGTTTGCTGCTTATTAAAATTCCTAGATCCTTTTCAATGTCAGTGTTACCCAGTGTTTTACCATTTAGTATGTACGGGTGACTTACATTATTCCTTCCCATGTGCATAACCTTACATTTGTCAGTGTTAAACCTCGTCTGCCACTTATCTGCCCAAGCTTCCAATCTATCCAGATCCCTCTGTAGTAGTATACTGTCCTCTTCAGTGTAAATTACTTTACACAGTTTAGTGAGATCAGCGAAAATTTATACTTTACTGTGCAAGCCTTCTACAAGATGATTAATAAATATATTGAAGAGAATAGGGCCCAATACTGACCCCTGAGGTACCCCACTAGTGACAGTGACCCAATCTGAGTGTGTACCGTTAATAACCACCCTCTGTTTTCTATCATTGAGACAGATACTTACCCACATACAGACGTTTTCTCCCAGTCCGAGCATTCTCATTTTATATACTAGCCTTTTATGTGGTACAGTGTCAAACGCTTTGGAGAAGTCCAGATATACGACATCCATTGATTCGCCGCTGTCAAGTCTAGAACTTACCTCCTCATAGAAACTGATTAAATTAGTTTGGCATCACCGATCCCTCACGAAGCCATGCTGATATGGCATTATTTGCTTATTTCCGTTGAGATGCTCTAAGATAGCATCTCTCAGAAAACCTTCAAACAGTTTACCTACAACAGTTGGTAAACTTACCGGCCTATAGTTTCCAGGCTCTGTTTTTGGACCCTTTTTGAATATTGGCACCACATTTTCTATGCGCCAATCCTGTGGGACATTCCCTGTCAGTATAAAGTCCTTAAAGCGAACCTTTCACCTGCATTTCACTTAATAAACTATCAAAAGTACCTTATAGATCATCCTCATTGTGTTATCATACAGTCTTGTCCCGCTTTTCTGCGATGTATATGCATGAAAAAATCGCCTTATAAAGTGCTCTTCTCCAGCTCCACAAGTCCCGATAGAAGTCAAGGGGGTAGCCCTTCCCTCACTCCCGGCTGTAACTCCCCTGCCCTAACCCCGCCTCTATGCAGTCTAATTGACACCCGGCTCAGTCGCCGGGACTGATAATTCAGTTACAGGATCGCGCTTGAGTCCGTGAGATAGACCGGATCGCGCTGCTACTTAGGCCGACGGCGCATGGATTAAATAAACCCATCCCTTAAAGAGGACTTGTCAATCCTCCTGACATGTCTGTTTTAGCAAATTATTGTAATCCCCATGAAATAAAAATTCACTAGCATCTTTTCACTGTGCATTGTGCTGTTCCTCTGTTATTCCTATAAAAATTTCAAGAACAAATTGACAATTGGGTCTTATCAGTGATCGGTTTGTGTCTCTACACACACTAATACTGGGCAACCGACTGTGTATACATACATACAGTTGTCAATATATATGCAGTGTCCCAGGGGGTCAGTAGTGTATGCTGGGCTTTGTAGTGCAGATTGACTCACTAACCTGGGATCCACTGTCGTCTTCAATTGGGGCAATTACTGGAACAGGCAGGTATTCAATGTTCGTGACGCCAGTGTCAGTTTAACGGTGACACGCCGTGTAAAGTAGTGTAGAATAACGGAAGCAACCACGGGATAGCCAACCAAAACGGGAACTTTACTGAATGTCAGTGATAGTTACACATGGACGCAGTTGGAAGCGCAGTTCCATGGAAGACAGTTGGTTTCTATTTGAATACAGCTGGTTCTTAGAAATACAGAATGGCCGGTTATAGCGATGTTCTTTACAGAGTGTTAATTACAGGAGATGCAGTACAGGCGGCTTGCACACTATTCCTGACTGGTCCTGAAACATGTGACTTTTTCCCCAAGGTCTAATGCCCTATATCTGGCGTACCCTTGAAGCTGTCCTTATCTAGTACCTCCTCTGTTATCTTGAGTACCTCTCGCTTTATCAGATTGGCCTCTGTAGTATTCTGTGTCCCGGCTGGTTGCTTGCTTCTGATGTTTCAGCTAAACGGATGATGACTCAGGAGGGGAACCTTTTCCTTGGATCCGGAACCCGGTTACAGGGCTTACTACCCTCTCCTAGTCGGCAGGCTTCAGGCCTGCTCTGCTCTCACAGGCCCATAGCCTGGCCTTGACTCAGACACAGGATCATTTCTGACTCCTCTTCCCACTGTCTGACCTGCTACTACTTCCTGACTGGGCCTTATATAA